>NC_061526.1:14040000-14400000 GCF_022379125.1 Scophthalmus maximus | reverse complement strand
AGAGCACATTGCTTCATTCTGTTCCACGCTTTGTGTAACCCACCAGATATTCCTACTTGCTTTTCAGAGGCACATTCAAATCCACCCTTACAGGGAAACGGGCTACGTCACACCCAGAAGAAAAGTCTGACCACACTTACAGTAACAAGTTCGTCACTTGTGAACGCTCTCATCACCCGGTGGATCGTGTATTTGCTCGGGCCTCCAGGCCCCTTCTCAGTAACTATCTGCACAGAGACACCGCTGTTCCCTTACTGGAATCGTTTTGTGACCAACATCATTTGCCTACGCGCACCAAGCGGGAAATCATTCCACGGTGCAGCGATAGATGTGGGGGAGAGGAGGAAAGAGGCTGTGACAGGAAGGAAGACGTGTGTAAGTGATGTTGTCGACAGCCCAAGCCTTTCTTTCCAGGCACCCAAGATGCTTGGCTACTTTCCAGATAATCAGAATCTCACATGTCACCTCGTGTCGGGAATCAATGACTGTAAAAAATAATAGTAATAATAATAATCATTATAATCATCATCATTATACAAAGTCATTAACTGGGGTAAATGGGAACAAATGAGCCAGAACTTGTGAGGTACGTAGAAGTGATCTACCATGGGGCCACGACAGTAGCTTAGGAATGACCAAAACGGAAAACATATTTTAAGCTGAAAAAGGGGAGTTTACGTTATTTTATATTCTTTTATGTAACACTTTGTGAAAACAGCAATTTGTTGGCATGAATTTAAATGTCACGGTGACTAAACAAGTTGTCCAGAGAATTTTCAAATAGATCATGAACGTATGCAATTTCACATGCTCTGCATCTCCATCGATCGTGAACAGGTTTACTGACATATGGTCATCTGGAAACCTGATGAATCAAAGTCCAACATTCCCGCGAGGATGCTCCACGACGTTCGCCAGCAGCTAACTTTGTCTGGGTTCACATTTGGTGCCAGCGAGTTTATCCCAACTTTTGTCGCGCCGGTGAGCATCTGTGAGAGATGACCGATAATGTTAAAGTTGCAGGCTGCGGAGCCAAAAAGCTAATTATGTTGAAAGATTATTAAGACAGCTGGGGAATCAGATATGACATTTTCACTACATATCTATATATCTACATATTGTTAGTATAGAAATATTTAAAATAACACCTTGACTCGCCGGTCAATATAAGATGCCCATCATCATCGTGTGTGATGCTTTGTGAGCCTCCACTGAATGAAAATATAATGTTTCTTCCCCCCCGCTTGTGGTAAGAAGGATACGCAGGGTGACAATTTCCAAAATTATGTAGAAAAAAAGGAAACAGTAGCGTTTTCTTGTCTGAACAAGTGTGCAAGATAAAGTAATGTGGGAACTGGAGCCAACGCTCATTTCTCAGAAACGGCTTAGTTTAAACACCTAAGGACACCTCTCGCCTGTTGGGGCTGGCGGGAGGCCTCTACAGGGTGTGGACATTTGAAAACATAAATGCATTAAGACCACTGTATTGTCATTTAAAATTTTGCCAAACTGTTTTGTTTGCATTTTCTTTTTTTATTGAAAATATAAATTTTAATTAGGGAAGGGAAACGTGTAGCTGCGAGCTGAATGAACATTTTAACTTAACACATGACAATATGCAACGTAACTTTCACCCAAACAAGCATAATAACCAGAACATATACAGTAACGTACATAGATTACTTTTTGAATATTTAATATTTGTCCCCACAATTGAACACCACATTCAACAGAGAACTTGTTCAGTGTGCACGGCTTCCTCTGCAGTTTTATGACTGCACATTGGACGTGTCGCCTTTGGACCACGGCTTCGCTCTCCAGTTACTGCGAGATTAAGTTGGCCTTCTCCGCGTTCCCACACTGCGGCGAGTCCGGTACGAGGATCCCTCCGTGGGGGTGAGCTTGTAACGCAGGGACCACACAGTCAAGAGCCGGATCTGCAGCAACACAGGGACGGGACGGGACGGGGTCATGTTTCAGTCGTAACCGCATGGGCATCAAAAGTCAAACAGATCAGGTGATTGTTCTTACCCGTTTGCTTTTCATTTCCATGTTCTTTCTGTTTCCTTCTCTGATACACTGAAATAGAGCACAGGGGGGGTCAATCAGATGAGGAGATGCACCGGTAGAAAAATACATGTGCTGGTTTTTCATTCAAATCATTCTGCACAATCTATTGCATCCACTGAATTCTTCCACAGTTCTAGGTTAGTGTTAACCATCCAACAACCGTCCATTAAGTGATCAAGTAACTAATGTGCACTTTGCAAACACAAGTCGTTTCCTCAGTTACAGTACAAGCTGTGAACGTGTTTTATTTAAAACACAGTATCATCACCTCGTGTGTAATTAGTTCTTCTCTTAAATCACGCCTGCTGCACTGAAGCTTTGACCGGGATTGTGGACACAATGTGAGGGAGTTTGGAAGTGTGGCTGCTGGAAGTCGGCCCAAATCCATTTCCATTACGAGTGCTTACATTCTGTATGTCAACAGAGCAGACAGTACTACATACTACAGTACATGCCCGGGACCTGATTGATGTAATCTTCTACCTACCTGTTAACAGAACGTGGAGCACCAGTGTGGCCATTATGATGCCAGAGAGGCAAACGCCAACGGGCACAATGACCCAGGTCATGTCCCGAGAGGTTTGACGGACGACGACGGACCTGGGAGGTGAGGACTGATCTGGGGAGGGAATTTCTAGAGTCAAGACTGATGCACATTTGGCTGAGAGGACATTGTATGTAGTAGTTATGTAGCAGGGGCGATAAGCTCGATCGTTTCTTTGCCAACACAACAGAGAGGTTGACATCACTTACGGTTGTGCAGAAAGGAGATCAGCTTAGCATGAAAAGTGGATGCAGTCTTAAAAAAGATGGAATATAATGTGTCTTCGAAGTGGAAATAGACAACTTATGGCCTTTACTTGTCATTGTGATGTTAGAACTGATTGCACACAGATTGTGTAATGGTGATAAAAACTACACCACTTATATTGATCCCCATGGAACCCCAATTTTTCACACCCCCCCCCCCAAAAAAAGACGACTTGATTTACGGCACAAACGAAGTGCGTCACCCATTACGTAACCAAAAACAAGAAAGGGAATGGCGTACTCCCGGCATCTATCCCCAGTGATGGAATGGGGAGATGGTGGGATAAAGGGAGCGACAAAAACAACTCAGCCTCGCAAGAGAGAAAGACTCCCGTGAAGGAGAGTGATGGAAAAAGAGAAAAAACACAAAACTATTCCTATGAACGGTGTCTCTGGAGAACAATGACGTTATTCAGCAAATGTCCGAAAGCATCGTCATTGCAAGCTCCCTACAATTCTGCCAGCCTTTCAAGTTCTCGGTTTCGTGCGAAGAAACTGTAGCTCGGGTGAAAACACAGAGGCAGGCTCATCAAAGACAGTATTGTTCGCGTTCGTCAGAGCCCTGATGTTTACACAAGCCTTCTTCCGTTGACGGCAAACATAAAAGAAATCAAGTCAATGCCGATACAGTCCTTCATGGTTTTCCGAATGGCGCCAAGTAAACATTGAGGGCAAAAGAGGCAAATGCGCATGTGTGATTGCCCTATTAGATGTTGCGTGAGAGTAAAGGTAAGCTCAGTCACTGCTTCAAAACAACAGGAAACTGATGTGGTGACAGCCAAGTTGGGAGACACCCAGAGTAGGACACGCGGGGGATGAAACTGGAGAGAGAAGAGAAGTGAAGACAACACAAGAGGCCCAACCCCCCCCCCCCGTACTTACTGCATAACTCAACACAGTGAACGACTGTGGCAGCGTACTTCATGCCGAGCCGCCTCACCTGTCCAAATACAGCGTTCAAAGTCAGTGTGAATTGTCAAGGAACACGCCTGAAAGGAGATTTTATCTTTGCAAACATACCTGGACGCAGGAGTTGCATAGTTCCCCAGTCAGGTTCAAACTGACAGCTCGATTTTTCTCCTGCGAAACGGACAAAGGAGACGAGAGACCTTAAGGAGCTGGACAAACACGGAAGTCATCCGGCTGCTAGGATTTTAAGTAGGAAAAAAAAAATATTGTGTCCTAGCAACAAACGACAAAAAGGGGAATATATAACAAACAGCAAGCGGGCACAAGCCTGTTGTGACAGCGCCTTCATGTAAAAGGGGCAGATGCATTTGTACGGATGGGGCCATTGAAAGGTTTGACAAGTATGAAAACGGCGTGAATTAAAAATGCCCGGGGCTTCGGCGGGGACCCAACTGTGGAACACGCTCTCCACCACCATCTTCAAATAACCCAGGAAAAGGAAACCTCATTTTGCAATCTTCACCCCTGGCACTGCCCGTAAATTCGCGGCAGACGAGGTTTGCCTCGGCGAGCGGCAAATACCCACCGCGTGCACGGTGTGCGTGTTGGTGATGTGGCACGCAGCAGGACCCGCCGACTTCACACACTGCCCCACCGAAAAAGTGGCGCGGACCCTCGACATCATCTTCGCCTCTTCGTGACCCCGCTCTCTCGTCACGACCACATCCCACGCTGGGGATGATTGCACAACTCAAGCATTACAATGAGCAATTCTACAGTTCAAACGGCACACTGCTGAAGGTCAACCATTGACCATTATCTTCATGATATCGGAGGAGGCTCGTGAAAAGAAAAATGGACGAAAAAGTGCTACCTTGGAATCGGTCATCAGCGAAGGGGCAGCGGGTCCAGGACTGAGAGCCCACGGTGAACTGCGGAGGACGTAACATTGTAAATTATTGCAGCAGTTAGGTAAAGCGCATGAAGATTCAGTCACCATTCGTGTGGAGGAAGAGATTTAAGTTACATTTTCGCTTCAGAGAGCTTATTAAACATTATACCATGGGCACAGTGAGCTGTATCAACGTTTCAGTGTATAAAGTAACAGTGGGGAACAGAAGTTCCGCTTTGTGGTTAGATTACAAGTTATGTCTTCCTGCTGAAATGAGCTAGAACGGATGAGGGGTTGAACACAACTTCCCTTCCCGACCGAGTACAACTTCTTTTTGTCTTGGCTGGACCGCAAACAGGACGAAAAAGTCTGTGCCCCACTGAGTGAGCGAGCGAGCGACAGCATGAACTCCAGAAAATGTACGTATCAAACAGACCGGGAATTCTCGGCTTGCTCTCGTTTCAGTGCATCAGACACAGATAAAACAGTCGATTACAATAAGAAGAAGAAAAACCTTCAATCTTAAATCATCTCCACCACTAAAAATGCTTTTCGACGGCGAAACTCCCAAAGAGCCAAAGGGTGGAAGGTGATCATTACCTTCATGCACAGTTGAGGGTGTGGGTCCACTTCAGTGAAGGCTACCTGAAAAAAATAATTTGACGAAATTGTTATCAATAAATGGGGGAAAAAAGTACATCCAATGACAGAGTTGTAACACTTTATTTCGTTAGTGTGCGACGTTGCACCGTTGCATCATCTGGTTACACCCAAAGAATGTTATGCCAGCACATCTTTCCTGCGCGTTGAGTGAATGTTGAAGCTCGCGGCTTAGCCACGTTCTGATCAGTGACTCTCAAAACTTTTGTCCGCCAATATGTTTGCATTCCTGATGCCTCGCTGTTGGCCACTCGTCTGGTGACGATGAGTCACAAGACATTTTTTCTGAGGCAGTGACTCACCTTTGCGACACAAGCTGGTCGGGATTTCCGTCTCCCTGTCCTGCTTCAATCGACGCCTTTCTATTTGACATGTTCTCATACTAGTGTCGAATCATCTTGTGCATCGCTGGCCTCATCGTTCAGTGACGGGCGACCATCACCAGCAGCCGCAAACACAGAAACGTAAAGGCTCGCACCTTTCCACTGGTAACGTTGCGGAAGGCCTGGGGCAGATCCACGCAGACGCCGTCCCCTCTTTTCTGGCACAATGCCACACCAGTGGGAACTGGGCAGACTAGCTCCCAGGACAGCGTCTCCTCCAGTGGGTCAAAGGCGACTCCAAACCACAGTTCCTCGAGCCCTGCGCAGAAGGGGGAAGTCACGGTCGGTCGCACCGCGCGTCCCACAGTATCTGTTATGCTTTGTGCGACGGCAGCTTGGGACTGAGAGCAATCAAGTGACTCACGGTCTTTGAACGGGCAGAGCTGGACTCTGGGGGCGTCCATCACCGCAGACCATCCCTGTGAGAGACGTATTTAACGGGTATCAAAAGTTGAACCTCTTTCGCATAATCAATCACACGGATCACAAAGTGATCGAAATGTCAAAAGTGTCAAAGTGTTGACAGAAGTTGTACCTCGATGCAGAGGCAGGGCAAAGGTTGCGAGTAGGGGAGGGTGGCGCTCTTTACGGGTTCCTCTTTCTTTATCTGAAAGGTAAACAAAGTTGTAGAACACACAGTATATCCATCCAGCGTCGGGCGATTCTCGGTGAGGATTTATTTGTGAGGATCTCCACTAGGATTAGGAGACTTTTCCGGCTATCAACGATGACGGCGTTGCATTAGTGCCCTCCATCCAACCTTTGCTCTACTGACATTTGCAGTTTGAGAACGTGAGTCAGTGAGTGAATTAGATTTAGTAATAAAAATTGGATGACACGCTGACGCGTGGTGGAGGAGAGGAGTTTCAAGTAACAAAGGGCGCTCTCACACTAATATCAATAGTTAGTACGACCACACTGCTAATAATTAACAAGGACGATTCACTACATATTTTCAGTTTTGAATGTGATTTCAGGGCCATGATTTTTGAACAAAGTTGAGCCATTCATCAATCATCTATACCCACACCACCATATCCTGGTCGTAGGACTGTAGAGACACACTTTTATGAAGGTAAATTGTACGCATGTTGTGAAATTCAATTTTTCCCTCAACGTTCCGTGGAACTAAATGATCCTGTAGTCGCTTCCAATATTTTGAAACCCAAAAAAAGGGTCATTGAGGGGGGACTGACCAGTGCATTCGGCCCTGCGCCTGAACAGATGAAGTCCTTGTAGCACAGGCGGAGGTGGTAGTTGTGATCGTCAAGCATCTCGGAGACACTGACGCTCAGCTCCCTCTTCTCGGGGTTCACGTCGTACGACAGCCTCCCAGCTGGCGTTGGCGAAGCACATTTTCAACATGTAAGGGGTTTTTCAAAAAGCTTGCAATACTGTATTCAAGCACTGCCTAAAGAAAAGAAAAAATGCACCCACTGATGCATTCAGGGACGTGTCTCCTCAAATCTCCGCTACTGCAATCTGTGGAGAGAAGTAACAAACTTCAAAAAAAAAGACTAAATGAGGCCTGGGGGGGGATGACAGCAACAGAAATGTGACGTGACTCCACTGTGTGTAACTTTACTATAATACCCTCACTACTGCAGTTTGCTTGGTGTAAATCATTTACAAGGCATACACAAATCCCATCTTCAGTTTCTGTGTTGTGTTCCGTCAGAGTGCGTTTGCTCGTAATTATGCAAATACGGTGGCCGCGCTCTTACCTGGAGCATCGTAGGTGCCAGACCAGGTTATGTCACAGTAGCTCGGCACAGTTTTCACCATCACTTGCACTCGTTGGTTTGGAGAAACGGTAGTGCAATCATGTTCAACTTCCACCTTCAGAGAAAGGGCAAAAAAAAAAATGTATAAAAGTGTCTGCCACAGTTCAGCGATGTCATCAGGGAAAATTGCATCGTTTGCACCCGTATCGACCTACAGTGAGAAGTTCCTCTCACGTCATCCTCTGGACGAAATTCCCCCGACAACAGCATTTTCCATGTTACCTGCGATCCAGACATTCTCTCTCTCGACGACCTCGTGAAGCTGAAGATTTGGCAGTTCACCATCATCCCTGCAGTGGCGGTGCAAATAGACAAACCGCGGATGGGCTCTGGGGAGTAAAATGCACAAAGGGTTAGGAGCCCAGACGATGACTGTCAAACAGTTACAGTGACCGTTAACAATTCAAAAACTACTAACGCATGCCGGCGTGAGTTCCCATTGGTTAACGGCCGTGCTCAGCAGTGTCACGTCTGATTGGCGGAGTGGACTAAAGATTAAAATGGGATCAGAGGGATTTTCCCGTCCCGGGCCAGTCAGGCAGGAAATCCAAAGAGGTTATGACATTGTGCTGCTGATTTAGAAAAGTGTGCACGTGCGTGCGTGCGTGCGTGCGTGCGTTCGTTTTGACCACACCTCCTCAGAATCGTGATGGTGGGTGCAGAATCAGGAACCGAGAAATTTCAATTGATGTATTAAAAAATGCAAAAGCAGAAGTTTGAGCATGGAGAGAGATTGTTTTTTTTAAATGAGACTTCCTTCACTGTAAATCTGTCAGTGATAACCATCTCTCACAACATCCCGTGTTGGCTTGACTACACCCAAAGAGCTGCATTCAAAACTTCCTTGTTAAGACCTGTCTAAATAATTTGAGTATCAAAATAAAACCTTACAAAATAACAAATGCTGGGGGGGGGGGGTTTCTTTCTTTAACGCAATTGACATTCAACATAGACAGTACTTCCCTGGTCTGACACTAAAGCATTGAATTATTGCAGTGTAGGTGAGGGGCCTAATAACTGTCTATGACCGTGCTCCTACAGCAGTACAAATATGATACAGTCGAATGAAATTTGTGGGTGAAACAAATAGCCACTGGCCTGATTTCAAAATGGTCACGGCGGGAGAAAAAGGTCAACTGACAACTTAAAGGTTGTTGAGCCTGGCCACATGACTCCGTGGACGGCGACATCAATCTGCTGGTCGATTCGCCAGTTTCTCCACTTTGGTCCAGACAAAAGGAAAACTTAATGCATGATGGATTTCCAAGAAATTGGGTTTAGACATTCATGTTCCCCCTGTAGCGCTGTCATAGCTTCATGTTTCATTGACATGCGTGCGGTAGCACGTTGATATACCTGAGAACAACCACGCGGCGACAGAACAGCCGTTATCTGTGTTTACATACCGGCGAGCTGTAATACGGTTTCCATTCTGAGGTGGAGAGAACATTTCTGCCTCCCTTCACACCTCATGACCGTGGAGAGGCTGATGTTGTGGAACACGGAGGACGTGTTGAGGGCGTCGGTGGCCGCCAGACACTGAGGAGGAAACAAATCTGGGCAGGGCCAGGAGCAAAGAACATGACGACACTTGGTTATTTTAATTCATCTTGTGGCATTATTCGAAAGAAATCATTTGCTTGTGCATGCAGTTTCTTGTCAAAGGAAGCTCACTTCAGCCGAAACAAACAAAAAAAATTGCAAACGTCTGCGTTGAGTGTATTTGCTCCTATGGCTGTCGGGGAAAAATACACAAGCTACAATATATGCTTTTTTTAAAATGTCCTCTGTTACTCAAAGGGAAGAATTAGCTGTCATAGACATCATCATGATTCCTGTTTGACACCCCTTGCTCGGGTTTGATACCACAATGAGTCCATGTGGGCGGCTGTCGGCCATTAAGGTCAGTGGTTTCTAATTCGACTACCACGCGCGGCAACGCATTCTACGGCAGGGTGAGAATAATATGATGCAAAAATGAAGCGCTTCATAATTTCTTTCAATAAGATATTAAAATGCTGACAATATTGCGCGCGCACACACACACACACACACACACACACACACACACACACACAATATATGAGATGAGCTACCGTGTCGAATCAGGCGCCGTGTGCATGCGTGAGTGCAGATGCGATTTCCGCGGCCACACGCGTGTCTATACTCACAATCTGGCCTGACCTTGCAGTGAAGACCCTGCGAAAAAGAGGAGGGAAGAACAAGGGAGAGAAACACCCTGGGATTATTTTTCTGTGGAGAAGGATCTCCATTAATCAAGTGAAGAGAACAGCGCTAACCACAGCAAAGAGCTTTTTACATCCTCCTCCTCGTTGTCTCGGGGGAAGCCAAACTTGTCGGTATTGGCTCCGTTATGGTTCAGGGACAAATCTATTTGTCGCCTGCCATTCCGCTTCTCTAATTTGGCAGTGGTGACGAGAGTCTGCGCTGAATTTATATGAAGCGATAATGGACGATAATTTCACACGGAGATACGAAACCACGCAACAATGTGTGTCACCCTGTCAGTGAGTACAATTTTGCCCCGGGGGACGCTCTCGTACAGAGGCTTTTTGAAATACATCCTTGTTATCCTTTTCATCAGCCAGGAAATAATAATGCCCTGTGAGAACTATTGCAGAAATGTGTATGAGCTGCTATTCCTGCAATCCGTGGCGAGTGACACCTTATTCCTACAGAGGAGCGTTTCGTCATTGTGGAGTACCTCACAGCTTTCCTAACTGTGGTAAAAGCAAAAAGAAAAAAAAAAATCTCAGCTGTTTTTTTTGCTTCTGCTTTAATAAATTCTGTGTGTGTGTGTGTGTGTGTGTGTGTGTGTGTGTGTGTGTTTCTGTGTGTGTGCGTGTGTGTGTTTTATCCGTGTGTGTGTGTGTGTTTTTCTGTGTGTGTGTGTGTGTGTGTTTTTCTGTGTGTGTGTGTGTGTGTGTGTGTGTGTGTGTGTGTGTGTGTGTGTGTGTGTGTGTGTGTGTGTGCGCTGCTTTGGTTTCCTGCTCAGGTTTCGAGCAAATGATTAAGTATAGTGTAGGGGATTCAAGAAGCACTTTAGCCTCCAGGAAGTAAACACTAGCCCCCGTTCACGTGAGTTCGCCTGCAGTGGCTCGTATGCATGCTCCCTAATGCAAAGGTTCAATTAAGTCAACAGCTGAGTCACGCGCAGTGCCAGGAATTGGCTTTTTACAGATTGGGCACTCGCATCCTGATTAATCTGATTCATACTTGGAGAGCGTTTGGGGATAACCTCAAGTAGTGGAAGTAGCAGTAGTACAGAAATGATGTAACCCTGACCTGGGTTGTGTTTCTTCAAGCCAGTAGAAACAATACAAGAAGTAGCAGCAGCAGCAGCAGCAGCAGTAGTAACTGACATAATCTCATATGCTCCTGAGGTTGCCGTTTTACCTGAGAACACCTGGTGCCGCATGTTCCTATCCTCTCCAGTCCTGTGCTTTCTGCTGCAGCTCCACTCGGACCCAGGCGACAGTGAGACAGCAGCAGGACGGCCCACAGGATCATCTTCACTGGCCGGCACTTCTTTGATCCTCTTTCTTCTGGGAGGAACGAGGGGCAGAACCTGCGGCGCGGGCGTCGGATTGGTGCCTGTGATGCTTATCCAGAGTCAAGTGGACCGAGCGGAGTCAAGGACAGAGTGAAGTACAGCAGCTGGGAAAGAGTGGATTTAAATATGGAGGCGGGGCTTTCTGAATGTAGCTGTCATTCGTTTGTGTAATGGGACTGTAATACAAGTCATCTTGTATCTTTCTTCTTTTTTTTTTATCCACCTGACTGTCTTAGTAATGAACTATGATTACGTGGAGATGACACAGAACAAGCAGTAAATCTTGTGTCAGAGTTTACAAGAAGAAGGAGCAATAGGTTTCACAACATCCTGCTCCAAGTTATATTTTACAAAATCCCATGTCATGATTTATTTAATAAATCATTAAAAACCTTCCCTGAAAGGAAACCTCCTCCAGTAATTTACTGTAAAATACCCCAACCGCTGCAATCCAATGCACGCAATTCAGTCAAATCAAAGGAGGGACACGACTTCGAGGCTGTAACTCGACACAACCTATTTTGTGTTCACTGTCCCAACGTCTTTTTCTGAAGGTTGAATGCTGCAGGGCAAGGTAGGAGTGTTATTATAGTCTTTTTATTTATTTATTATAATTTAGGGGCAGAAACATGATTACTGATGAGCATGGTGGTGTGGCACTGTCGCCCAACAGCAAGAAGGTTCTGGGTTCCAATTCAGGTTCAGACTATCCAGGGGCCTTTGCAAGTCCCCCCCCCTCCCCGAGTTGTGCGTCTCTGTATGTCGGCTGTGCGATATGCTGGCGACCTGTCCACGGTGTCACCCCGCCTCTCATGTCAGCTGGGATCGTCTCCAGCCCCCCAGCGACCCCTAAAGGACAGTACGGTGCAGATAATGGATGGATGGATAATTGTTGAGTAATTTTGCAATTCAGTCGGGTAAGAATAGCAAAATAGCCCACTTTTGTTAATTCAATGGGCATCGCGTCTCTTGACATCTGGTTGATCTGCCAACAAGAGAAGTACTTTCAACCAAGGCGGCAGTGCAAGTTAATCATAATAGCTGACATTTAACTCCCTTTTGTGTTTGCATGAAAGGCGACTTCCTCTTGGCTCCGTGCTCCTATCGAATGTCCAAACACAAGCAAAAACACATTTGTATGGCGACTATCCAGTAGCGTTTGTGCAGTTGCGTTATCTTTATCTATTGTATCTAATAACGATTAATATTTCTGCACTGCAGTCGCGTTTTTTTGGGAGCAGTGGAAACAAGCTGTAAAAACCACCCTGACATAGCATCACCTTTTAAGTTCATATTGAAAAGGTTCTCTATTTCACGACACATTTAGTCGTTTTATCCAGTTATTTTCAAAAATATGGATTTTAACAGCTTCGAATAAATGAGCCAGTGTCTTTAAAATATAGAAACGCGAGAAATGTCGCTAATCAATTTCACTAAATTTTTAATGCTGTGTCAATTTTTGTAATGATTCATTTTTGATATCTTCTTTCATATCTCTTGGTGGTACAGCTTTTTCCCTAATACTGTGCAACATGCAGCACTGAGGCACGTCGCGCATGAAAGCTGCTCATACTGTAAAATACAACACCTGCCTTTACTCGAAAAAAGTATGGAAATTCGTAATAAACTTTAACTTGACAGCGAGTTAAGCTGAGCTGAAAACTCAAATTAACTCAAGTTATTTTACTGAGGCAGCAAGTTCCCATACAATTTTTTTTCAAAGCCCCAGTGTGTAAATTTTGTACTTTTCTGGCGGCATCTGGTGGTAAAGTTGCCAACTGCAACCCACTGAGCAACCAACAGGGGACACTTTATGGTGGCGCACCACTGATTCCTTTTCCGTTTTCCGGCAGCGCTGAATATTCAACACGAAGGCGAAGTGTTCTGGACCGTTTTGTGCGAAAAACGGTTTCGACACGACGTAGCAAACACGCAGACTCATACGGAGGTCGGGTCCATATAACTATATTTAACTCATTCAAAGGTGATGAAAAAACATTGGTTCTGTGTTGCAGGTGATTATACATATATGAACACGTAGTTATGGACAATATATTCAATTTCCCCGAATAAGTTATTCTTCTTCCAGACTTTCATTGCAACAACTCTGGGAACAGAGTGTTCTGCTGAGTTCCCGCAATAAAAGAACTGGAATGTCTCGAGGCAACATTTGATCTTTGTACCAGTTTCAGGGAAGAGTTAACGCAAATACGGCCCCAAGGCACCTCCACGATAATGACAGGATATGAGTCTCGATGGAGTTAATAACTGGATGTCAACATTTGGAGCAACGCAGGCAAAGAGGGCCGCTCTACAAGTCAACAACAAGGCCGCGGTGACCCAGCAGACCACCGCATGAGCAGTGTACAGTGGTTTCAGTTGCGTTTTCCTGTCAGGAACTACACATCTTTTAAATGCAGTGTTCAGCAACATCATCTGCGTGACCGTAAAGCGGTCACAAGTAAACTGAATGGCGTCCGCGCTCGGTTAAAACCATGCCCTTAAAAACAGGTTTTCCGATATGTAAAAGCTGTTCCATCCTGAGAATAAACCGTCTGAAATAAAAAGCAACAACAACAACCACCACCACAACCACTGCACTGACTTGTCACACATGGGTCTAATAATCTGAACAAGATTATCCAGCTACATTGCCAATGTTGTTTCAAACCCAGCGAGGACACAAAGGACACAAAGGACCCAAACGCCCACATGTACTCGCCGGCTAAAAATAATTCAATTTACACGCACACACAAGCTTCCGAGCAGCTGTGAATAAAGAAGCAGGCAATAGATAGTTTGCATATATGGCACCTAGCCAGTGACGGGAACAGTGGCGTGACCTCGAGCGAACCTCAACGATGGAGCTATTGACATAGGATGGTAACGCATTTTCTTTGTTCCGTCTGTTGCCATTTCACAGATGTGGGTTTGAAGTATTTCCTAAGTAACACTGTAAAAAGAAAACTAAAAAAAAAACCTTATCTGTAGGTTAAACTTGTCTTCACTACTTTTGTGTAATGGCTCTATCTACTGGGATTGTGTGTGTATTACAATACCTGCAGGGTTTTTGTTGCTTCCCACAGTCATGACGCTTGGTGGCAGGTGTTTCTGTGACAATAATGAAGTAATAAATGTCAGTACAAGCCATTCATAATGAGTGCATGAGTTTTGGCATTTATACAGTAGCATGGTGAGCTACCAAGTCTGCAAGTGATTAAATAATAAGCCACAAGGTGTGCAGTTTTTTTTTGTTAAGTCATTAATAAGTGATTCCACCACGGGAATAAAAAAAATATTTCTGCAGTTGTAAAAGTTAATGAGTTGTTGGTGAACGGATGGGTGGATGGTTAAAAAAGATGGCCAGAGCATGTTATTATGGAGATTACTGTTTATAAATAAAGCTTCAATAAATTATGATTTCTTAACAAGCAATAATCCCATGACCAAGTGTCAATATTTGTCTTATTAGTGGTCCCAGAATTCTTATGCTGCTATGCATCCAATACTATTTTATTCTTTTCTTTTATTTAAATTTATACTAACAGAAGTAAAAATCACAATAAAATAAAATACTATTATGACGACTACTAATGGTAATAATTCACTCAATTACAAAAGGTCCTTGCTCTGACTTTGTCAGTGGACCTCGGGCCCTAACAAATATACTTTTTTATAAGTATAATTTAATAATAATAATAATAAGTACATACTGTCATTTATTTTCAGTTGATGCTCTACATGGCGCCATAATACAGCAGCAGAAATCATATCCACGCCTCAGCTGCAGACAAGTTGATATTTTGATGAATGTGCCCAACATCTTCCATGTTAAATAAATTTGTTAATCAAACACGTCTCCATAATCACAAAATAAAAAGGACACAATTTGTCCTACGCACTATAAGAGTTAACTATTTCACAAAACAAATTCACATCCCTCCGGGTACTTCCATCAAAGATTGAGGACGTTCGTTGGGCAAAACTCCAAATACACATTTCTCCAAGTCTTTCTACAGCCTGTGTAACGGCCACAGGCCCAATTGACCTTTGACCTGCAGTCAGCTGCTCAGAAGTGGTCAACTGCTCTGTAGGAATTATCAATCTCTGCTCATTCTGCACTGTAAAAAAAATGTCTCAACAAAGTTGTGCAGCCTGTCGCCAGGCCTGGACTGGTAATCTGGCAGACCAGGCATTTTCCCAGTGGGTCCGGTATTCTTTTGGGGGAACATCTCATACAATTCTGATATCATTAAATTAAATTAAATTATAATAATTAAACACAGCGACCCATATTCTATACTGACACTGGACTGGTCCAATCACATCTCATTCTAGTGCCGGCCCCCAAAAATATAAAAATATAGCGGCGGATGCCACCAAATGCGCAAAAAGAACCAAAATGTTTGCTGCAGGCAGCTTCAATATCTACGCTATACCCGACACATGTAAATCAACAGGTGGACCTTGACGGAGGAGAGGTGGCCGGTCTAGAATATATACATACTTACAACACAGGACCGCAGGTTTAAAAAGGGGCAAAACCCAATTTATTTAAAATGGTTGATTCAAAGAAGAGGTCTTTTTACCTCAACACTTTGTTTCAGCCCCCATGGCTAGGGTTTTTTTCCATTCTCTACAGAGGACTCCCCTCGAACTCAAGTTCGTGTTCTCTGCAGCTTTGGCCGTCCATTGGCTGGCAATCACAGCACTCAGGCGAAAGAGTGAGAAAGGGAATGAGATCATCAATTGAGTGGTTTACTTTCCTTTTTTCCTTTGGGTTCCAGTTTATCCTCCAAGTTCTTGGGGTGGATTTTTCCAGATGAGAAGATCCCAGCTCTCTCCACACTGAGCTCTGAAACATAATGTAGCTCATCATGCAACATGCTCCACACTGATCACTCAAATGCTTTTTAGGTGTGTTCGTCACCACTCTTCAGGGTGCTTTCAAATGCACTGCAAACTGTGGGAGAAGCCAATTGCTTACTTAAAGTTGCACGTGAAAGCTGTTTGAGCCGGGGGGATTTTTTTTCCCATTAAGTGACACTTGTAAACTTGAATTTTTTATGAATTCATTTGAAATGATACTTTGATTTTCTAGCAGAGCTTTTTTTCTTTTCTTTTTAAAATGACTCGTACCATTGCAAGAGTGTGGGGATTTTGCTCTCAGCAGCCACCTCAGTCGAGAGTGGGTGAGCACAGTGCTACACTGGTCCACGGGACCACAAGGACGGGGTGCGGTCGAATTGTCCTTCCTATCTACTACTCTTTGACCTTGTCATGGAGGTCAAGGAAAGGTGTAAAGGTGAACTCATAGGACTTAAGAAAAGCCGACAGCGCTGCTCAGGGAATCAGACTCCACTTTCACGAGACTACGTCATCCCGCAACGGTCGATGTTATTGACGTGCGTCTGCCGTGGTGAAACTACAAATTTCAGAAGATGGACTACAAAAGGCGCAGCGGCTCCATCAGCATGTTTCAGTGTTTTACCACCGTGTGACATCAGATGTAAATGATTCATATGTAACAGTAACTTACATGATGAGGTGCATCACTTCTGGGTCATATTCATACTATTCTTTTTCTTCTTCTTCTATTTCGGATTTAATCGTTTGCGTCCGTGCATGGCAAGTCAAGTTAAATGAATTGTGGGGGCGTCTATTTCACCTTTCCTTTCGCATAGGAAGGTCCAGTGTGCCCTGTGCTAAAGGAGATAGGAAAAGGAAGCATTGAAGCTCCTTTCCTATGCATTTAGAGAATCCGACCAGCTCTCATCATGGCTGCCGATCAAATACTTCCGGGTCACGTCAACATTTAGGAATCTTCCTAAGCCAATTTGCCAATTCGACCGTACCCATGGTGTACTGGTGGAGTGGTGTCCAACCGACTGCGGCGGTGCCGCCTGGGCCAAAACTGCCAGGGCCAATTCATTCTTTTGTCCCAGCCCTGCCCTGCCCTGCCCTGCCCTGTCACACCTTGAAATCTTGTTTGGTATAAAGGAATACTAAATCATATGCCACAACAAATTTAACCTGCCCTCGGTTAGTTGGCTTACTCTTTCCCAAAAGCAGGAGCTTTCATAAAGTAATAATCCATGTTGCACTTGATCCCTTAAAATGTTGAGAACAATTTACAACAATAGCAAATAATGATGATACATAAATGAGAGTATTCCTCGTGCTTTTAAATCCCAATTTTAAAAAGGGCAACATTCATTCGCCCGGAGACCGTCCATGGATTTGTATTTATTCCCCCCCCCCCCATTTTTTTGCAGTGTGTGCATCTGTGGATGCGTCACGTGACCCGTTAATCCTCGGCGTATTTCCGCGTTGACGGCGGCCGAGCTGTTATCAGTGACTGTCCATGGGGGCGCGCAGGGTTTCACCTGAAGCATCACCGCCGTCTTCGTCGCAGCTGGACCCCCGGTGGTCGGCCGATGTCTCCGCGCCGAATGAATGAACCCGTAACCGTCTGAGGGATTTTCCTCCTCCTCCTCCTCCTCCTCCTCCTCCTCCTCTTCATCTCCACCGCCGGAGCGCGCCGTCGAACCAGCGCGGCCGAGCTGGGGGGAAACCCGGGCAAAGGGAGCCGCGGCGCCGCGCACCGGCCGACGGCCGCTCCGCCGCGTCGCGCCGCCAACATGCTGACGCGGGTCAAGTCCGCCGTGGCCGGATTCATGGGCGGCATCGTGGGCGGCGGCGGCTCCGGCGGCTCCGGCGGCGCGGGGGGCAACACCGGCTCCGAGCTGCCGCTGAAGTTCCCGTACAGGCGGCCCGAGTTCCTCGGCCTGTCCGCGGACGAGGTCGAGTGCTCCGCGGATCACATGGCGCGGCCCATTCTAATCCTGAGGGAAACCAGGAGATTGCCGTGGGCCACCGGATACGCCGAGTAAGTAAACCCCCCCCCCCCGTTGCTCCTGCTTTTCCTCCAAGTGTCAAAAGGGCCCAGGAGCCTCCGGGGGGGGCTTCATCCTAACACTTGTGTTTCTCGGGTCAGAGATGATGCTCACACCTGTTGGGACCTGCATCCTCCTGCTGCGCGCTTTGGGTACCACGGAGGAGAGCAGCCCAGCCTTTGTGGTGTTTCTTTCTTTCTGTTGTTGTTGCTGCTGAATGCAAACCTCCTTGCTTTGTACCACATTGAAATCGCGTGCTGCTTAAAAAAAATAAATACAAATAAATAAATATACAGTATATATATATATATATAGACGACCACGTTCATCCAAAGGATCACAGCACTCAAAGCTGGTTTTCACATGCAAGCCAGCAGCATCTGGGTATTAAGGGTCCACTCCTGTGCTCTATTTATGGCTGTGTGTGTGTGTGTGTGTGTGTGTGTGTGTGTGTGTGCGCGTGTGCGCGTGTGATTGCATGTCACCAGCCTCCAGATATCTATACTGTCTGTAGCATCACGATCATGATGTCATTGCCATCAGCCTTTTCATTGTGTGCCAGTGAAATCGTTTGTGCTTATGTAATAATCGGGCTGCATTGTGCACAGCAGTTTTACCCATTTGTAGATCCACTCCACCACATACGCACATGTACATGTACTGATAGGAGTGCCGAGGGTGCTGCAAGTGCAGCACTATTTCTAGAAGTCTTGAAAACACAGAGGGCTACTGATACAGTAGGAGTTGCTGAGTTTGAGGTGTTAAAAGCCTCGATGATGATTGTGCTGAATATGACAGATATGTATAAACTCCCTAAAGCTGCAGTGTTATAAACTAAATATAACCTGCAAAACGTGCACGAGAAAATGAATTAAGGAACGTATTTCGAAAGGGGAACACCGAGGTAAAGTATGATCAATGTTCAGAGAGTTGCCTTAAGGGTTTGGTTCGTGAGTACGATCACAGCGAGTAAATGTCATGAATGGCTTTTACCCAAATGTCAGCGGCAAGTTTTCTGAACGCGAGTGGCTTCTAATGTCATTTCACCTACAGCCAGCTGCAGCCGCATCCCTCTCCACATGCACGCTGCTGCTGACGCCCTGAATCTGTGTCCGTATATACATGTTTGCTCCCATTCCGAATCCTGTAAAGTTGTTCTCTCAAATACTCCCATTGCGGTGCCTCTTCCCTGCCCCCTGGATTATCACAGTCACGCTGATGCTCAGAGCGGGCGCGGAGAGTCTCCTTGGGACCGGTGTGGTTAATGAGTTCAGCTCGTATCAGCATTTATCTGTAGTTAAAGCCTCGCGTGTTGTCATTACAGCAGCCGCTTTTGGCTCTCGCCTCTTCCAGCTCAAATGTAGTGTCTCTCTCTCTCTCTCTGAGGAAGAGCTCATCTTTCACTCTTTGTTTTTATGACTTGATTTATTCAGTACATTCATTTATTTATTTTTTGTTTTTTGTTTTTCAATTCATTTGTAGAGGACTGTGATGGTCTCTGGTAAAGTTGTTTTTAAAAATCTAAAAAAAATCCCCCCCGCTGGTCACCATAGAGGCTCACACAAATAACAGTAGCATAGACATTGGGTATTGATTACCATCCATCCATCCATCCATCCATCCGTCCGTCGGCTTTACTGATCATCCTTTGAGGGTCACAGTGGGGGCTGGAGCCAATCGCAGGCAGCGTTGGGCG
This sequence comes from Scophthalmus maximus, assembly GCF_022379125.1. Classification (NCBI taxonomy): domain Eukaryota; kingdom Metazoa; phylum Chordata; class Actinopteri; order Pleuronectiformes; family Scophthalmidae; genus Scophthalmus; species Scophthalmus maximus. The sequence goes on along the minus strand of NC_061526.1, from coordinate 14,380,326 downwards.
AGAGGCGAAATACACCCTGGACAGGTTGCCGGGGTGTCGTCGTAAGGCTGACATATGGAGACAAACAACCATTAGAGAAATTCTTACCATAAAACATTTTTCTCATTTTTCACATTTTTCAACTCAAACCTACAGAAGTTATACGAGTGTTACGGAGGCCAACGACAAAAAAAGTTTCCCTTTTGCACCAGCGCATCCACTGCGTGGTGGGTGGCAGCTCCCGAATGCTCTTATATGCTCGGAAAAGTCCGAAATCAAAGATCTGTGTTTTTTTTTGAATTGGTAAATCATCCGCCATTGTCTAAACCCATCCGTTCTGACATTGCATTCAAATTCACATTTTGCCATTGTGTTTTCCTAGCCTGTATATTCCGGTGGTAGTCCAAACCTGACCAAGATCTTCAACATACATTTGGACTCTCTGAAAGACCCTTTGTATTTTATTGTTCCTTTGATGTTCCAAGTTAAACTGAGGCAAAGCTTTCAACGATTGTGCTCCAGCAAATAGTTATTACATCCTTGGGGACCAATGTCTGCCTCAGAATCTGTTGCTGCGGGTAGAGAAACAAAGAGGGAATTGGACGTCTGACAATGGAGGGGAAATTAGGTTTTGTTCCTAATGGCAGGGGGAAGGTAATTGTTCCGAATGAAACGGAAATTTGATTGGCAGGGAAATAAAACGAGGATCATTCCTCCCAGGAAACGGGGAAAATGAGGACGAATGAGTTTCAGGAGTTCTCCCAATCACACAATGGCACCAGCTGCACCTGTCAGGAAACACAACAGGATTAAATTAAATGCACTGTAGTTATGAAGGATGAGACCCGTTTTGGCTGCTAGCTTTTATATTCAGGGATCAAAGTTCACATAAACATGTATTTTTATCACACTACAGTCGGCAGCACGAGGCAATGCTGAGTTCTTTCACAGTGGATTAGATAAATGTACAAACTCAAACGTGGTTGATATGTCATGGTCGGTGTTTTGGGGCCATATTAACTGTAATTACGGATGCAGTTGTAACACATTATGTTTGAAGCAGAGCTGAGAAATCAATCAAAGGGTGAAAACCAGCCCCCCTGGCCCTAATGACTTTTACACTATACACGCATGATGATGAAATGACAAATTGGGACCAAAGTAGTGCCAGATTTAGCTCCTTCAACACCACAGGACATGGTGGAAAAAAAAATAAAGTGAAACCATGTTTTAATTCACATTGTTGTGCTAAAGAAGGGGAAATGTTTTATTTTCAAAAGCACAATGTCTATTTTTGGTTACTTTTTCGATCTACGAAAGCCCAAGGTGCTGTCGTCGTATGGGTTGTCACTGCTAAGAACCTGCGACAAGGTGATGTTTATCGAATATCACTTCTTTTGGCAGTTAAAATATGAACAGTTTTCGATCCAATGATAACAGATCAGTAAAAAAGAGAAAGCAATGACATACCATGAACATATACTTGGGAGACGTTCAAGTTTTTGCAGGCTCAATTTTTAACACAGAGCCTACATAAGAGAGAAAAAAATTGTCATAAGAATAAACACATGGAAAACAATTTAAAAATGCTCTTTACACTTTTAGATCCAAAGGCCTTTATTCACGTGGTCTCCTTCCATATGACCATTGTGAAGAAGACAAGAAGACTTTTTCCCCCCCAGCACCCTCCCTCCACCTCCATCCCCTCCGTTTGAATCCCAGATGGTGGTCAGGCAGGCGCAGTAGACCGCTACGCGAGGCTTCTTAAAGCAATTAGTCAGCCATTGTGGCAAAAGCAACTTGTATCACAACATTCATCAACCAAACATTTGTGGCCCTTAATAAATGAATAGCCGCAAAAGGTCTAGTATGTGCAGAAATACACATAAATGCCTCCGCTCTCGCTATAGCTCTTTGTCTGTTTCTTCATAACCCCGTCCCTCTATCCATCTGAGGCCGGGAACCAGACAGGACGATGCTGCCTCACAGGGAGCACCCCACAGTCTGAGGCTATAAATAGACATGTCAATTTAATCGACTTGCGCAGACATTCACGACACCCTCCGGCGATGGCGGTTGCACTTTGCTCGTCTCAGCTGAGCCGCCTCCACCATCTCGCCGTCTTGCACACAGACATTCATTATTGCGTTTGCTATCAATAGCTCTCGTCCTGCGAGTTTGGTGGCCTTTGAGATGCCACGGGGGAAAAAAACAACTTAGTGGTGCAGATTAGTTTGTTTTCTTGAACGCAGAAGAGCTATGTGAGATGTTTGGTTTTTTTACACAATAGTTGGCGCAAGGAGAAACTGGATTATATTCTTTTATATATACGTGACAATGGATGCTGAGGTCATGAAACATGGTATTTATGGGGGGACTTTTGATGATTTCAGCAACCAGGGGCAATTATATACTATAGTTTAACACGACTAGTGACGTCCCAAATCAAATACGGCCATCGTGTACTCAAAACACAAGTTTTTGGACCCATGACCTGACTGTATCTGACGTGAGAGCAGAGCACTACCACAAACGGGCGCCTCCCCGTTTGATCTTAGTCGGGAACACGAAACATGCGAGGCCAGCTGCGTCGCCGGGCGAACAGAGACGAACCTCAGGCAGTGACTCAGACTAATTGTTGTGATCCTGCAGTGAGCCGTAATAACCATGAAAGGCCGCGGTGGCGTTTCGTCAGACAAAAAGCATTTGATGTCGGCTTTTTTAATTCAGCCGCCCTGTTGCTCCAGACCGCAGCCGTCAGACGGGCAAATCACAGCAAGAGGTGCATCTGGCATGAAATTGTAACTGGAAAAATTGATGCCAAAAGATGTATTAGCCTTGGACCTCTGGATGTCTGTAAACAAACTGACCATGAAAGCCTAAAGAAATGACTCGACCTGTGTAAACACCATGTCCACTGTCCTCTCCCCTCCTCTCACAGGGTGATTAACGCCGGTAAGAGCGCGCTGAACGAGGACCAGGCGTGCTGCACGGTGGTCGTGGCCAGGAGGAGGCCAATGAGCTACTGCCCCCCCTCGACGCCCAGCAAGACCCCCACCGCCAAGAGACGCATCTCCCTGCCCAACGGAGAGGGCCTCGGGCTCCAAGTGGAGCCCAGCAAGCTGGAGGAAGTGCGTACAACACAAACGCACCATGCGATCCGATGCATTAGAATATGTACATGTGCATTTCTGAACAGTTTTGCAGAGAGAAAGAAGAGAGAGCGCCTTCCCTCAGGTGTGCCTGTTTTAATTCTGGATGTGAGGCCAATGATAGGCCAGCTCAGTCAGGGGGAGGAGCCACTAATCAAATCAGCCACTTAACCTGGAGAGAAAAATAACATTGGAGAAGAAATAAAAAAGAAATAACAGGATGGGAGAGAACAAACCAAATACTGCCCTTGCCTGGCATATACCATCAACGTTAAATATTAATTTCTAAATTTGTAACGATTTAAAGTAATAATAACATTTTGGTAAAAAAGCTTATTAGCTTTCTTGCTGAAATTTTGATGAGAAGGACGAGACGGATGTTAATAGCTTAGCCATAGCTAGTCACTTATTTTACCAAGGGAGGGACCTGAACTGTGTTTCCATTGATGCCCTGTTCACATTAGAATACAGAACAATCATATCATCAGTGAAAATCATCTGGTTGTGGTTTAAGTGGAGCATTTTTCTGTACGTGTGCGGAGATAAATATGATTCTGTAATTTTTACCTGTTCCACACTCCAGACTCCATTGTTTCTGTGATTATTTATAACTCCTATATAATTTCTGTGTGTGGTTAAATATGATTACGTTTAATTTTGCTAATAATTTATCCCTCTGCAGGACAGTGAAGGGCTGGTGTTCCACTACTGGGCCTTGTTCGATGGCCACGCTGGTTCCGGCGCAGCGGTTGTCGCCTCCCGCATGCTGCAGCACCACATCGCCTGCCAGCTCCAGGCCGTGATCGAGATCCTGCACAACCTGGCCTCCCCGCCTCCCACCCTGCTGGGGGAGGAGCCCGACAGCAACCCCTACCTCCAGGGAAACACCCCCGGCCCCCACCGAGCACTGACCCGGGCCGCTTCGCTGCGCGGGGCCGCGGGTGCGCCCGGCTCCCCGTCCAGCACCCCGCCGCCGCCTCGCTTCTTGAGCGAGAAGAAGGTCCAGCACGAGAGCCTGGTGATAGGAGCCATCGAGAACGCCTTCAAAGAGATGGTGAGCGGCTGGCACAGAGTCACCACGTGTCCGTGTCCACTCGTCCTGATCGGTCCTGAAGGCTGTCACACTCGCTGAACGTCCCTCCGTCATCATGAATTAATATTTGGGATTTTTTTTGGCTGACGCTCTCACACATGGGAGGTGTCCTGTGAGGTAACAGGAAATGTTTTCATTATCTTCTCGCACAGATCAGCTGTCTGTCCTCACGGTTACCGACAGCCTACCATCAGCAATTTGTGACATTTTGAAAATGTCACCGCAGGAATTATTCACAATGTGAATAATGACACAAATGGCGGCTCCTTTTCCTATTACATTGGTAATTAATTAATGTTATTATTTGCACATAAGTCTAAATACCATACCATGAAAAAAAGCCTAGTGTTACTCATTAACTTCGTGCATCTGGTGACTTTTTCCCCATAATTTGGATCAGCTTACTGTTCCCTCAAAATGCTATCAGTTAAATAATGAATAGATTATATATTTGGATTGATTTTCTTAGAGCAAGAATGAAGAATCACTGCAACAGCATTTCACGATTAGACACCCAGACACCTCATATAATTAAATACGTCAAATGAAATACAAATTATGAAAACATTTGTTCGGGGCAGCCCTACAGAAAATTGCCGAAAATTGTCTAAAGTTTCAAGATGAGCATAAAAACATAGCAACGGTTTTGATTGAAGACTGACATCAAGCTATTGAGAATTATCTCGATGTCATTTCACAAATATTATAATGTGACTGGAATAGAAATCCTGCCAACTATTGAACAGAAAGACAGGGAACCTTCTCACCGTGGAGTCCACTTAAATAATAATCAACAACTAAACGCATCACACGCAGATTATGATATTTCCTGTAATAACCACATACTGTGTGTACCAACGCCTAATGTGTGTGTACAGTAAACATGTACACGGCTACCAGCCAAAGATGGAAATGTAGATACTGATGGAGATGATATAAATTACACGCTGTGCCTGGTGTTGTTATGTAAGGCGTGCTGTACGTAACTGGCTCGCTCACATTCTGACCCGAGGGCACATATATGCCAAAAACACAAACCGCAACCTTTCAGCGTCTCCTCTTCTCAGCTAATATTGGACCAATTTTGCGTCTGGCGTCAGAGAGCTTATGAAACCATGTCTGCTGGCTGAATGCCACTCAGCCGTACACGTTCACCCTGTGGATTTCTGCCGCTCCGTCGAGTTCAAAGCGGCGGCACGTCTCACGGAAAATATGCCTCAAATATTTTTTGCTTTGGAATCAAAGTCATTTCAGGAGAAAAGGCTACAGGAAATCTACTTTTGAATCAAATGTGAACTCATTAATGTTCAGCAAACATAATTTTTTTATACCGTTCCTTTTCATTTTCCATCATTTTAAGTGTATCCAGAGGTTCCCAGTGGTCCTTTGAAATCCTTGGAAAGGTTTGAATTTGAGAAGTTTTTGTAAATAGACTTAGATCATCATGGGTCACTGAAAGTGCAAAATTACAAATTGAAGTTCTTTTTGTATACATATATTTTTAATTTAATCCTGCCGTCTCTCAGCTCTTCAACCCATGAATAAGTCTCTTTGCGACTCGCTGAATTTACACCGTATATTGTTTTGCTGTACTGTGGCAGGAGACCACTTAACTGTTGTCTGTGTTCACACATTCAAGCCTCAAATAGTTAAATAGGAGCAGTGACTCACCTTGATCCGTGTGGGGGTCCTTGAATTTGAGGGAATGGGGTCTGGAAAGAAAAAGAAAAAAAGATGTTTTTAATAGGAGTGTCAGAGCCCCGGGTCTTACCACTAGGTGGCGATGGAAAGCAGTGCTCACATTTCCAGCTGTGCCCTGTGGATGTGGAACCCAGAGTAAAAAAAAACAACCTGTCTCTGTCTCTCTCTGTTTCCCAGGATGCCCAGATCGAGAGGGAGAAGCAAGTTTATAACATCACGGGGGGATGCACGGCTCTCGCTGTCGTCTACCTGCTCGGAAAGCTATACGTGGGGAATGCAGGTGACAGTAGGTGTGTGCGCACTCGTGCTTCTAAATGAGAGGGTCTGTGCGTGAAGGGCCCAGGGTTAATTACACTGCAGTTAGACCCCGAGGGGTCCCGAGGGGGCACACTGTATAATGGCGGTGCATCGACATGCCGGGGCAGGGAGGGGAGGCTGCTTGTTCTTTTCAATGTGAGGTTGAGTGCACATTTCTTTGTTTCCCCCCAACTATCTGCATATGTCCGCAGGGCTATCATTATTAGAAACAATGAGATCGTGGCCATGTCGACGGAATTCACGCCGGAATCGGAGAGACAGCGGCTCCAGTTCCTGGTAAGAAAAAACAGACCTGTATGGTTTTTATGTGTCTTACATAAGACCGTTAACAACATCAGAAATGAACCACGAAAAGAGTCTGCTTACACATCACTAATGGATGAATAATAAGAATACTAATCTCATGACATGTTATATAACAGTATAACACAAATTTTCTTGCAAGTATTTTACAAAAAAAAAAGCCCAAAGTGATGGAGAACGCCTTTCGCTCCATCTCGATTGACTCGAAGGCCGTCGCTGTCTGTCCTCCCAGGGTTTCATGCAGCCTCACCTGTTAGGAAACGAGTTCACGCACCTGGAATTTCCCCGGAGAGTTCAGAGGAAGGAGGTGGGCAAGAAGATGCTCTACAGAGACTTCACCATGAACGGGTGGTAAGTCCCTCCGGTCGTCGCCCTCAGCCTCTTTTCATTTTCTCTCTCTTTTTACGCGCTCTCTTCACTGAGCAGACCTAAAGGATTTTAGAAAAATGGCAGACTCTGTCATCCACAAAAAAATGCCCATGATTTATGTCAAACTGTGATGTGATTTGAAATGAAAGCTTATTTCCTGGGATTGCTACCCCCCAACCCCAACCCCGCCGCATCCCGGCTGCATTTAAATGAAAAGATAATCAGGGAAAAAAAAAGGGGGGGGGGGGGGTTGTGGTCTGAATCCCTGCTTCTCCTCTGCTGCCGCTTGAACTCTTTGGCCTCAGCGAGAGCTGAAGAGACCGTCTGCAGAGAGAGCCGACGAGGGGAGAAGCACCGACCTGATGCGGTATAATGATGCAGCGGAGATGTGGTCCTGCATGTGCAGTGTTGTGCGGGTTCGACGGGCACCACGCTGCAGTGGAAGCCAGTGACGAGATGTGCTTTTACCGACACTCCCTGACACGCTGAGGCACACACATGTACTGTACCATGTGTATTGCGGCGTGTGATGTGTGTTTCACGATAAAGCCGCCGCCGCCGCCCCCTCCGAATCCAGCCAGGATGTGCCACTGCATGGCCTACTGTTATAAGATGTCCAGGGCCGGCCCTGGCAATGTTGGCGCCCCTAGGCCAGGTTTTTGATCGGCGACCCCCACTCCCAAGGTATTTTGCGGTACAGGGCGGATTCGGCAAAATCCCCGGACAGCTGGCCGAGTGTTAAACGGTCGAGAGAAGACTGTCTGGCGACGAGCAGTCGAAGAGTCACAGCTGTAATTTTTATATTTTGTCCATGTCTCAACGGGACATGATATTGAATAGCATTCAACTGGAGTTATGTTTCTAGCTACCCGACAAATATACATAAAAAAAAGTAAATATTCACTCTGCTTTGTGCTCTTTAAAACTTTTGTTCAGGCTGCGAACAGCCTTCTACATCTAGAGGCCATGCTTATGACGGTGAGACAAAACAAAAAAAATTCAAAGTTTAGGGACGTCGTAAGATCAAAACAATCCTAAATATGCTAAAATGGCTCATAGAGCTGAAGGACTCCTCAGAGACGGGTGATAATTCTCTGTGAGTCTGTCTCTTTCTTGAAACATTGGTATCTCATCCATTGCTGATGTAGAAATACGATTACAGTGGCTTTTACTACAAAACCTTTTTTTTTGTATCATCAAGCAAAACTTCCCAAATGTTAAATATTGTACAGATAGAAGCTGCCTGACAAATACTTTATGCATTTTTTTAAAAAAAAGTCTGAACAGGCGTTGCAACCGCCAACTTGACATTAATCGAAACAAAGTAGGTTCAAGACATAGCCCTGTGTCTCAGCTGTCCGTTAGACTCTCCAGTTCTCAAATCCCCTCAGCTTGAAGGTCAACCCGGGTCGAGGCAGCCGAATAATAATTTTTAGAAATCCAAGAGACTGGAATGACTCTGCCCTCGGCTACCGTGGCAGACGCGGCCACTGTTTGGGAGCATGACGGTATTCATCTGGAGCCAGGGCTCATCAGATTTCCTCAGAAATCTCTCCGCTGCCCGAGGTGATGTGATGTGTTTTGTTCTGTCGGTTCAAAACTGAAAAGATCTTTTAAATATAAAACCGGAGAAGAGCAGTGGCCCCTCTGCTGTTTCTTTTAAAGTGCACTACGCTGACGTGCAAAGTTGATGATCCTGAAAATGAGCATTGTCTCTCGGCAGCCTCCCCTCCTTCCAGATTAAACACCCGGACGATAAAGTAGCGCGGCGTGTGACTCATCGCCGTCTCTCTCTGCGAGAGGTGCAACGCTCGACGAGCAGGGATGGGAGGTGTGGCCGACGGGGGGAGGGAGACGTTGCGTTTCTTCCTCTCCGGCACGGATGCAAAAAGAGAGCCAGACGAGAGAAAGAGAGAGAGTGTGCGTTACGTCTGTGAGTACACGTCTCAGTTGTGAGAAAAACAAATAGGCGGTGAGAGACGCGGCCCCGACAGACGGATCCATCCCGGGTCAGACGTGAGGCTGTTTGAAGTTGCTGATATCCTCCACTGACTGGCGACGCCGAGTCAAATCGAGCTGGTTTAAGTACATCAGCGTCAGACGCAGGGTCTGACTTCAAAGCTCCATTTCCAAGTCTGTTTTTCAGATCTTCTGCTTCCAATTGTGCACTGCTGAACTTATTTCTCGTATGCGTGTTTATCGTACGATCCCTTCGACCCCCCCCCCCCCCCCGCATTCTCTCACTAAATTTTTCAGGAGAAACTCTAAGTGTCGGGAATCTACAAAGAAGAATGGCAGTTGCTTTGTCTCCCCACTTTTAAGTATGTTAATAATCCTCCTCCGTTATTATTTATTCAAGAGGAGGTGGTGTGTAGTTTGAAAAGATGTGGGCTTTTTACCAACAGGGAGGGTCGAACAAAGAGATGCTGTCAAGTTGCATTTGGTGGAAGTGAATTTTCTAAAGCTTTTTCCCACACGGGGGACTAAAGGTGAATGTATCTCAGCCCCTGCTGCAACAATGTTGGCCGTACTAAAGGTGGAAGACAGAATCAGGAAATCTATGCATATGGACATGATCTTAAAGAAACATAATTGATTTCTGAGCCACTGTGACACAAGGAAAGCATTTAAGGCGGTGTAATTAAAAAGACCTCAAGAAGTGTGTGTGTGTGTGTGTGTGTGTGCGCGCGCGCGCTAGGCTGTCTTAAAATCTCAATATTCTTTTCTGCCCTTAAACACAGGGCTTACAAGACCATTGAAGATGACGACCTCAAGTTTCCGCTAATATACGGGGAAGGGAAAAAGGTAAGCGTTGCACATGTTTGTGTGCTTTTGTCGTTCTTGATAAAGCCACGTATCAGAAAGAACGTGGCTTACAAACTATAAAAAGCCAAGGGATCCAGCCACTCCAACTCTGGCATTCAGAGTTGCGGAGGAAAAAGGAAATCTAAAGTAAAGTAACTAATGTCAGTCTGACACACACACACACACACACACACACACACACACGCCTGCCAGCCACTTAGAGAGTGGGCGAACACTTGGTATCTGATGTGCGAGTAACACATTGTGCACGTGTGTGACAATGCACACCTCCACTAGAAGAGAGGGGAGTCAGTCCATCAGTTTCACTTCAGTAGCTATGTCTAACACACACACACACACACACACACACACACACACACACACACACACACACACACACACACACACACACACACACACACACACACACACACACACACACCACACAACACACAACACACAACACACACACACACACACACACGGGAGATGACAGTTATCTCTTTGAGGAGTGAAGTTAATTCCCACTAGGAAATCAGGGGGAGAAAAGACGGAAACTGAAAACACTCGTTCTGTTCAGTCTATTCAAAGAAGGACGGAACACGTCTTCATGAACCATTCTGCGCCATTATTTTGAATTCACGCATATAGAAGAGCGGAAGAACACTGGATAGGTAGTTTGATAACTAAATGAACAGAACAACAGCCTCGTTGAGTTTCGGCAACCTTGGAAAACTTTACAACAACAACACAAAAAAAAAAAAGCTTTGTGGAAATAAAAGCGCTTTTCTTCGCAGGCTCGGGTGTTGGCCACTATCGGTGTGACCCGCGGGCTCGGCGACCACGACCTCAAAGTCCATGACTCCAACATCTACATCAAGCCGTTCCTCTCCTGCTGCCCCGAGGTAAGAAGCGCGGCACTCGCTGCAGACATCCGAGAGTCTGATTGGGAGAATTATACCGTTCTAAAGTGACATTGTGCTCATGAGCAGCTTGCTTTATTAATGCCTTGTTATTACACAAGAGCTGTAACAGCCTTGACGATTGTCCCCGTCTCCGGTGCTCATACCGGTCAAGAACACGGCGGACAAATACAGTCAGATATCGTCTTACGTCTGCGCTTGGCTTTCCAAACACATGACAGTTGTGGGCTAAACATGTCAGCATCTATCTCTTCAAATGACAAAATCCGGCGTTGCAGATTGTTTCCCTTCCTCTTTCCTCCATGTCATCTTTTAACCTTTTGGCGCCAGCCCAACAAACAGCTCCTTACCTCGTTTTGCCACGTGACTTACCCCGCGTTCTGCCCCATCTGCACCTCAGTCCCCAGAAGTCGCATGCCGCCGCCTCTCCGTCTGAACCCGGTGCTCCGCCTGCAGGAGAACCGGAGCTCACCTGTCTGGCGGCGGGTTTCAAAGTGCTTTCATCTCCCGACGCAGTTCCTCTTGAGGACTTTTGCACTTTCCCTTTCCCAGAGCTCTCCGCTGAATCTTTAATTCATTAATAGCCCCGGGTTCACTCCGGGTTCAAGACTTTAACGCCTCTCGACAGTTTTTATGTGTGCCTCTCTTGTCTCGCGCAAACACGACGACTCGCTCGCGTCTCATCAAAGCCTCCCGAGTGGGTTTTTCAAAAAAATGAAGAGCGAATGAAAAGGGGAAAGTGAATTCGTGAAGTTGTGTAAATGTTAGGTCGGCGCGACCGAGGAGTCTGCATTTCAGTGGTTGACACAACATCAAAGTAATACCAGAGGCTGGTGTCTCAAGTTACAGCAAGATGGCAAATTAAGAAATAAAAATGAATTGTGTTGCTACTTAATATATTTTTTTCGCGTTTCGTGGTTCGGCACACACACAGGTGAAAGTGTATAACCTGGCGCAGTACGAGCACGGGGCCGACGACGTCCTGGTGATGGGAACGGACGGGCTCTGGGACGTCCTGTCCAACCAGGAAGTGGCCGAGGCAGTTACTTCTTTTCTAGCCAACTGCGACCCCGACGACCTGCACAGGTGGGACGCTTTGTTTCTTTAACTTTCTTCTCGCTTTGTTTCTTCAATTAGGGTCTTTTGTCTTTTTTGGAGGTGGCTGAAATTCTGTCTGAGCCTCGTGTCCATTTTTGAAGCATTCCTATGCCTAAATGTGAATTTATTTCAAGGATAAATCACATCCTTGGCCCCTAAACTACTTGCTCTCAGCATCATTGCACTTTCCAACTAAAACAATTTGACACATGGAGGGTCAAGTATCCCCATCGTGGCCCACATTTCAAGAGGCCAGATTATCATATTGCAGCATTAAGGGCCCGGCAAGCTGTGAAATTGAAGGCTTTGTTATCGTTTGCCTCCGTTGTCCAGGTACACGATGGCCGCGCAGGACCTGGTGATGCGAGCCCGTGGCGTGCTGAGGGACAGGGGCTGGAGGATCACCAACGAGCGCCTGGGCTCCGGGGACGACATCTCGGCCTTCATCATACCGCTGATGTACGGCAATCGTCAGCCCTGAGGGAGCCCGGCAGAGACGCTGCCGTAAGAGGGACCCTGAGGGGCCTGCGGGCTCTCAAACCAACAGGACTGTTGGGTTAGTCCTGTACTCGAATTCGTTTTTTTCCGCAGTGCCGTTTGCACTTTTATTTTCTTCCTGAGGCCAAGGTCAGGTGGGACGTGTTGACGATGCTTGATTTTCTTTTTCCTCTACAGGAGTTCAGGATTGCCCAGACACTAATTTGGTGGGTGTGGGGGGGGGGAACTACAGCAGTCAGAGACACTCTTAGACACTTGGTTATTTAATTCATCTTGTGGCATTATTCGAAAGAAATAATTCGGTTCGGAACCGTGATCAAGGAACGTAGTGATTGGGCGGTTGAGCTGAACTTCTGCAGAGATGCGAGAAAGAAAAATAGGCAATTTTTCTTCCAAAGTGAAGAATAGACCCCTTTCTTTCTTTTCTCCTCCCTACCTCTCTTGTAATGCTGTACAATACTTGACTTCTTCTTTTTCTAGCCTCTCTTTTAGTCCCCTTTTCCTGCACAGTCAATCTTGTTTGTTTCTTCCACCTAACCCTGACCATGGACGGAGCTGACAGGTCAGGTGCATTTTCTTGTTTTTGCCACAGTGTGGCTGCGAAGGATTATTACGCTGGAAAAAAACAAACACTTCCGGTGGTCAACAGATAACGGAGCCGACGATGCGGACGCAGAAGAAAAAAAGATGAAGACTTGGGAGTCATCCACCCGATGGTAGCGAGACTGACAAGGAATCTGTTTCACTGATGGGATAGAAAAATAAACTCATATGAGGATCTAAGCCTATACGGATCAACAAGAAGCATCATAGTTTGATATGGTGAGCGGGCAGAGTCTGATATGGGAATTGCTCCAGAAAATTGTCCACTGTTACAAGTCATTTAATCTGATGTTGATTCCAAAAAATTGAATTGGGCTTCGGTATCTCGACATTGGTTGCAGCTTTGGTGGTGATTAGCAGCGTCTGTTGTTTGCCGTCATGGGTAATTAAAAGATTGGTTTAATGTTTTGGGGAGATGCATGTATTTCCTTTTCTGATGAAAAGATTGATACAACTTTCATGTTGGAGGCTAGAGGAGACCGTTGGATAACTGAAGCGTAGCAGAAAGACTCAAAAGAGGCAAAGACGACTACAGCTTGCTTATTAGTCCAAATATGATTTTTCTTTTCTTCTTCTAGGCTATGTAAAACCTCTAAAGGTGAAGATTTAAAGTTGGAAGGCATATCTTTTCTTATTTTTGCCATAGTGTTTATAACCTAAGCTAATGGTCTCTTTAATGTGGATAGGTATTGATCTTCTCCCCTTGCTCCCAGCAAATTAAGCTAATTTATTTCTAAATTGAACACTTTTTTTTTTTTTTAAACTAAGCAAAAAAATTTCCCAAAAAGCTCAAGACTAAACATCAGATTAAATGACTTGCACTGCAGTGTAGTCGCACTTTAGCCCGACCCGCGTTGCTCACCGAGGGGGCCACGACACACGAAATAATGAAAGAGGTAAATATTCCCTGCAGCAGGGAGGATTTAAAAAAAAAATGAAATAATAATCAAGAAATACAATCAAAGCCGAGATGAAGACGAGTTCCACGGAGACAAACATGGTACACTTCCTCTGGCTTGAACATGTTTTGCATGTTTCATGAGCTTTAGATGCTGAACAGATCACAGTTGGACAGGTTGGGGAACAATGATGCATTGTGTTGGATGTAGTGATTTACTGTGTCAGTGCATGCAGTGACATAGCGTAGGCCTGGGAATATGAGCGACGGTGCAATGGTTTACACTGCAGTTTGTTTTTACATGGACTGAATTTACATTTCTGTAACGTATCGGAGATAGTAATAAGGTTATTTGTTTGTTAATGTGCCGTAACCATGCATATATTTATTAGGTTGCATTTCTTTTTCAAATATTAGCATAAATAGGACATTGTGCGTAATAGCTGGATGCGATTCATTGTAACGGAAAGAGAATTAAGTTGAACAGAAATCCTATTTGGCCAGAAAAGAAATCAAATAATGTTGTTTTGTTGGGGGGTTTTTTGCACTTTTGTCATATTGTGAACTGGATTTCAGAAAGAAAAGCTAGTTCAGTCTCGCAACAGTCGTGTCCTCAGAAACGGACGGGCATGTAGAAGCGACCAACCCCTTCCGTCCATTATTATCCTATATTCGCGCAGGCTGCTCTGCACCAGCCAGCCTCTCTGGGACAAGATGCCGGAGATGAGATGAGACGTAGTCCGGGGGAAGGAGAAACTTACACTTCAGAGGATCGATAAGAAGTTTTGCGGTTTGATTCCAAACTGAGAAGAAGAAGAAAAAAGATTGACAGCGTAGAATTAAAACAAACTGCATGTTTAAAAAAGGGAACTTTGCTTAGGTTTTAGGGTGTGTTTTTTCTTGTCTTAAAAGGATTTGTCGAGTTTTGGAGTAGCACTGATTTACTTAAAGCCACAGTGTGTAATTTTTGTAATTTTCTGGCGGCATCTGGTTGTAAACTTGCAAACAGCAACCAACTGAGAACTCGACAGGGGACACTTTATGGTGGCGCACCGCTAAGTCCATTTCCGGCAGCGCTGAAAATTCAACGCAAATACTCATTCTGGACCGTTTTGTATTTTCGTATTCAACGCGACGTAGCAAACATGGCGACTCACACGGAGGTCGGGTCCACCTCACGTTACTTTATTTAACTCATTCAAAATTGACGAAGAAACATCGGTTCTCTGTTGCAGGTGATTATACATTTATGAACACATAGCTATGGGCAAAATGTTCAATTTCTGTGAATAAGTTCTCCTAAATGTTACACACTGTAGCTTTAAAGGGATAGTTCAGTGATTATGAAGTGGGGTTGTATGAGTTACCTATGCACAGTTAGTTTTTCGGTGGTCCTCTCTGAAACAGTGGGACTCAGACTTACGCTCCACTTCTCCGCCAAACTCTGTTAAATGACATTGCTGATCAGCATCTCCATGAAGTAACATATTAACTATCCGTAAGTAACTCATACAACCCCACTTCGAAATCATTGAACTATCCCTTTCAGGCTTGAGTTTAAAGCGGGGAACGTTACTCGCCTTCAAATGGAACTCATGAGCTTGTGGTCCCAATGCGGGAAGTCGATGGCGTGCGAGGTACGCTCGGCCTTTTTAAGTGGTCAAGGCGTGAGAACATGGCAACATGGACACTGATGTTAATGTTAGGGTCGGCCGTCTGGAAGCCACAAAGGCAGGTGGTTGACGTAATGCGGGTAACATGTAATTATATTGGTAAAAGATGAGGCCGTTAAAATGAAATTTGGGGGAAAATAGGCTTACATGTTTTAAGATTGATGCTGAGGTCGGTGTACTGCAGTATCTCGTCTAACTCCGTCTAACTCTCAACCACAAAGTGTGTTTTTTTTTTTTCTCAGATTGTCAAACTATTCTTTTAAGTCTCTTGATATGTGCCATTGTGTTGTACGGGCTATTTATCATCAGTTGACAATTATGACCTACATTCCTCTTACGAGCAGCAGTCGTGTACAATTCGCTGACATTCATACGGTGCATTTTCCTCTCGTCACATTCCATGAAAAAAAAAATGTTATGCATTTGTCATACGTACTGTTGTAGCTTCTGAGTTGCATCTGTTTCTTCCATGATATAAGCTTTTAAACTTTTTCTCTATCTAATAATTTATTGATATATTTTAAAAATGTATTTGCTTTGTCAAGTCAAAACTGTCCTGCTGCCACCGCAGCTTCGTCTCGACACGAGCCGCAGTTCAACACAGCAAATTCAAAACAGCCAGACTTCCTCCAACGCGGACCGAATGTTTTGAACTGTGAGCACGTTAAGACGGAGTGCGAGTCGGGCAACAGATCACGTGTTGAATGTTCATCCTTCTACCCATCGTCAAGCCTTTTTCTATTAGATGAATGTCAAAAGATTGAAAATATACTCTATATTTTCTCTCATCCTTCTGTGCCACCCAACTGCTGCACATCAACTCAGGTTCAACTATGGTGTAGTTCAACTGGACATGCGGTTATTGTGGTTGTCTAGGGACACGGGGTCCATCAGGGTGGTTTATTAGTTCCACTTCATTTGTAAATAAATGCGAGTTGGTTGGTGTGTACAACAACCTCAAGACTTGAAGTTTGCTTTGCCCCTTCTGCGCGACTGTAAATTCCTTATTTTTTAAATTAGTCAGTGCTGTTCGTTTGCCACCTTATTCTATAAGTTTCATTATTGGAACATGACAAGAACTTGGAGGGTTTTTTTCCGTAGCAAAGAGGAAGTTCAAGCCCAGTGGGGAACCATTTTAAGTGACCACTGTGCAAACCCCTCTTGTTTGTGAATGTGAAATGTCGATTTTTGTACAAGGAAAAATAATGTACTTATGAAGTCAAAATGAAATATTTTTAATGTTTCTTTGTGCAACTTTGATTTTAGCGAGGGAAAGCAATGTTTACCATTTCGTGTTTCTTTTCCCGAAATGAAAAAAACATACAATAAATGTTAAAGATCAATGTCAAAATGTTGTTTGTGTCATTAAAAAAAGGAGAGAAATTAAGATTTTCAATCTGAAGGAAGTGCACACTAGTTGATCAATACTGTTGCTGTCTGGGTTCTCCTGAAAGCAACAACTAAGCAACGGGTGAGCTGGCCGCCAGATGACAGAACAGGGTCTATTGACATGTGGACACAAGGAATGTGGACAATAATATGGACAATTCTTAATGATGATGATGTTTACCCAGAAAAAAAACATCACCACCAACTGCTTTCCTGTGAATCATCTACGCTCGCCACCGAGGAAATGCAGAGAAACAGATGAATGTCCCCATTACTTTGTACACGCGAGGGATAACTAGTGCAACTGTTAAATTATTGGCGTATTTACTGACGAGGCCAGTTTACAAGATGTACTGCTGCCTGTATTTAAAACCATGAAGGGACTTCATGAAAATAATTGATCTTGGAACATAATGTTGAACTTCTTTTGAAGTGAAATGGATTAATCACTTTCTCATAGCCACAAAATAATTGTGAAAAACTGGAAATGGAAGACTGCGTCCTGTTTACCGACTCTAACGGCCATTGTGTATTCGTCAGTTTTACAACTTAGCTGCTGGAGGTTATTGACAGATGACAAATACATGGCAGAAGGGAGCGCATTCAGTCTGTAAACGCCGTCACTCATTGGAACATGTTGCCATCCTTCCCTTTATCAAAAAGAGAAAAAAAAATCTAAAGTAACTTCTGAACAGTCGCTAAATCTACCTCCACTGTGATGAAAGGAGGTGCCTTTCATAACAGAATTAGCCTACAGTGTATAAATATAAATGCTGAGGTTTTTAATTCTCTGGTCCATGTTTCACGCTGACCAGCTGCAACAGCAAAATGTTGCTTATACATTACATAAACTTAACTAAGGAGCCACTTCACCTCCAGGGCTCCGTAGTTACGTTTATATAATGTATAGTAAACATTTTGCTTAACAAACTATATTACTGATTATGTAATATATAATATAACATTATACATTATACAGTTACATTATATCATAATCTAACATAAGAGTCACAGGGGACACGTTTCTTTTACTTTACATGCTCTCAGTACACGTCATTTATAATAAACTGTAATAATAACACTTAAGTGGGGGGTTTGAATGCAAACTTAATAACAATGTCCTCTACATTGTTGCATTGTTAACTTGAACCACGTCCCTATTTTGTTCTTGGACAATCACATAATCCTCCGCCTGAAATTGAGGTTTGAAAATGAATTGAAGCAAGAAGACTGGGGGGAAGAAACACAAATCCACGTTGACGCATACCATTAAAAGAAATCTGCTTTATTTCAATGAACATAGATGATTTTTAAAAAAGGCAGATAGGTTTCAGCTTTTGCACGTGTTCCAGTTGATCTGATCTGCTCCCAGCTCTCTCACACACACACACACACACACACACACACACAGTCTGTCAGCTGACGCTCCCGTTTTTCCATGAGCGCTCGGTAATAGTGAAAGCACGACCGTCTCCATCCGGTTCCATCCATCACGTCGCGAGTCACCAGCGCCGGCAAGGCAGTAGATTGCGCAGTCATCTCCATAAAAGGGGCAACATGACAACCCGACCAACAGCACAAACTACTACCTCAGCCGGCGCCTGGCCCCTTTCTTCATTTGTCTTCTGCCTTCAGATCTCCTCGCTCCAGTGTCAAGCCCCGACATCTCCATTCAGCCAGTGTCTCTGCTGTGCGTAAAAGCGCACAGACACGGAAGAAGAAAAAAACGCCCGACATGCGCGCAAAACGTGGCCGCACTAAAGCGAGACACAAAACCCCACCCAGAATGAGAATTAGAAGAAGAAGAAAAACACCCCACCACCTCCCTTGTACCTTTCCCCCCGCACCCGCTGCTCTCCTCGGATGACCTCAGTGGAAGTGACATATGGCAGGTGAGGGGACGCAGGATCCCCCGCGTGGGGTTTTTTTTTTCTTCTGGCGACATTCTTGCGGGTTTTAGTTTTTTTTAATCGGACCACATGGAAGTGTCTTACGGCATTACAAAAACTGACTGCATAATAATGACTGACAATGGGTGAAATGAGGGCCAAACCACGACATGCAAGTAGAGAACGCGATTACGCGCGTAAAAAATGCCTCCACGGAGGCAACGCGGTCCACCATTGAAAACTCGCGCATCACAAATGAGAAACACGAGATTGTGGAGGGATTTCATTTGCCCTTTTAAAAACCGTTTGGCGATGACCAACATTTTTTTTTTTTTTTTAAAAAAGGCATCGCGGTGGTCTAACACACCCAAGCTCGTATGACTCCCACCGCCCCACACTGACTCCTGACACGATCCCTCGGGCTGCAGCTGATCTGCAGCAGCCGCCTTTATCGTCTATTGTCTGTTTCTCTCGCTGCGTCGGAGGAGGAGGAGGAGACTCATGAGGGGGGGGAAAAAAGTTGTCCCAAAAAAAATCCATTGCACTCGATTTGAAACACGAACCTTGTGCGTGAAGCCTCAGCGGCGATGCGCGGGTTTCCTCTTCTGGCCCCTCTCTGTGCCTGGGTCCGACCCGCAGACGCCTCTCGTCGGGCAGCGGTGCGGGGAAATGAGTGGATGTGGCGGAGCGCGGCGTGGGATCAAATTCGCGGGGAACGTCACGTCAGGACGGGGTGTGGGCTACAGGCACGAGCGGAGAGCAGAGAGGGGAAAACACAGAGGTCCCACTCCGACCGGGTTTTCCCGAAACACACGAGCGGAGGTCAGGGGCTGTGGGACAGCGACACCCGCCGGTCGCAGTCAGGAGAGAAGAAAACATAATTGAGAAATGAGAAAAGGGAAGAGAAAAATAATGAAAGCATGTGATACAAAA
Organism: Scophthalmus maximus; assembly: GCF_022379125.1. NCBI lineage: Eukaryota > Metazoa > Chordata > Actinopteri > Pleuronectiformes > Scophthalmidae > Scophthalmus > Scophthalmus maximus. The sequence goes on along the minus strand of NC_061526.1, from coordinate 14,360,702 downwards.
TAAATGCAAAGTTTCACGTTTCATCGGTGTGCTCCCAGTGGTAAGAACACCATTCAATTTTTTTTTACAAAATATGTGGAACATTTGTTCATCTTTTCTAGATCTGTTTTATTATTCATCCTGTTCAGCACAGCCGTATGCCACACCGCCCCTCACACTGTACGTACAAGTCTCAGGAAAATCCTAATATCAAACAAATATGCGGGGCTACAACAACCATTAGCATTATTGATCATTAAGTCAATTGTATTTTCCAATCAACCAATTCATATTTACATATGAAGTAATTGACTCAATTTCACAACCACCAATGACATTTTATGAAATTGCTCGTCTTGCCAGGTCAATACATTTAGACAATTGTGCTATAAAACGGGAAATCAACAAAGCCTCACTTAAATATTTAGGCGGTGTTTTTTTTCTTTTAAAGGGATTTGAACAATTAATAATCAAACTTTTTCAGCTGTTAACCACAAACATAAATGGTGACAGTGTGGATTTATGTTAATCTATTGTGTTTTCTTACATTTCTGCGATAGTTGAGAAGTTTAGGGTTCGAGTTAACTAGTGACGGTGCATACAGTTTTATTAAAGATTGACTCAATATACAGTTTATGAGCTTGACAATCACCTTCTCACTGAACGCTGGTTTCTGTTTTATGTCGACGAGTGAGCCGCTCGTTCTGCACGAAGACGCGCCCCTGCCCCTTCCCTCTGATTGGGCTGGGTTCAGGCATGAAGAGAGACGATTGGCGGACAAGTCAGGGAAGAATATCGAGGTGAGCCAATCAGAGGCGGTCCTCCTGCTTCTCCTTCCTGTTGGGTCAGAGGGGGGACGGGACCTCCCAGCTCACAGATCCCGCTGCAGCTGCTCCACACTGGGACAGAGTGGAGGAGAACATGGAGCTCAGACTACACACCGCATTCCTCCTCCTGGAAGAGAAAAAAAACAACTAAACTAAACAAGTAACTCATGCATGGTTCAGATGATTAGAAGCTGCTTCATCAACAGGATGATCTGTTCCTGCTTTTTATGATGAAAACCAGAAAACATAACTGTTTTCCCTTAATTCTGAAAGATGCACTGTAAAATACATCAGACACACACACATGGCATTTGAACTGCATAAAGATTTTTAACATCATTTGTGCCAATTTTATTCCATCTTGTTGTACAGTAGTTTATGTATGTATATATAGAGGTTTTACCTACCTTGTGTCTTATGTGTAAGTGATACGATCGTGTGATCCAAGTTATTGCCGCTGGAACACCGCAAATTCCCTTGGGGAGGAATAAAGTTATCTATCCATCTATATCTACATCTATCATACACATACAAATAAAGAAAGAAAGATAACCAGAGTGGAGGCCACAAGAAGCTTTACACAACTTTATTGAAGATTGTGTATAAATACACATGCACATTTCAAATGTAAACCCAAGTGAACTCAAGTGCAGCCAAACCTGGAAACCCCCTGTTATGTCATCATGCAAGGATGTCTGGATTATTTAATTTATTTATTTTTTACAAAAACGAAAAAAATAGTCCCAAACAACAGAAGCATCCCTTTCCTTTTTTTAAAATATTCCCTCCCTGACAACAGCGCAGGCAAGACTTTGCACACTGGTGTACGTGTAGACCAGAGCCACACACGCACACGCATACGCATACACAGACAGACAGACACACACACACACACACACTCCCTCCCTCCCTCCCTCCCACGTGCGCGCGACACGTCTAGGTTTTTTTTAAATATATTGTCTGTTTATTATTAAATGCTTACATATAAATAAATAAACTTTTATCAAATGTGCACTCACAGAGTGAACTCTCTATGTACAGTATTGTATGAGCCTATAGTAGCGATCACATCACATCGGGGGGGGGGGGTGAGTCGCCCGAAAAAGCAAGGCGGCGCTGCGGCGACGGAGGTCAAAAGCGCAGAGACGCGCTTGTGAAGGTGCAGTACTACATCTGATGTTTGTAGGTCGATGACCTGGTACGCTGGCGCCACGAAAACGTAAAACACTCCACCGTGGAGAATAGACTTTCATCACGAGTTACGTCGATGGCAGAATATCCTGCGAGTCTGCTGCCCCAAAAATTTTTTCACTGTCTTGATTCTGAAAAAAGCTGAAAAGCCTTTTTAGGCAGACTCACCCCATAGTTCATTTTGTCTCTCCTCCCCTCCCCTTCCCTTCCTTACCCATCCTCACAGCTCAGGACCACAAGGAAGCAGCCCCGCCCCCCACTCCTCCTTCTCCGTTTTGGGATGGGATGGATTCAGCAGTACCCATAAATTCATACGAGTATCGGAGGTGAGGAAACCCATTGCCATCACAGTCAACCGAAACGAGAAAGGGAGCCGTGGTAAAAAAAAAGAAGGAAAACCCCAAACAGATGGCCCTATAAAGAATCAAAAAGGCATCATTCCATTCAGCATACATTCTGGCCCTCTTGTGGGTTTTTATATAAAAAACTAACAAAAAAACAGCAACTCGTGACTTATTAACATGGCTACGATATAACGAGCACATGTGGACATTATTACTAGAGAGTTGGTGCTTGTGGGAGGGGGTTGGGGGAGATCATGCGAGAGAGAGACGACGGCTGGCGGTGACAGTGATGTGCAAAGAAAAAGGCGACTGGGTCTGAGATCAAGAGTTTTAAGGCCGAGGTGATCCAAACAAGAGATGATGCATCTGATGCCGGCGAGATCACCGATGTTCCCCCGATCTCACGGTTGCCTCCAATATGAAGAAGAGAAATGAGTACAGAGCCACGGTGAAGCGTTCAAACACCTCCTGCAGAGTACGACGCAGCGGGAGGGGAGGGAGGTTCGGAGGGGAGAGCTGGGTCTGCGAGGCTAACTTGAACACGCACACGTATATTTGTCGCAGTTGCCGAGTTGAGTTTGTTAAGACAGAAATTTGAACACCGGGATTTCTTCTTGATGAAAGGAATCCGTTTGGATATTCAAGAAAGTTAACTGGAGGATACTCTGAGCTTATTTTGGATGCTAGGAAATATTAAGTTATCAAAGAGAGCCCAGAGTGAGAGAGAGAGAGACGCCGCAGAAGCAGGAGCTCAAATCACGGAGGTTCGAGCCGGTTCACTAAACACTAAACTGTCTAAAAAATGTCAGATCACAGCAGCAGCAGCAGCACGAAGCTCGGATAGTTTGGCTGATTGACACGATAAAAATCACACGAACGCTCGCAGTACTTCCTTTATGTGGAGTCTCGACCGCAGGCGAGTCTCGCCGCTCGATCGCCGCTCAATCGCTTAAAGGCATATTCCTCAGATTCTCACGTGAGGAAAACGCTTTGAGAAACAGTTGCAGTGTGTCTGGCAATAATACTTAAAAAAAAAAAAGAAAAGAAAAAAGAAAACAGAGTGGATGGTTGGTGATTGTGCAAAATGGTTCAGCGCAAAAATGATTCAGTGTTTTAAAATATGTACAAAATATCAGAAAGATACTTAAAATGATATAACGATAACTCATTGCTCTCAAAAAAAAAATATTAAAAAATATAACAAAAAAGGAACACAAAAAAAAGAAGCAGAGAGAGATTCAAAGCGCTGCACTGACGTACGTACTTGTACTGTGGAGCCGCGGGAAAGAAAATCTGTCCCCGGTTGTCGTTCAAGTGAGCGAATCCTAAACGAATGGACGTGGCGACACACACACACACACACTCAGACACACACACACATCGTGATTCAACCACAGAGGAGGGCCCTGATTTCTGAAAGACGTGTACCGCGGCATCTCCCTGACCGACGCAAGGCGTCACCCCGACAGCGGCTCCGCCTATGGAGCGGCCGGGTCGGGGCTGCTGGGAGGAGCCAGTGGCGCCCGCTGCCATGCTGAGTTCATATGGCTTTGGATGGAAAGATCCCAGTTTCTCTCTCTCTCTCTCCATTGATCCGCATCCCCTGCGTCAACTTCAGTTGGTTTTCATGGCGGCCTCTCGATTGGGCGCCTGTTGATCCTCCTCCTCCTCCTCGTCTTCCTCCCCCTCCTCCTCTTTCTGATCATTGTCATTCTTCCTGCACCGGTTCTTGTTCGGGTCCTCCTCGTCATTCTGCGCATCAACCCCGGAGGCGGAGGAGGAGGCCCCCTGAGTGGAGGAGGAGGAGGCGGAGGCGGTCTTCCTCTCCGGCCTCTCCTCCTCCTCGTTCTGGTTCTCCTCCCCCTCCTCCTCTCCCTCCTCTTCCTCATCTTCCTCCTCGCGGTCCAGAGCGAAGTAGCCTGTGCCTTTCACTGTGTCCTGCCGCTGGTAGAACAGCACATAGCCTGCTTTGGACTACACAAGCACACGCGCACACGCACACACACACACACACACACACACACACACACACACACACACACACACACACACACACACACACACACACACAGAAAGTTACTCAGCTACACTGACTTGCAGCTTAATGACATTACAAAGAAAGAGAAAAGAAACCTGCTGAGGGAACAGCTGCTGAATTCTAAATTGTTAAACAAATGAGGACTAACGGGTCTGTCCAGGAAAAGTGAAAGGACACCTTTTGAAAACAAAGATTTTGACTCTTGATAAGTGTTTTTGGGCGACAAAATATGTGCTCGTCCCTTTTATGAGGGTTAATTACCTAATCCTGAAGAAGTATCTGATTTTCAGATATGACAAATGATGCATATTACTTAATTTAAAGGACTGAGATACACACAAAAAACACAGGATATCTTCATTTGACAGAGTCCTCACTAACTTAGTGATGCTTTCTGGGAGATCAAGCACAGTCGGACGTCTGTGACAAATCAAACTTGTTTGGCAGGATAATAATTCATTGGAAGGACATTACTCGGATGAAATTGACTGCTCTAATGTGCCTTTGCTGGATGTACAGTAGGACACTCACCACAATCTGATCTTCGTTGGCAGGAGACGCGCTGCTGTCGTCAAAGTTGTACCACTTTCCATCGTCCTTGTTATTCGCGTAAGCAGTATCTGAGCAGATTAGAGACAAGAATATTCACTACTGTAATATTTAACAGGTTTTCCTCTTGATAGCTACACTTATTTATACCCACACTGTTTTTGTATATTTTTGTATAAGTATAATTTCACAAACTCAAACTTTGATTTTTGTAAACCTAAAAAAAAAGGTTAAAGTTGTGTAAGGAGACGTTCCACATATAACATAGACAAACTCCTGACACTGAAAAGCATATTTCAGTAACACAACAAGCGGTGGTGACAACAGAACGACAAAACAATCTCTACACAATTTAAATCCTTCAAGCAACAAACAGGTGAGTGACGAATGCAGAAAACTCCTGCTGTAAAAGCCTGTGGCGAGTTTCAGAGTCAAGCAAAACCGAGATTTATCACAAGCTACGAACACCACGAGACACGACTGATGTTCACATTGAACTAGTCAGTCTGCTGCAACGTCTGAGGAATACATTTGCGCAGATATTCTCCTCGATATTTCAAAGAGAATATGAGCATCACACAGATATTTGTCGGTTGGTGGTTACTGAGAAACAATAAGACAGAAGGAATTTGAGCGACGGTGTGACATATGTGTGGGTCTTACAGTGGCCTCCTCCCATTCCACCATAGTGGTTCGACACAGCGATGAGGTCGTAGCGACACGGCCCAGCGTTGGGGTTGATCAGGAACTCGGACATGTCCAGATCCCTAAAGGAAAAGTGCACAAAAAACAAAGGTGTCACGTGCTGCGTATCTAAAAAAAGCTAATTCTGAAACTAAAGACACCCTGGCTCATCATCAAATTGTGGTGTTGTGTTAGCACCTCAGTGGGAAGTCAACAAGCGAGTCCAGTTTATCCCTCATGTAGCGGCTGTACGAGAAGCGTTTCAGGTGGACCACCAGCACCGGCGGCAGGGACCACAGATCCAGCTTCTTGGTGGCCTGTTGGTGCTGCTTACAGTTTGGACAGTACCTGCGAAACGGGACACAGGTTTTACGAAAATGCATATCACTAGATGCAGCGTTAGGGGCCGGCAGCTGGTGTGACTGTGTGAACGTGTTTCTCACCATGGGTCCTCTGCTCCCAGCTTTTCCTTTGTGGTGAACAGCTCGATGCAGTCCTTCAGCTTGAAGAAAGCCTTCTTCTGGGGCTTGTAGTCCATGCTCTCGTGCTTGTCAAAGTCCTGCTCCCACACACACAAGTATAGGACTGTTAGAAAACACTACTTGTGGCACCGATGCCTCTCATTGGACGTAGATTACTGCCGCGTCCAAAAATAGAACCAAAAACTGATAACGCTAAACCCTGAAGAGAGACAGACCACTGTACTGTGTGTTTGAGTAAAGGCTAATAAAGAGACATGTGTGCTACTTATGAATGAAAACTAATTCAAGACATTTTAGGGACGGGGTTTGGTGTATAAGTCAAGAACAAACATGCTTAATCGCATTGGAAATGACAAAATGTACAGATGAGCTTAAACAAAAGCACACGTTTGCTGCTCATTTACACGTCTTTGTAGCCAATCTCCATGATTTACACCTTATTTGATTATATATATATACACATATATATATATATATGTATATATATATATAAATTATTTGAAACCATTAAAATTATTTAATTAAAAGCTGTAAAAAGAAGCTGTAGCAGTGCAGTGTTTACATTATAGTTGTCAAACAGGCGTACTTATTCACTGCTTGTTGTAATGGGTCTGACCTTTTGATTATAGGACAGTGAGGCTCATCGTGTCTGGGTCACGTTGACATATTTCATTACATGACGGCAGACTGCTTTTCTTCTACACTGAGTGTGTGTGTGTGTTCTTAGAAAAAAAATGAAATGTGAAAAGTGATACACGAACGCTGCTAATGTTGGCGTTACCTCGACAACAGTCTCGTCAAAGTACTTCTTCTTCATCTCTGGTTCCCAGTCCAAGGAGAGATAGGAGCGGTCTGTGAAAAGGTGGACAGAATGACTTTACATCCATCCATCCAATTTAAATGAGTCATCTTTTTATTTTACTGAAATGTGTGCCTAGCACTCCTATTACCACTAAGTCGGAGGTGTCCCTCGTCGAAGCGGATCTGCCTCGTGTCCTCCTTGATGAGCGAGAAGTCCGTCTTGCCCATGTTGTTGAACTGGAATGTGAAAAGTCTCTTCCTGGTGTGCTCGGCCGTCTGTGGGCCTTTGGTGCAGTTCTGCGGCCCGCCTACGCCGTTCTCCAGCTCGTTGTCGCCGGCCACCGAGTCCTCCGATTGGCTGTTGTCGTTCTCTGAGGGCAGCTCCTGGTCCTGGCTGGACTCGTCGTCCTGCTCGTCAGTCTCCATCTCACCTGCGGGACGACAGAACGGCTTCTTTCTAAATCACCTCTGCTGCATTTAAATATCTTTAAGTAAAAACATGCTTTTTTGCATAAATTTAAAAAAAGAAAAAACGGAAAAGCACTCACTTGGTGACCCCTCCTCCAGCAGTCCGTTAGTGGCGTTACCATTGACAGTGTGTTGTTTGGGTGGCTGCGTCTCTTCACAATCCTCCTCTTCCTCCTCTACAGAAGATCGCACAAAGCGGCTGAAAACAGGAAGAAGATTTTTTTTATTCAAAGCTCTTCATTCGTGTCAATTTCCCTCAGTAGACGCACGTCGAGACGTGGACCCACCAGAGGCGCAGTAGCAGCATGTTGTAGAGTTTGTCTTCACTCAGGGTTCTGGGCACAGCGATTAGGAAGGGCTGTCCGAACAGCGGCGTGCTGGTGTGGTTGTAGCCTGACTGTTTGTACTTCTCCCTCAGGTGCACGGGGATCACCACGTGGTCCGTGTCCTCCACCCTGTTCACCGCCACCTCGAATCTGCAGACAAGATGTAGGTGGGGTCAGAGAATCTGTTTCTGCGATGTTTATATCATTGGCTAATAAAGCAATTCAAACTGGTGGACAGCCAACTATTCTAGGTTTTAAATCTAAACACATAAATTCATCAAGCAAGTCTTCAAATCAGTCATAAATAAAGATGATTGATAGGCAAGAACTGATGATGAATTTCTAAAATCATACCATGAATAATGGGTACAATTTGCATATAGTATGATATAGTAAACAAATGTCATAAACTTCAAATGAAAGCAGTCTAATTTCAATCAGAATGCAGCTAATGCGGTTTTCCTAATCACACTTGGATTTTCTTTTTTTAAATTTTAATCTTACAATCAGCAATCATACAACAAGAAGGAATCACAAACAGTTACAACAATCATAAAAAAACAGCCGACAATAAAGCGCATGCTCATCAGCTGAGCACGATACTTACACGTAGATATCATCTCTCTCCATGATGCTGCTGAGGTTCTCGTTGGTGGCGAAGATCCGGTGGAAGCGGTGGTTGTAGATGTCAGTTACAATCATCTGGAGGATAAGAGAATGTATGTACAGTAGTCTCTTGAAAATGTGGCCTGGTTAAACTGACCATGAGTTTATTAAGCATACTCGTATATATTTTTCATCCAGCTCCTTTTCCTTTATCTAAAAAGAGACTATATAAAACATTTTCTCCGATAGCTGCTGGGGTTGAGTGGGCAGGGACAGTCTTTAAAATACTATTTCGGGTGGTGCTGTCTGAGCAGATGTTCGGCACTATTGTGTGATGGATAACAAGTGCAGAGCGGGGCCGACTGTAAGGTTGGTATACCTTCTCAGCAGGAACCCCAGACAGGCTGGAGAGGGAGGTGCACAGCTCAGAGATACAGCCCACCTTCGGCACGGTAAGCTTGTACTGAAACAAGAAAAAACGCGAGGCCGTTAACCACGTGAAATCGTAATGGTCGTGATGCAATGCTGAAGTGTGTTTTTCGCGTGTCACCTGTGTGGGTTTGGCCAGAGGGTCAAGTCGGACCAGATAGACCTCCAGCGTCCGCTCCTTCTTCATGGGAAGTGGCAGCGTCAAGTAGCAGAAGGGGTCGAAGGTGACGGAGACCTTGGCGCACACAGGACACACGAGCGTGGACTTGAAAAGGCCGTGGAAGATGTCCACGATGATGGAGTCGTTCCTCTTGATGTGGTTCTCCCACGCCTCCTCCGCCACCACCTGGAAGGAATTGTATCTTTTACAGGGATTGATCAACACTTTTCTTTCATCATTTTTAATATGTTTGGCTAACTGCACAACACATTTGCAACATTTTCCAGAACTCGTGCAAAAGCCCTGACAGTGACCTTGTCGGGCCTGCCGTTCGCGTCCTTCAGCTGGATGTAAGGCTTCTTCCTGATGCGGTTCAAGTCCTCGTGGAGGCCGTCCAGGAGAAAGGCCAACAGCTCGTGCGAGTCCTGCTGCTGGTAGCCTGAGAACTGGGGGGCAAAGCGGCCCACCTGGGTCTGGAGGATGAGAGCACATCCACAGATGAAAAAAAAAAAAAAAAAAAAAAAAAGACAAGCTCAGAGTTTTTTTTTCCAGTATTAAATTATCATAAAATTAAATAATTTTACTATAATATAATATATATATAATATAATAATTACTCACTTGGGTGTTTTCTCAGGTAGCCCATAAGTTTTTGTCTTATTAGACTTCATCACTACGTTTTGTGATTTAACCCCCACAGTTCCATACAAGCCTTCAACAAAACTGCAGATATTAACGGGCCAATCTGAAACTGGTAAATCTTTTAGATATCCCATGATTCAAACTGTCTGCTGCAGTTGTGAACCTTCACTCATCACTGTGTTGTATACACTCTGATAGAATTGTTACTTCTGTCTATCTGTAGGATCATTATACACTAGTATGTTAGTAAATTCTTGTTGTGGTGTGGTCTCTTTCAGAGTGGAAGTGATGATATACTTTATATTCCAAAGACGTACTTTTGCTTCCTGATACAACTGCCAGTACAAATATTTAGAAATATAACAGCTGCTGTGTGTGACTCAAGACCTCACTTCTTCAGATCTCCAGTGTTTGTTTGTTTTTACTGAAATTAACATAAGAACTTTCGGAATGATCTTCCTGCTTTAATGTTTTTTTTCCATGTACTCACCTTGAAAGGCCTCGGGGTGACATAGCTGAATTTGCCCGACCACAGCTGCTTGATAAGCTCAGCATAGGCTCTAGCAATCTCCCCTTTCATTCCCAGCGGGTTGTCCTCGTTCAGCTCGTCCGTGTACTTGTCTTTGAGGAAGAACTCCGTCAGTGGAGGGATATTGCTTAAACACTAAAGGGGAGCAAAAAGCAGGGAGATGACGAGGATCATCAGAGGATGGATTAAGGCACTCAAACATTAACGCTGTCTGGCTATTTGTTTAAATATGTATCGCGACTGGCAATATTTATATATATGCCAAAAGAACCAACATAAATTATTTAATTTTGTTGTTGGGTCAACTAACGCCTTCAGAACAGCTTAAATGCATACATTCAACACTTTTTCTTTTCTTGTGTAGCAACTTCATCTGCACAAACATTCTACATTTCAGTCTAGGCGTCCAACAAAGTTCTGCAGCTCTTTTCCAAATGCTTCCAGACTCCCTGAATAAACCTTTGAAGACTTGGAAAGAACTTCCCATACTTTCCTAGAACAGTTTTTTTTTTTTGGGAGAGCTCCCAGGAGGACGCGCTTTGTCACCTGCACAGCAGAGTTCATGAAGCAGGTGTTGCCCAGGTTGGAGAGTCCACAGAGGCCCGAGCGCTCGCTCTGCCTGCCCTGTTCCGAGTAGTCATAGCTGTTACTGTAGGGGTGGTAGGATGGAAGACTGTAGCTTGAATTCTTCACACTGTGCAATAAACATAGAGATGCACAAACAGGAAGGTTATATACAGTTGAGTAGGATCATGAAGATCCTACTGCACACAGACATAAGAATATCTACTACATCTATGTGAAGGTAACCAATCAGATCTTGTAAGATAAAGATGTTATCACAATCATATGGGAGTAAAAAAAAAAAACACAAGGAAAACATTCAGGTTAATTTCCCAATCTTTCCTTTTTTTTTGACTGTAGACCCAATTACAATCCAAACCTATGACCCCCCGTACAAAGATTTTCTCAGGCTGCCTGGACAATCAAATAGTTTAAAACTGGGCCTCGCCAACTGCAGCAATCGGCAGACCTCTGGGGAGGCTGCAGGTCAGCGCCGGTCGTTTCTGCCTCCCACTGGTCAAGGGACACGTCTGTGATGGCGGTGGCAGCGGTGGCCTCACAGTTCAACACGCGGTGGTCCACCCTTCTACTGTCCAGCTCCACCGCCTCAGGCCTCAGGCACCACCAGCAACAAAGGAGCATGACATCTCAGCACCGCCCCGGCCCATGCCGGCCCACATGTCCGCATAAAAACTAAACCGCCAGCGGCCTCGGTTGAGCTTCAGTCCTGGGGGTTTTCGGGGCCTGGAAGGAAAAGTCCAGCTCCAGTCTTCCACTGTTGAGTCTTGATGTTCAACTCAGCTCAACCTTGTGCAGCACCAGCAGCTAAGTCAATATAGTCCAGATCAAGTTTAGGCACTACACTTGTCTTCCAAGTCCAGCACGGGCCAACAACCAAACCATAACACAAACGCACTCTATCTTTCTCAGAGCTAACTGAGCAGCTCCACTCCTTTCTTCTCCCCCCTTCTTCTCTTTCGGCCTCTACTGCCCGTCATCTTGTTATCCTCTCTGTGCCTCAGATGTCCTGTCCTGTCCTGCACTGTCCTCTGGTCTCCTGCTCCTCCCTCTGGCCTGCCTGCTGCTCTCTGCCGCGCTACGGCTACCAAGCAGATATTTATAGCAGCATCAGCAGCAGCAGCAGCGAGGATGCTCAAGACTACCGCTACCCAAGCTAGAGGTGCACAGAGAGAGGGAGAGGGAGAGATGGGGAGAGAGAATAGAGGGGGAGGGGCGGACAGTACAAGGGGGAGAGGCTGACAGAAGAGAAATGAGATGGGGATGGAGGGGGCAGCTGATCCACTGCATCCAGCTGAGGCTGCAGTATTTGCAGGCCCGACTCTATCTTAGTGTCTCTCTACCCCCCCTCTCTCTCTCTAACATACATTAACACATTCCCTCATGTCGACACAACATTTATCCCCCTTTCTTACACTTGTCCACACATTAGACTGCCGCCTCGCTCATCGCAACACACCTAAAGTCAGCCCTCTTCAACGAAACGCACACTTTGACAGATGCTCCTGTTCTAGTCCTCGATACGCCACGGGTGTCTGTGTGAGAGCTTTAAAAAAAAAAAAAAGGAGGGTCTAAATAAATAAAAGAGATAAGGGGGGCGGCGGTTTCCTCGCAGGGCGTGGAGGCAAGTGACGAGGGGAGCAGGAGCAGATGAAATGCATTCTGAAGGTCACTTAGACTGCAGAACATGAGCATCGCAATGAGCTCAGGAGAGAGGTAGAGACATAGAGACAGAGAGAGAGAGAGTGACAGAGAGAGACAGAGAAAGAGAGAGAGCGACAGAGAGAGCCTGCCAGAATCAGGGGACACCGCCTCCTGTGACACACACTGCTGTTACCGAGCATCGCTACCGAGGCTAACCTACCCAGATGGAAAACAGCAAAATCAAAAAGAAAAGTGTTATGTAATGTGGGAACACTTTTATATATATTTTTATATAAATATACGTTTTTAATCTAGACTTCATGTATAATTCAGCGGAGACAACAATACTGGCACTAGAGTGAATCGGGGAGCTGCTGGGACTGAAGATCCAATTTCCCCCCCAAGTCACCAACTCTCTGCATTCCACAATCCACCGACAGAAACTATTACGCTGGCATCAAATGATATAATGCAGAGAAACGACAATGTGAAACCACGTTTCGGGCCACGAGCCTGTGGTAGAAAATACTGAAATATAACTGGTGAAAGACGGGCGGCCTCAGTTCACTTCTACACCTTCCTTCTTTATCAATATTGATTTTTCGGGTGGCAAGCTCGTGGTCATTATTTATGCATCCCAACAGTATTGAGAAATGCAGTGCAGAGTGTCTATATATATATAGATATATATATATATATATATATATATGAGGCGCGCACACACACAGAGATACACTCCAGCATGCAGTAAATCACACACATTAGGTGGAAGGAGGGGACAGTACAGTTCTACTGGACAGCAGATGCTTGGGGCTCCGCCACAGTGGAGCAGTGCTCTCTAGCAGAGGGCCGACATCGCTCCGGGGCCCGACGCTTTGGAGGCAAACCTTAAATCAGGCCGCAGTCACATTTTCAGAAACTGAAAGCTTGAGGCTTCATATGCGAAGCCACACGCCCATCGCCTCTGCTGTGTAAAGGCAGTAAAGGAAACATCTGAAAATGTTGGCTAGCACAAGGGCTGCATGTTTTTAAATGATAACAATGATGTACTTTATTTGTAGGGATGAATTTTTTATATCTCCGAAAGTGCTGATGCTGGTGTATCAGCTTCCTTTATGCATGGGCACTGGTAGATACCAGAACGATTCACTACACGCGGCTGGAAAGGCAAAGGCGTTTAACAGCCAAAAGGAGAATGGTTAAGCCAACAAATCTCGCGGAGGCCATCTTTGGAAATAAGTAGAAACGAAAAGGATCCGACCAAAGTAGTCAGGACACAAAAACATTTTTTGTCAATCAGTGATTTTCTTTCATGTGGAGAATGTCTGTCTTAAAGATGACAAACATGTCCAAAGATTCTGTGTCGAGTTGTTTTATCATCTCACTGTTGTAATTATGTGTAGAATAAGATACAACAGTGCTGCGATAAAACAACACAAAGGGACTGCGTTGGTGTGGGGCATATTGTATCAGACACCAAACGCTACACAAGTCTGACACAGGGTTTTAGAACTTGACTATTTTATCTTTCACTGCAGCAGTAGAAACACAGTTTTTAATTCTTGTATTTGCAATCCCACTATACTGGCCTCACTTAAATGAATGACGAGGTTGTGTCGTTCTGAATCTTTCCTAAAAGGAGATGTAAGACATTGAGACTCAGCACAGTAGGAAAATTTAACTTGTAGAATTGTATGAGGCCACGGTGGTAAAGGGTGGTGTGAAATCAAGACCTAAACTGCTGTCAGACATGCACCGAAGTATGGACGTTCTCTGGACCTTTTCCTGCCAGCCCCCATAGTAAAATCTCCAGAGAGTATTTGAATGAGCCAATGTGAGAATACAGCAGGAAATCTCAGGAGGATTCACGCGAGCGGGTGGGAGCGTTGATGACTGAAAACAATCATGTCCTGCCTCCTGCTGCTCTACACGGACGCCACAGAACGTTCTGGAGATTTTCCCGTTGGTGTGAACGCGTCTTGACTCGAGACAATCTACTGCTGCGTTCCGTCATATGTGGACGGCAAATTCTGGAGAACGCCCAGATGCATTTTTGCTGGTCTGAAAGCAGCTGTAGGGCACAGATTAATGGGTAAAATAATGATCGCATTAACCATAACTATGCAGACCGAGCCGAGGCTATCAATCAGCCGAGTCGAAAATCAGATGCAAAACTTATAACTTACAATTAAATGCTGACTGAGGCACCCGAAGGCACAGAGGAGGGGGGCATTTATAGAGAGCACTGCTGTCACTGAAGAAAATTCCAACAAGATCAATCCCTCGTAAGCCCCTTCCCCCCGCCCTTCCTTTAGCTCTTAAAGCTGAAACTGCATCATCAGGAGATAGTTTAAAGCCCCAGACCACAGCCAGAGATAGACCAGTAGAAAACACACTGTGACACACGTTATAAAGGGATACTGTAAAAACTTAAGAAGAACAAAGCTGAAGTTGAGTTGGATCAAACTTCAGTCGTTTCATTTTAGCATGAATTTTACGTAGAGCTAGCTTTAGCACGTCGTCACCTTATAAGCCAATTCGCCATGTCAGCCCTGAGCTGCACCTCCAGGCTCCATCTCTGGCTGTCGACAGTCCACACCCACCCCCCTCGGCTACTGCAGCCCACCACTAAGCTCTTACTTCCTGCTGTTGAAGCTGCTGTTATGATTGTTTGTGAGAGATGAAGGCGAGATCTTTGGCAAAGCAGAGAGATTGGAAGCACCGGATGACCTTCAAAAGATAAAAGAATAGATCATGGGTTAGAGGAGAGAAAAGTAAGGAGCCATACAAGAAAAGGTGTTAAATAAAACTGAGATGGGATAAAAATAATATGTCGGCAACAGAACGTCAAGCAAAAGAGGCAGACAAAGTAGGATTTTTTTTCTTTGGAAGATGAGGTGCTGTAGTGACATAGCAGTGAAACTTTAAAAAATGTTTAAATTTTGCAATTCAGACAACTTCCGAGACAAGGAATTCTGCTGCTGTGTCACATCGCCCCCCCCCCCCCCTTCATACTGACCAAAACAAAATCCTAAGCAATGCGAAACATTAACTGCCTACTATCTGTGTGATCTTTTGGAAAACAATGATCACCACTAGTGTTCGGACACAGCATGGAAATAGCATTTCCATTCCCGTGGTAACTGCTTCTTTCTGTAAACCAAAAAATACATAAAGGCAGGTGATGTGCCCTTCACTCACTTGGGTGCTGTGGAGCCTCGGGGCCAAGAGCCGTCCTCGTTCTTCTGCTCTATTACCAGAACCTGTGGGAGACGGCACAGAGAGAAGAGGGCTCCGTCTGCTTCCGCTAGTTCAAAGATGTCAAGCTCATCTACAGTCATCTACACAAATGAGCTGCGTTTAATTGTGTTACTTTCAACTGGAAGAATATTGAGACATATTTTGAGAAATGGCATTAATGGATATACCCCGTTACTGCCACTGCTTAAACGTTCCCTTTACACCAGGCGGCTGTTACACAGGGAGCAGCGTGGATCCTATCTGCCGTTTTCACTTGGGGGAGGATTTGTCTGAGACTTAGCTAAGGTCCTTTGGGGCCGCTGCCGGTGAACAGGACGGCCCTCTGATCTGAGGCCTGCCGGCTCGCCATGGTTAGGTTTCTACATTCATCTGTGTTAAGAGTCAGATGCCAGGCGGATGCCAGGACATGAGAGTTAAGTTTAAGCAGCTTATACACAGAGGTTGAGTCTCCATTGTGGCAGCTGACAAAAAGCTTTTTGGAGTTTTGACACTGTGCTCGTCTTATCACAGGACAGTCTTACCGAATTGTCTTAGCAAAACTCCAGCTTTAATGTCAAAGGTAAATTAAATAATATCATAATTTTCTTCTTTATATTTTGCTATTTCCCATCATCAACGGTTTTATGTTTATACTCTAACCGCTTCCTGTTCAGGCCTCTTTCCGGTGACAATGTGATGAAAGGAAAAAGTCAAGAGCGCCCCCTCAGAGATTTAAAAGTCAACAGAGCGGCGAAAGGCTAAACTAGTCACAGTATCACCTACGCCGTTTAAATGATTGAGAACAATTGAGCGCACGTCGTTCATTTGATTTTCAAATCAAGCCGCGCTGTGATTTGTTACTGTGCCCTCTGCTGGTCGTGCTGACTCTCTCTAAGTAGAAAAAGAAAACATTTCTGAATCTCCACTCTGCTTGGACTGAAAAAGGACATCGATAGAGACTGGTGCAACTAAAGCATATTTCACTGAGCTCAGGAATAATAACCGTCTACATAGCAAGCTATATTTGGACGCCTCTTTGTCAATTTTATCACATATTTTGGCCATCTCGAGGCAAAAGGCGCCGTGCAGGACTGTTCCTACCTGTCCTTGGTAGAGGCCGGCGTCTTGGATGGTGCTGTCAGGTTTGTTGAGCGGCTCGAACGTGTTGCTCATGTACCTGTTCCACAGCCTGGTTTCCCTCTCGTCGGGAATGCTGAACAGCTTCCTCATCTCCTTCTCTATCATATCTGCAGCAAAGTGAGAATATCACCACACCAAAAAAAAAGTAAATAGACAACAATAGTTTGGTTTAAAACAGATAATAGACAGGAATTTACACACACTTACTTGCAGAATGGGAAGTGTAAAAATTAAAATAAAACTAATTGGTGAATTAATCCATTGTCATGTTTGCTCTTGAATCAAATCATTTTCAGGATTTGAATGCACAAGGCCAATAGTGATAAAATGAAATGTGGTTTCAGGGAAATATAAGGACTAGCAAAGTGTTTTTTATTCGAATGAAGGCATATTAGCAGTAAGACTAATAAATAACAGCATCATCAAAAGAGTTGTGTACATGTTTGTTCAGACATTACAAGAATACCTACTAATAACATAGGCACTGTGTATAATTGTTACATTTTGTGAATGTGTGCAGTGTGTGTCGGAGTATGTTTGGGTTTACAAATCCTTGGTACTCCATGAAAAAATGATGAGAGTGGCTTTAGAGTTTTACGTAATGTTTTAAAAACCAAGACAGTTACCCTGTCCTGTAAATAAACATGCGTGTCGCAAAGAGGGAAAAGGAAAAGTGGGGGAAATACGAGTTGTGGAAATGTAAAATCTAACAGAGTTCAAATCAACTTCAAATGATGACCACCTGAGTTTAAAGACAGTCACATGAGGTTAGATCAGACCTACCTATCGTGTCAGCTTTACTGAAGCGTCTGGTGATCACGTTGTCCATGTTGCTGTCTTCGCAGAGCTTCAGCTCCGTCAGGTACACCTCCACCTTGCAGTGCTTCACAAACATACCCTGCTCCACCACCTGGGGATAAATGGAAAAATGGTGTATTGTTAACTATTCACATCTTTTATAGATGCGTATATTGCAGATATACAAGTGTCAATATGTCTACGGTCAGACAAGCTTTATATAGACAGCTCTGAGGATAATTCAGGTGAGATCAAAACTAAAGATAACATAAGCCACCCAATAATATTACCTCCATATGTCCCCACAGTGAATAGAAAGTAGCGTCCTGCTTGACAGCTAGCAACAACCAAACAGACAATCGGACAAGGATCTAGTAAGCTAGCAACTGTGCCAGCACACCAGATGCAGCGCTTGTAAAATGTTATTCTAATCATCTGCTTGTCTTAAAAATTTTAATTAAACAGGTTAATTGTGGGTTGAATAAGCTACTGTTTCTAGTGGTTAACAAAGCAGGCCTTGCTGCCCTGCCTGCCACTCATAGGGTGTCCTGATAGGAGCTCCGTCAGAGTGAAGTGCCGAAATTAGCAGCACCTCGTGGAAACAGCTGAGGGGTCCCAGCCTATTTATTTCCCCACTGAGCCCCTCCGACACACACGGTCACATATATATATATATATATATACACACACACACACACACACACACACGCAGTACGGTCTTCACAAATGTCCCGGAGAAGTGCAATAGTCCTGTGGACACAGTCAAGGCTCAGATTCTCCCCCCCAACAGCCCCTCCCCTACCAAAGCCCCGATCCCCCGTTGGGCCCATCCTACCCCTCAGCACAACACCCATGTGTTTGTAAGCCGGGAGCTAAAAGCCCATCTTGTCGCCAAAACGCTTGACGGAATTTCTCAAACCAGAGCCAAGCCAGAACCATTCATTCATCCCACCCACCCCCACTCCTCCCATACTGGTTATGCCTGTCACACTCCTCTCAGAAGCGTCTCTCAGCATGACCTCAGCTGGCATTCCTCCACTTCAAAAAAAAAAACAAGGACACGCAGGAACACTTCGCTGGTGTTGGAAAATCAGATCGGGACAGTGGAGGTAAAAACACAGAACCAAAGCTGTAACCCAAATCCTCCTAAATCCTTTTTTAACGCGTGTGTTCCCCCGATATCTCAGGATGACAACCCCACGAAAAAAAAAACGGTTAAAAACAAGAGGAAAACTAATAATGGACCTCCTGCATGTTGTGTCTTGCAGATCGCTCCATGTAGCTTTTCAGTCATCCAGAACGTTGCCTGAAAATAGAAACCCGGCGGCCACCTGATATGTCCCACTACATACATGGCAAAAGGGGAGGGTCAATGGAAGGAGGAGGGGGGACGAGAGAGAGAATGATAGAGATGGAGGGGGAAGAGGAACCTCTTCTAGCAGACATGATGCCATGACTAGTAAGATTTGATACCGTGGGTCCAGTTAAGTTTTAGCCACCATCATGAAATGAAGTATGCTGCTGCTTAAACAATTGTTACCACCGAGTTCTCATTAAACCGACAATAAACAATTGCAGTCATGACAGAAATGAATGAGGAGCTGAAGGAAATGAATGAAAAGCAGCATCATTGTTGCTTTCCATCAATGCAAGGTCAATTTCCATCTGTACAGTGAATCTTTGTACATCTAACTGACAAGTCACACCAGCAATACAGCATTTCCTATGGTGAAACACCAGCAAACAGTATTCCATTCCAAACTTAATGCACAATGAGCAGCAATGGAGCCATATCCACAAAATCATTAAGAATGATAGCTCTACAATATAGTTTCACAATTTGTTTTACAGTTTTGCGATCGTGCAGCATTCCTGACACCCAGATCTCAAGTGGCCTCGTGAGAGGACACACACACTTTTCTCTTTCGGCCACATTGAACACCTGCTAACCACAACCATTATGTTTCATCAGACGAAAAAATCATCCGTTCACATTCTCATGCTTAATGACGGAACCGTTACCTTGCGTGCGATTGGCTCCTGACCCTCGGACAGCGCGTACCAACTGACCAGCTTGTTCCAGCCCTCCGTGGGGACCAGGATGTAGTCTAGCTCATCGATGAGGTGCTCCTTGATGGCCAGCACGTCCCCGTCTAGGAGGAGGGGGAAGGTAGACGGATATTTTGTGATAACTAGTCACCTTACACTAATGACTCCGCAACAACACAAAGAACACAAAGAAAAGGTAATGCTGGAAAAGCTTTCTATCCCCCCCCCCCGAGCCTCACGCAAAAATGCACACTCTGTAGAGTTCGCCAACAATGTTGCTTTCATTCCCCTTTTCCTCTGAACTCTTTGTTGCCACTTCCAGAATGATTAAGCTACACTGTCTGACCCAGGGGCCCTGGAGTAAAGGAAAGCCCCCAGAGTATTCACGATATATATCCCACGACGCGAAAAGAGACACAGGTCCGTCTTACCTCTGAGGAGGCCAGAGTTATCAACCGGTCCCGGGTAGACATTCTGGTCACCCATCTGGTATTTGTCCCAGCTGTCGAACCCCACATATTTCTTCCACTGTTTGAACCAGTGACTGTCCACCAGGTACCTGCAGAGGAGGGCAGGCGGTGACACATCAGCTCTGATAAAAGCAAGCTTGGGACAGTGAGATTTATTCAACGTTTATGCAACAACGACAACAAATCATATTCAGCATTTGGTGTTACAGGTTAAAAATGTTCGGCAGGGAAAGGCTACATTTCCGCCAGCACGGACTAATGGACAGTTGTAACAGTTGCGCTCTGTCGGGACTGCCGAGTTGAGTTCAGGTTGCTGCATGCCTGGCTAGCTGGCTCTGTGATTTTGACAGGTGTTTTTTTTTTTTTTTTTTTTTTCCCCGACTCCGCCCTGCCGAAGTCGACAGATAAACCCTCTGACTGTGGAACCACTTCGGTGGTCTAGTCGGCTAGCCGGTTATTAGCCTGCTAACGAGATCTGGTTGCAGCCTCGCTGAGATCATGTCATCAGATAAAACGCGAGGCGGTAGTTTGCAAGTGGTGAGTCCAGTACCCACATCACAGTGCTTATAAGACCCGCGGGGAACTGTCGTTCTTCATTGTCGGTTGCCTAGCTCGCGTTAGCTCAAGCGCCGCTAGCCTGCCCGACCGACACACATGAAGCTGACGACAGTCCGTTAGCTAGCTCGAAGCTAACTGTCAACACGGCTCGTCACCTCGGCTTCCTCGTCCCGCATGGCGCTGACAGCCCCGGTGGAGGACGCCGACGGCCGCGCTGCGCCTCCGGAAAAGGCTTCCGCTCGAGTCTTACCAAGTGTCTCCCTTCCTCAGCTGTGTTTTCAACAGTGCCGCGACCTCTCCTCTCTGGGTATCCAGATCCGCCGCTCCTCCTTCCGCCATCTTTCCTCGGACATCACCCGCTGCATGCTGGGAAAGCGTGGGGCGTCACCGAGGCACGTAGAAAGTGAACCCGCCCCTCGCAGCCAATCAGCGGCTCGCAGCCGGAGGGGGGGGGGGGGGCAGCGTGACACCTATTGGTGAACTTATTCTGGAAAATGTTCCAAAACTGCCCCATCATTGTGTTGGCACAGTCTACCGATCACTAATGAAACATTGTTTGTCTATTGTATAACAATGCATTTTACTTTCTGCATCCCGACTAATAATGAATCAGTAAGGTGAGCTCAATTATGAATCGATAATGGCTTAAAGTTAGTTAGTTAAAGGGGCTCTCCAAAAATGTAGTATTGCACTGTCATCAAATTAAGGGACTTTTGTGAGAGATGGATTTAAAAACACTGATCAAAATTAAATTTATACAGACTTGTAGTGCAAGCATTGTCCTACACTTCCCATGATGCAACCTAGTGGTGTCATTTTTTGTCTCTCTGCCAGACTCAGTTCATAATAAAGGAATTTTTTTTAAAAGTTGATGACCTTTCAAGACGTGAACATTTTCATGTTTATTCAAAAATGTACAAGATTCACATTACACAGCACAAAATATGAAACTACACTGTGTGTACCGTGTTAGTCCTCAACCTACTGCACTGCTATAAGAGTAATAGTTATAATTTCCACTTGCATTCTTAATTCTTACTCTCACGTAAAACACATTTTATTTGAATCCTCGTTAAATACAAAAAGAATTTCCACAATCAGTTATGATAATACAATGTATGATACAAATATAATGAAGATACACAAGGAGACATTAACTTTCACATAGCCCACTTTTCAGTGGCAAAACATGGTTAACCTGTACTCTTACTGATTTTGTAGTCATGCACACTACCGGAAAACTCATCCTTCAACATTTATTTTGAAACTCTTGGTGGCGCCCGTGTGTCTGTGTCTACAATAACCACGTTTGGATGAAGCCAAAATGCCACTAACCTCAGTTATAAAATTGTACAAGGCAGACTCATGAATTTCAGCTGACATCGGATTATGTTATTTACATCGTCTATGAAATGCAAAGCTGAACGATATGCGAACGTGTTAGCAAATTACTTTAATCCCTGAAAAAAAATGCCCTTGTCCCCTCTAAAGCTTCTGCTTAATCCAATAAATGACAAGCTACTTTTTAAAATCTTTTTCTTTATCGGTCTTTTATCACATTACTGCTATCCCTGAAATGTACAGGCGCTGCCAAACCCCAACACTGAAGGCCTACGATCTCCTGAGTCCTCCACAAATTAAAGTAGATGGTGTTACAGTTTGTTGTCCTTTTCCCTGCAGTGATCTTTGGGATGGAGGAAGTCAATAATGGAACCAAAACCCACATTCACATTCACCACTGGGGTCCTCATACGTCAGAGTCTTTCTCCAAGACCGGGGAGTAGCCGTTTCTAGTCACAGTGGCATCTACCTCAGGAGCAAAGATGGCCAGTAGTCGCTCTTGCTCCCTCTTGGTTTTGGGTAATTTGTCAGATGGTGTGATGAGCAGCTGGATGCGCTGTTGGAAAACAAACCAGCGTTAATGGGGCTGCGTTTATTTTTAAGTCGAGAGCTCAGAGGGGTTTAAGACCAAATCAGTCAAAGTAAGACCAGGGGGAAATTAGCTTTCATACAAGACATGTCACACTGAAAGGGGCAGTAAGCGACTTAGGGGTTTTGGCCCTCGTGGTTATCGCGGCTGTCTCCCGTACCCAAGGCTGCGGGTTCGAGGCCCCGGCCAGTGCGGTCGAATCATCAACAACAACAAAGAGAGAAATTATCTTTCTCCAAAATCTTACTGCCCCTTTAATAAGTACCATGGGTCTGTGCCCGTCTTTTCTGACTCAACGTTACCTCTCGGAGTGTCCCCTCGGTAGTGCTGATCTTATAAACCATCCAGAGCGGAATGCAGACCATGGAGGAGAGAGCGAGCAGCCAGCCGATGACATAGCCCCACCACGGGTACACATACTCATTGTTGTACTTCAGAGGAGTGTACTTGATGAGGGAGAAAGCAAAGGTACCCTTGGGGAAACAAGTGGACAAATATTACTACTGACGAATAACGAATATCTGATTTTATATTTATTTTTAAATTTTTTTCCTTTTTGCAAGGGGAGAGAAGAGAAGGCCTCGGGGTTGTTGGTCGGCCTTTGTCACTTTTGGAAAGCCACAATGCTTCACAGATTCATTTGTTGATACTCACAATGCACGTGGCCGGGGTGAAGAACAACCAACAGTACTTGATGTAAGGTCCTGGACGGTAGCCAATCATGTCCTCAATGTTGTCATAGAAGCGATCTGCACCTGCAAAAACACATAGGACACGACGCAGATGCATGCACCTCAATAACATTCTACATTGATTTGAAAAAACAACAACAAAAGAAACAGTATCACCGGAAAATAATTGTGCATCACACTTACCATAGACCCATGCAATGCAGACAGTCTCAAAGATCGACATGAAGAGCAGACACATGCCACTGGCCGCGTAGTAATCAAAGAGCTGGAAGACATACATGCCCCCCTAGAGAGAGAAAGATATCAGGCCATAATTATACCAGGATGTTGAATGTGCGTCACTTAATGAGTTTTCACACAAAACAGACTGATGGTTAATTAAAAATAATCTAAAGAGCTGAATTGAAATCAAGTTCAGGTTATGCTCTTTGTGAACGTGAATACATAAGTTATGGGACTTTCAGGAACAGTTTTTTGGGACGGTCAGAAACAAAACAATCTGAAAATCTTCAACTTGACATTTGACAAATAATAAAATAATTTGTGTTCTGTGTCAACTGAAATGTCTGAGCTTTTAATGTTCATGTGTTGTCGCTGAGAAACTGATAGAGGGCGGGTGATGGAACGAAGTATGGATAAAGTACAGTGAATCTGTGTCAGGGAATCATTTCGACTGGAAACAAACCGTATGTGGACGAGGAAAAGCAACAAACTTTTTCGTGGTGCTCATTTAGACAACATTACCTTGTTTGCACTGACTACTCGTTTGTCTGTGTGTGTGTGTTAGTACAAATGTTAACAGTATTTTTGTGCGGCATCTTTTCCAGGACGTCTGCATGCTCATTGTACACAGTGTATCAAAGAGATATATTTGAACGCTGAGGCTGAAAGCACACAGACGTCAGTCGTGACTCGGGACTAGTGGCACTTGCGTAACGATGCTTGAGACTTACCTGGGACGTGTGGCACAAAACCTTTCAGCTTGTACTTACAAAATGAGGACTTGTTGACACCTCTGCAGAGCATTCATGTTTCCAGCTGTGCAGAGGTGAAACCATGTCAACTACGTTGGACTCGGGAAGAATTTATATCATCATGACAAAGCATCCTGACCTGGTTTATCCCTAAACAACCATCAGCTGCCTCCCTTCCTTCTCCTCGAGCAACAGCCCGAGTTGGTGTGTACATGTGTGTTTACTTTGGTTCAGAGTACACATTCAATTCCACATGGTCTAAACGCTGCTTTAGAAGCTATTTCACGATGTTAGTGCAAGATATAATGACATTAAAATTACTTTTGAATACTGAATATGCAAAATGTTGTCACCTTTTCTATGAAACTACTGTTATTTCCCATGCAAGTATTTGTCTCTGTGCATGCATCTGTGTGTGTGTGTGTGTGTGTGTGTGTGTGTGTGTGTGTGTGTGCGTGTGTGTGTGCGTGTGTGGTCCCAGAGTGTGACCCCCCCCCCTACCTCCATCAGCATGATGAGGCCCATGAGAAAGGAGACGAAACTAACAACTAGGAGGAAGAGCTCCCTGCGGTTTTTGCGGCGGAACACGGCAGGATACATGTCGACTATTGCCGTCACAAGGCTCTCGACGCACACAAACTGATGGGAGAGGATAGGGACGAACAGGAAGACGGGCAGACACAGACTTTTGTTCAATACTCCTTGATTTTAGGTCTGAGAGAATCATCCGCTGACTAAAAGTAGCACACGACTTTTTACCTGACTGTCCAGCCCCAGAAAGACAATCATGATGAAGAAGAGGGCGGCCCACAAAGGAGGGTAGGGCATCATGCTCACGGCACGGGGATAAGCTATGAAGGCAAGGCCAGGACCTACAGGGATGACAGGGAAGAAAGAAAACTTAGGATAACAACAGATCACTGTTGCTATATTTCTAAGTTTGTAGAAACCCTCACCAGATTCTGCCACTTCTGCGATGGGAACGTTCTGTTCATAAGCCATGAAACCCAGGATAGAGAAGATCGCGAAGCCCGCCACAAAACTGGTGCCGCTGTTCAAGATGCACAGTGCGAGGCAGTCCCTGCAAAAAGACAGAAGATGCTTTAAAAAAAAACATATACTGGCCACGCAAATGGACACATTTCATTTTGCAGCATAGTTCAGCGGACGACGATTTGTTTGAATGTATAAACAGAAGGATTAAGTTTCAATGGCTTTATTCTTTTTTCATAATCTTAAAAATGAATCACCTGTGCATTCGACAATGTACTAGGACGGAAGTTGAGGATACTCCTCACAAACCTGTAGCAGTTATTGTTGTATTTGTTGTAGCTGCCCAGAGCGGTCAGTGACCCCAAACAAATGGCATAAGAGAAGAAGATCTGGGTGCCAGCATCCATCCACACCTGACACAAAAGAAACATTCAAAAAGGTTCAAAAAAAGCTGCCGAGCTGCTGCTTTACAGTGATGCAGACTTACATACAATGTATGTGCGAGTATTCACACATCACACGCACACACACACACACTGAGGCTGATGTACATACGTCAAACGTTGTTTAGAAAATCCAAAGGAATTTACGTGCTAAGTTTTCCCGTGCATAATCATTGACAGTAAACTGTTAACTTGGTTATCGCAGTCTTGTTTTCCGTCTTGTTTGTCCTAACACTGATTAACTAACCAAGTTTCCGTACATATAGAGAGCAGCAGGAGCTGAGATGAGAAGCTAAATAGAATGATTAAAAAAAAATTACAAAAAGATCCTTTATGATAATGAGCCATAATCGGGTGCTGAATGATTTTGACACCTTATGATGAGGCAAACTAGGACAGGACCGGACCAGTAGGTAGATGAGAACACAACATCTGAATTTAATAACAAGAGATATGATTAAATGTTTTGAGCTGATGTAAAGAGCTTTGTTAGTTGCTCTCTCTCTCTCTCTGGTTAACAGACTGTGTGTGTGTGTCTCAGGCCTGGTGGAGCTCGTGTTTACAGTCCCAGTGGTGTCCTGGCCCTGCGTTCGATCCCTGCCGACTCTGGCTCTTTCATGGAGAGCAGATGGGCCCAGCAGAAACTGGGCTCCCCCTGCGGAAAACCATGGGATTCCTGCGCCTGGTGCACCCTTTGCCCGTGGGGAGCGGAACTCAAAACTGCCCCACATTCTTTTATCTTGAATTAACCTTAAGGTTGATGTCAGATAGTATTCAATATTGTTTTTTTTATGCTGGATCTTGGTACCTGTGGGTCCGCCAGTCGTCCCAGGTCGGGGTAAAGGTAGAACTGGATGCCAATCCCAGCACCGGGCAGAGTGAGCCCTCGAATCAGCAGCACGATCAGCATCAGATATGGGAAGGTGGCAGTGAAGTAGACCACCTACAAAGACACACACACACACACACACACACACACACACACACACACACACACACACACACACACACACACACACACACACACACACACACACACACACACACACACACACACACACACACACACACACACACACACACACACACACTGATGTTAAATATGGTCACAAAAAAGGAAAAATAAATACCAGATGTCTGCCTTAATTTACCCTACAACTGTAATAATACATTTATTATTTTCTTTAAGGTGGGGGGGTCATTGGGTCATTGGGTCAAGACTCAGTATCCCCTCTCACCCACCTTTCCTGTGGACTTCACCCCCTTCCATATGCAGAAGTAGCACATGACCCAGGCAATGAACAGACACAGGGCTAAGTCCCAGTTCAAAGAGCCCATGTGGTCGATGCCTGGGGAAATTCTCAGAGCTCTTCTCCTGCAGAGGTGACGAAGAATCACATCATGGTTAATATTATTATCATTATATCAGTAATCACATCATGAGGCCAGGCAGTCTGAAAAACTCACTCCCAGAACTCCAGGACAGGAGAGGTGGCATTCAGGGTGGCTATCGAGTTGAAAGAGTAGTTCCTCTTCTGAAACTCCACACAGTTTTCTGGCGCGGAACAGGACAAAATGGAAATAACAATCTTTAAAACGGGCCAAAGGCATCGGCGGGACGCCGCGTCGTCTTTTTTTGACGCACGCTTGTTACCTGTGTTCCATGTGTTGTTGCAGGACGACCAGGCCAGGTCCCAAGAGAAGGAGTAAGACAGGTAGAAAATGCCCCAGGCCAGAACGATGATGTAGTAGAAGTTCAGCAGAGTCACGATCACCTGCGTGCCGTAGCCAAGACCTGCGGGACGGACATTTTCATATATGGAGCAAACACCACAAATAATAACGATAATAACAACAATGACACGTTAAATGTGAAAAGCTGCCAATTTTTTCTTAAATCTTGAAAAGTTGTCAACTTATGTCTTATGCTGTGTCTTATGTTGGCAAATATTTTTTTATAGCATCGTGATGAATTGACAACTTGGCAATTACCTCAGGGAGAAGAATTTGCACCACAGTGATCTTGGCTCAAGACATGAATGGATTATGAGACAATGGGCCGCTGGGCACAGACATATTTAAAGCCTCCTGCATCTGTGCAGGAACCCCAGACTGAAGTCATTTTGCCTCCTTGTAGTTGATATTACACAGTATATTTTGTGGCCATTTGCAGTCTCTTGTGGTTATTTGATGCCTCAATGTGGTTATTTGTTGCCTCAATGTGGCTGCTTGTTGTCTCTTTATTGCTGTTTTGAGTCTCTTTGTGGTTGTTTTTCACCTTCATAGTAATTTTGAGAGTCTTTGTCGTTGTTGTTGTAGAAAATGTTGTGGTCATTTCCAGTTTCTTTGTGGATGTTTTGAGTCTGTTGAATCATTTGTGTCTGTGTTGTTTACCATCTTTTTGTCCATTCATAGTCCCTTTTGAGTCTCTTTATAGTCATTTTCTGTTGTTGTTTTTGTGGTTGTGCGAGTGTTAATAATACACAGACTCCAGCACAGGGATATCCTGAGCCCCCTGGTTCTTTGTGTCCAAAAGGCTCATTCACTCAACGCATGTGCGTCTTCAGGTGATACGCCACCCGCCCCTCCCTACCTTCAAACAAGGGACTAATCTTCCGCCAGCAGGTGACGCCTCCCTCGCTGGTGAACTGGCCCAGGGCCGTCTCCAGGAAGAAGACAGGGACGCCACAGGTGAACAGGAAGATCATGTAGGGAATGAGGAACGCACCTTGAGATAAGAGGGGAAAGCGAAAGGATTCAGGGCAGGTGAAAACGCCTTTTACGCATACTCTCATTCACACAAATATTAAGGGCTTCCGATCCGCCAGCATGGAGAGGAACACAAGGAGGATGCGGAGGTAAAATCTTAACACAAACGCAGGGCCATCTTGAACTGCTACAAATGTAGAGGCAAGTATTTACAATAAGAGTCAATGTTTAGTCCCCGGTTATGGAGTATCCTACAGCAACTTAAGGACAGGAAGATTTATTTAAGATGGTGGGGACCTGTGACCTATTGAGTTGAGTTTATCTTTCTCTAACTTACTGTTTGGTTGGGATTTCCTTTGAATAATCTTTGATTTCAACCAGATTTCAACCCGGTTTGGAAAAAAACAAAAGTAAACCACATCCAATTTAAGAACCATGCCAAGGTGTACAAGACTGTCTACATGAAAGAATACATGCCTGAACATAGGCTGAAAGGTCACTTAAACGCGCAAGACATTTTTTTTTAAAGGTATGAAAAACCAAAGTGTTATATTATAGTTTTTATATTTTTGGACTGAGCCGCCGCCGCCGCCGCCACCTCTCTTTTTCAGTGTGTGTGCCGACGTCCCGTCGGGCGGCCCGAGGATGTTTGCCCTGCTCAGATTTCCGCCCCTCTCCACAGGGACAGCTGCTGAGTTCAAGGTGCAACAGCTGTCTGACCCTGCTCGGCCCTGACCCCTCGACCCCTTGACCCTGCCACCCCATGGAGGGAGGCAGAGAGAGAGGGGTCCGATTCAGCAGCTATACACGGACACGCGTTCCAAAATCAAGTGGTGGGGGGGAAACACACTTTGGTTAATCAGGCTCGCTGATTCTCCTGCCGGCTCGTCAGCCCCTTACCTCCTCCATTCTTGTAGCAGAGGTAAGGAAAGCGCCACATGTTGCCCAGGCCGATGATGGAGCCGGCGACGGACAGGATGAACTCCATCTTGTTGCCCCACTGGCCCCGCTCCTCCATCTTCTCCTCTGAGGGGGGCAGCAGGTCCTTGGCTTGGCTCCTGCCATTGGGGACTTCTCCTACAATTCAGACAGAGACCAGGGGGGAATATTTCAGCAGGTTATAGAAGTTTGTTTTACGGCTTTTTGTACTTTGTCTGCAACAGTGTTATAAAGAGCTATTGCCTATCTCGGCCAGTACAGTCTTGAAAAAAGATTTTTTAATCTCAATGAGTTTCTCTTCTTACTCCTGGTTAAATAAAAGTTATAATAATTTTTTAAAAAGCTGCTTGTCGTTGCCCGTTGCCTGAATAGGAGCTGATATCCATGTTCTCAAGATGCCCCTTGACTGAAAAAAAAACACAGATGCCAAACGCTTACAGCTGCACAGATGATAACTAAAAGTATGAATGTGAAGGAGGGCATAAACTTCTTTTACTTTTTCCAAACTAAACATTTTCCACAAATCGAGAAAAAACAGAGCTTTGTGTACATTATGCATTACAGGTGCAATACTAACCTTGTGAGTTAAATCAAGTACAGCTAGCAACTGATCACAGTGAACTTGAATAACTGAGCCGTGAAAAATTTCCGACTCACCTTTCATCGCCTCGTTGTGCAGAACAGAACTCTCGTTCCAGGGGCCGAAGTTGTCTCTGGAGATTTATCTTGCAAAATGCTACGGTTTTAGTATTTAACATGACTGAAGAGAGAGGGGTAGGGGGTCGGGGGTGGTCTGTAATGCTAAACTTGGGCCGGCCTCCACCTCGCTTCCCTACGTCTGCCCCCTTCAGAGCAAAGTGCATCATCTACCATCAATCTTGTGGTTTAAAAAAAACTCAGGGGCAATGCAAACGGATAAAGGTAATAAGTCCATGTCGATAAACTTACACATCGTATGAGACGACAGGAAACGCAGGAGTGTGGAGAAGAAAACACTGAACTGAGAAAGTCATCGTATCGGTTTGTTCTGTGTGATTGTATAAAAGCTATTAATCAAAACTAATGTGGATGAAGAAAAACAGGGGAAGCATATGAATCAAATAAGATGACGTCAAGTTTCTCTCTGTTAAAGTCGTGAATTCCACTCAAAGCCACAAAACAGCGGGAGGCCACAGATGTAATGCATGAAACAACAGGCCAGAAGATAAGTCATTGATTATGTATCATATCGGCACATTCCCCGGTCCATCTTCGGTGACGGTGGGACAGAGCCACTCAGATGGAGGCGGAAAGCAGCTGAGGTCAGTTCGCACCGGATTCGACTTTCGCCAAGTTAGGAGTGGAGATCAGTACACGCACACCACCCGGCCCCCAACCACACCACCCCTCCCCGCCCCATCTTTCTTTTTGTCTCTGCAACAGAAATGCATTTTTGTAAAAATGACGAAATCTGAAAATGAAATGAATGGAACATTTTTAAAACAGGGTCATCCATTGACAAATGCAAACAGTTGGAGTAAAATAGATTGCGTTCTTGCTTTACACACGAAAAGAAAACACATGTAAGGCTTCCGAGCAGAGCAGAGGCGCACAACATGCGACCTAATCCTCCCTGTAATGGGGCTAATGAGTAAACACGGGGAATGTAAAGCTTAACTCACCACCTGGAAAATCAATCGACCTCTCTCAACAATGTGGACGAGAGTCACAGCTGATTTCCTGTACACGATTCCTGAGTCGGCCGAGTAAAAGAAAATAAAAGTTTAAAAATATTCATACATACAGCCTATCATTTACTACTTTTGATAACTTTTGATTGCAAAGTTGTTGTTTTTCTTGTTGCTTTGGTCTCTTTCCATGTCCCTGTGGTTTTTGTTTTTTTTTACAATGTGAACACAAAAGAAAGAAAATTCTTCACAGTTATTCATTATTTGTCTAGGAACAGTTTATTAAAGGTGAGAAAACAAAAAACAAAAAAAAAGCCACAATCCATTTGTTTAATCGCTTAGAAGCTATGTACATTATAAATAATTCCACTACATTACAACCATTTGGTTTTTTTTCCTAGTCTGACGTCCTACGTATTGAGAAGTGGCTTGTCTGAAGGGCCGGGCGGAGGACAGAGAGGAGAGGTTCAGGACGTCCGGCAAAACACGACTGGGATCTGATTTTTCTTGTTTATTTGCCCGTTTTGCACTGAACACAACAGCTGGGGAGAGTTTGTTTGACTGGAAGTGAAGTAAGTTGTACCTATGACTTTATTATTCTTGAGGAGGAGGATCGGGGGGGGGGGGGCACGTAGCTGGTGGCTGATTCCAGACCTAAAACTGCTTTAGAAGGACTGAATCCCGTCTGTGCACCGACCACCTTTGCGGCACATCGGGGATAACGTGTCGTTGCTGGAGCCACATGGTCAAAGCTAAAAAGATTCGTAGTTGTCGTCCAGATGTGAGGTTTTTTTTTTTCTTGTGCTCTGTGATCGAGGCAGCTCCAGAAATGCACCTCGGCTTGTCCGTCCTCCGTCACGCTTACACACGCGGGGTTATTCTCTACGTCAGATGCTGTACAGTCTTATGGGTTGAAGTACTAGCCTGGACACTAGTTTTGCATTATGCTCATTGTTTGTGTGAGGTACAGTATTCAAAACTCAGTCCAAAGCCATTGTCCGAGCGCTAACTGCCCTGCTGAGGCTCTTGCTGCTGCTGCTGGTGGTGTGTAGTTGTTGGGTTCAGATGAGCGGCAGCGGGCACGTGGGACCACGAGGCCACGACGGACGGGGGCAGACTCTGCACGCTGCACATGGACGTAGCCAGCACCACCACGCTCTCCTCTGCCACCTCCTCGACAGTCAGCCCCCCGCCTCCCCCGGTGGCCTTCCGCGAGCAGTCCACGCAGATGTAGTCCTCGTTCTCGGCCATTTCGCACGACACGCCCACACACACCTGGTGGAACCACTCGTCGCAGCCGCCGTCGCACTGCACCCAGTCCACCTGGAAACACACACAGAGACGAATGCAGACATGTGAGGGAGAAATGAGACGCCCCTTGGTGGTTGTGGGATCCCTCCGCCAACGTCTGCCCAGACTCACGTTGTATGTAGTGAAACTCATTAAAGGTTTTATTTGTATTTTTTGTGCATTATTCTTGAGTTTTGACCCAAAACGTGTTCTGTGGGATCACTAGCGACCTTGACCTTCGAATCCCTTCATCTTTTGAATGCAAGAGGACCCTTCGGAACAAATTTGAAGACATTTTCCTCAAGTTGATGTTGCGGAGACATTACAGTCAGGGACAAACACGCAACTCGGGCAACGCCGGCGGTGTGGCAGTGGTTTGTCAAGCAAAACACAAAATTCTGGAAAAAACATCATTAATGTGTAAATCTTTAACACCACGTGTCTGCAGGTCAGTCATTGTTTGATTGACATAATTAACTGGAATACAGAGCCAAAAAAACACAGAACAAGCCCCCGACTCTCAACACAAAACACAGATAAATAACTTTACTGGACTAACTGAGTGTACCTCATCAAAGTCACACATGCTGTGCAAATATTGTATTAAGAACGAACAAAATCCTCAAGTCAATCGGTCGATATGGTTAAAAGTGTTGGGCCATCTACAGCGATACGTGACAACATGTAAATTCTATAAATGCATCTTTCTATCGGTTTCTGTAAAACAAGGGATTGTGTTTAAAACAGGCCTTGTTTCAGACAAGAGAAACTAATGTTAATAATGGGAAAGTTCCATCAAATGTCCAGGTGAGCCATGACACTTTGCACAACACCGAGGGCCCTGGAACCAGGCTTTTTTAAATTTTATGTTAAGTTTTACATGTGTGCATTTCCTGCTATGACGTTCCAACGTGTCTGCTGTGAAAAGAAGGGGCTATGGGGCCCGAATCCCACACATGGAGATTAAAGCCTTCGGACATGGAGAGCAGGTCAGATCTGATCACATCCTGGGTAAATAAGTGGATATAAATTCTCAACATAACATGTGAGGACTGACTGAAATGAGAAGGAAGTGCCCGAGGAACCCCCTTTTAATCCCCATTAACGCCACACAACTGTTAATAATCTCTGCGGCACCTTTACCATTTCATCATCTTTGCTCCGCCTGCTGAGCTGCAGGCCTACCAGTTCCTCGGCTCCAATTGGCTGCCCTGTGGGCACGTAGGGGGAACGGAGGCTGGCCACTGGTTAACTCAGTGGCGAGTCTGGAGCGCTGTGTCGAGAGGGAAGCGGCGTGTCCTGTTAATACGTTATGTGTAACTCTCCTTAAGGTGTTCCAGTGCTGTTATCAGCGGTTGACATTCAATAAAGCCCTGCGATGTTCATTTGGAGATGTGTTTGTTATTAACTCTGTACTCGGCAAAGAAAAAAAGAAAAAAAACCTGTGTCATCCCCCGGGTGTTTACAGTTTTCGACGACCTGTAAACTTGTTCTGATCAAAGAATCAACCGGTATTTTCCGCCTCTCAAAGCCGGATGTGGCCTATCAGGGTCAGGAGTCCCAACTGACGACGTCTTCTGCCAACACAGTTTTAAACCAACAACAGCGGATTTCACAATGCCGAGAGCGTGTACCGAGCCCTGACCGTGGGACAGCTGCTGGGAGCCGTGCTCATGGTATACAACGCCACAGAAAAGATGTAGAAAACGAGAGACGCACAAAAATAAAAGAATAAACAACTTATATAAAATGAATAAACATCTCACAGCAGCAGGGAGTGAAAAAAAGTATGATTGGGACTTAAGAGAGAGAAGTAGTGTGCCTGTTAGAGCTGCAACAGTTAATTGATTAATCAATAAGAAATCGTTATGATTTTTAGCTTCTTAAATGGGAATATTTTCTGGTTTCTATGCTCCTTTTATGACGGTACACTAAATATATTTGGTGTGTGGACAAAACAAAACATCGTCTTGGGATTTAGGGAAGCACGACCAACATTTTTCACCATTTTATGACATTTTATGGACCAAACAACTAATTGATTAACCAAGAAAATAATCAACAGATTAATCGAATAATGAAATTAATCGTTAGTTGCAGCCCTAGTGCCCGTCATGTGTGACGTCTCAGTCTCCAAATTTGAATACACAAGGCTGTGCGACATCTTACAAAGCTGCTATGTTTTATATGGATTTTGACAATGTATATACATTAACATTTAAATTATATTAAAGCCAGCTACTTCCTATCATATGTTCTGGTCTTGTCCGAAACTTGTTCCTTTCTGGTCATCCTTTTTTGAAGTCATCTCTAATGCTTATGCTTATAACATCTCACCTTCTCCCTTGGTTGCTGTTTTTGGTTGGTTTTCTGATACAACGGGGTCTGTTCCCCCTGTTCATTTACAGAGGGTTATTGCCTTTTCCTCCTTATTAACTAAAAGCTTGATTTTATTTAAATGGAAGGCTGCTACTGCTCCATCACACCACCACTGGATTAGGGACATTATGCAGAATGTTAAACTGGAAAAAATCTGATGTACCCTCAACGGTTCCATCAACAGATTCTACAAGACCTGGGACCCTCTGATAACTTATGTGAACAATTTACCTGGTCTGGAACTGGAACTCTGAATGTTTACACCTGCCCATGGTCAGTCCTGTAATAACGAATGTTAGGTGCACTTTTTTTGTTTTTTTGTGTTTGCTTGTTTAGGTTTAAGACCAAATTTTTTGTGTTTGCTTGTTTAAGGTTTAAGACCAAATAAGACATTTGAAGTCATCACCGGTGTTTTGGGGAAAATGTGATGGGAAATGTTTTCACTTTTTTCTACTAAACAATTTAATCAAGAAAAAAATTCTTCAGAAATATAAATGATGATTTGTAGTTGCAGAAGGACCCAAGTGAATATAACCTTCAGTGCCAAGTAAAAGATGTCTATATTATATCATTAGAATGTTGGACATATTCCTATTAAATACATAACAATAATAATTGACAACCTCCAGAACGTTGAGTTTCACAGAGGAGCACAGTCACATGGTCACCTTTGACTTGTGTTAACTAATAAACCACAGCTGTATCTATCAATCATCTACGATTCGCCTCCTCGTGACTCCGTACAACACAGGTCTTGATTTTAAATGCTAAAACTTGAGCGTAGATCAGTCGGACTCGGGCATATTTCATTAACAAATCACAATAATAGGAAAAATGTTTTTCTTTAAATCCAGAGAGGCCGATGACCGAGTGCTCACCTTATCTTTACAGGGTCTCTGGCAGTTCTTGGCTGCACACACGGCGTTTTCGTCGTTGGAGTCCTCCGCTCCAGACCAGTCGTACTTGGAGGGAATGTCGAGGATCTTCTTCTCCTTCCTCTTCTCCAGTCCCTCTCGGATGGCCTCGGCCTTGGCGGCAGCCTTCTCCTTCCTCTTCCTCTCCTTCTCCTCCTTGGCCAGCCGCTTGGCGAGCTGCTTCATCTCCCGATTCTTGTCCAGGTTGAGTTTGAGCTTCTTTTTCTTGGGTTTTCCGCCCAGGCCGAGCTCCAGGCCGACTCTCTTCAGCTCCTTGGACTTGGCCGGTCGCATTTCCCCAATCACCGAGCCTCCGCCGGCGGCCGCGGCAGCCATCAGCATGTGGTGGTGCTCGGCTCTTTCCAGCTTCCGCTTCCTCTTCTTCTCCGAGTCTTTAAGCTTGATCTTCAGGGGCTTTTCCATCAGAGAATCGTCAGGCTGTAGAAAACAAAGGAACAATGACACATGAATTACTATTTCTATCTATAATTCTTGCAGGCAGGATTTTCCTTGACCTTCCCTACCTCCATGACCTGCAGGAATCTCTCCTCGGAGGGGGGGTGCGTGGCCTGCAGGATCCTCCAGATGTGCTGGGTCTCATCCAGGGACACCTCCAGCAGGTCTCCCAGCATCATCAGCTCCTCCAGCTGGGCCTTGGCCTGCGGTGACAGCTCGAGCACGGGCGGCTCCAGGCTGCGGGGGACGAGCGGCGTCTTCCTCGGCTGCTTTCTGGGTGTGCCCAAGGCTGAGGAGTCACATTTTGACGATGAGACGACGAAGGCATTTCTTGTCGTCAAAGACACGAGCAAAAACTACAATCTATCGTTTCTCAAGAGTGACATTAAATGTGTGGGGATGGCAAAAATAAAAAAAGGAAATGTGGCCTCACTTTGCACACAAGACTTGGAGGCCGAGGAGTAGGCGTGCTCGGAGCAGAAGGAAGGCGTGGCTGCCGGCCACATGTGACTGACCACCTCCTCGGACTTAACCGGAATCTCCTCGTCGCAGAACAGGTAGGGCTTCACCTCACCTGGGTCCTAAAACAAAGCAAGACGAGCAGAGAGGAAAGAATAAGAAACAAAAATCCTGCTGGCCAACGCAGGGTTTTCAACAACGTCACTCAATTCCTGCTGCACTTACCTTCAAATCATAACCGTAGGTCTCCCTGATATCCTCGTCCGAGTCTGTCTCCTCATCGTCGTAGTCGACAGACTGGCGAGGGGATGCGGCTCTGCTGAAACCCGACTGCTGGAACGTCTGGATGTGGCCCTGGTGAGGGGGAAAAAAACACACTCAACGTCTCTAATGTTTTGTACATTAAAGCTGATATTTTGCCACAAATCTGTGTCAGTAGTTCTTTAAAAACTTTAATTCTTTAAAATTACAAAAACAAAAGGTGTGTGGTAGAGTGTATTGTGGATCAATAGGTGTGGCAACAAACGCTTCAGGGTGTCATGTGAGGCACAGCCTTTTTTTCTTTTTTAAGGAGCATTTTCAAAACAGCATTTTCAAAATACCAAAAAATAGCATCTATACAATCTTGTCTTTTCCTAAAACGCATGTTGCTAATTTAATGTTTTTCCTGATGCCTTCAGAATAACCAAAATGAAAATAATTAATTTACAACCAATGTATGATTCAAATATGTCAACCCTCGTTTTCTGGATTAGCTGGTGATAAAATGTTAAAGTCACAAGTAAAGACAAAACACAATGTGCTAAAGCCGGTAACACACAAAGAATTACAATCCTTTATACATATCCTTTGTACATATATATACATATATATATATATTTGGATGGTAATATACATATATATATATATACAAATATATACACATAGATATACACACACATATACATATATACTTATATCTATACACACACATATATACATATATATACACACCCACACACACAAATATATGTATATGTATATTACAATCCAATGTGTAATTCCCTACATTTCCTCACGAGTCAAATATATTTTGTGGTCTAGTTATTTGTGCCCTCTACTGGTGTATTCCATATTTACATCCAAAGTACAGTAGAGTCCATAAGAACTACACTACCTCACATCTTAAAGATGATGCACTGTAAAGAGAGCAGGAATCAACATCGTTTAATCCATTCAATCGTTTAAATCTGATACCTGCAAGTCAGGGTTGGCGGCGGCCTTCTGAAGCTCCGCGTTGATGATTTTCTCCGTTTTCTCCCGCGCGGCCTGCTCCACCATGCGCTGGCTCAGCACAGACAGCTTTGCCAGGGCTGAAGACAACTCATCGGTGGCCAGAGCTTGACGTGCTCGGTCCTGGTGGGACAGTAAGAGTGCGTGAGGATTCAATAAACTGGGAATTACGTGCTCAAAACGAAGTCGGCGACAGTTGCGGGTTCTAATCGGCAAAGTTATTTCCATGCATACCTGCCAACTCATCGCCCTCTCAGTCAAACACTGGAGAGCCTCTCCCTCCGGCAGACGGACCGGCAACTTCTGCAGCGACACCAGCAGCGACAGGATGGTCTCTAGCCTTGGCCTCCTCGACCGCTGACACAGCGGACACAGGAATTTGGAGTCTTTGCTGTTACTTTGCCAGCCCGAACCGACTTTCTTCTGAGATCCCGTCTTGGGCAGGGGCACGCACGCTCCGTGGAACCAGTCCTTGCAAAGCTCGCACTGCAACATGAAGCCGCTGGCCGTTTTTCGACACAGGCAGAACTTGACCTCCTCGATGCGGTCGGCCATTGCCATCTTGGCCAGGTTGGCGGCGCGGAGGGAGTGGATGGACTCCACCTCTTTGTGCTCTTTGGCTTTGAAGGCAGCGACAACGGTGGAAGGCTCGCGCACCTCCTCCAGGCTCTCCTCCAGGTCGCTGAGGGTGTCCGGGTCGAAGCCTCCCCGCTCCTTCTCCATGAGCTCCTTGACCCGCTTCCGTTTGCTCTTGCTGTTGCCGTAGATCCCGATGTCCACGCGAGGACTGAGAACCTAGGAGAAGAGACATAGACTTTTTCACTCTTCTTCAAGTACGTGTTACTCCACCCTGCGTGAACATGAATCCATCGCCCGATTTGCTGCTAAAGTGAAAAATCTGTGATCTGGAGACTTGTATTCCATATGTTTGGTTTTTACCATCACAAAACAATACTATTCCCACCTCACAGCCAAATCAACAACTCCGCCCTCCTTGAATCATGATGGCTCACCTGGAGCAGTGTGTACGTGGAGTTCTTCTTGAGGAAGGTGCGGGCCGTCCTCTCCCTCCAGGCTCGGGCTGCGGACACCTGAGACTCGACCTGGTTGAGCGGGTCTAACCGGACGGGGATGGAACGACCCCTGGCCAGCAAACTCTCCAGCTGCTCCAGGTAAGCGTAGCTACTCCCGCTCTGGATGGCCTCCACCTTGGAGGTCCACTCCTTGGCCTTCTGCAGGGCCTCTCGGAGGGCCAAAATATTGGGTAGATATGCTGGGATGTTCCTGGCTTCCAGCACAATGCTCTCCAAGGTCACCATGCTGTGTCGAGGCCTGGGGGTTATAGGAGGATAGACGGGCATGGGGTGATCAAGCGTGACTCAGCTTTTTTTGTGGCCTTTGAAAATATGTGTGTATTTATTTGCATGAGTGCAGCCTCACCTCGCCTGCAGGCAGGCACGGGCCTTATCCTCCCATCGCTCCGAGACAGTGAGGATCTCTTGCAGTTCGGCCATGGCCTTCTCCACAGCGTGGTGCGGAGCCAGACCCACCCCAGAGTCTATCAGCCTCTTCATCAGCTCTAGGGTGACCCGGTGGGGCTCGGCCAGCGTGACGCGAACCTGGGAAGTGAGGAAGGACAGCGTATTACACGAGACCACAACTTCAACAACTCATTACACACAGAAAGAACAAAGGTTGCGGCTCTTTAGAAGAATCTACCTCGTCGAGCCAGCGGGCCTGCTGGAGCTCCTGTTTGAGTCTGGGAAGCTCGGGCAGCTCAACGTCCAGCCCGCTGCCCAGGTCCAAAAGCGCCTGCAGCTTGGAGGAATCGGGCATCTCGTCCGACAATGCAGCCTGAGCTCGCTCGTGGAAATCCTCCACATTTTCCAGTAACTCCTGGAGACATGGGAGGTTAAAAATGGAGATTGAAGGCGAAAGTAAAAAAGGCGAAGTTCAATAGTTTTGAGGGAGGAAAAAGGGGCATTTATTAATTTGGGATGTGGCTGCATGGACAAGCACGTGGGTATTGACGGGACTAACTTTGACTTGTCGGGCCTGGCTGAGGATGCAGGGCAGCCTGTAGAGCTGATCCACAAAGGCCTTGAGCTCGTCCACCGTCAGTTTGGTACGGTTACGACTGCTCTCAGAACGCAGGCGGCTGCTGCACACACGAGGAAAACAAAGCGTAACGAGTTAGTTCACCTTTGAACCTGAACTGTTGGCGTATCGATTTACAAATGGAATAGAATTGTTCCAAGTGTTTGCACATGGTGGTTGATCAGCAAATTGCTTTTTTTGTTGAATTACATTAAGGGATTGTGCATCCATGTCCACTGACCTGTGCCTCTGCTTTCGGCTGAGCAGCAGCTGGGCTACGGAGGAGCACGTCTCCGCCTCCTTGACCATCTCCCTGAGGCGTCGGAACAGATTGTTCTCGGGATACTTTCTGTCCTCTGCATCCTCCAGTGAAACCTTGAGCTCAATAAGATCTGCGAGACCAACCAAGGAATCATAAAAACCCCACAGACAATTTTTAGTGTGTGAATGTATTTTGAAGTAAAAAATAAAGTATATAAACCTTTCTTGTTTTTCTGGTCTGCAGCCAGGGCCTCTGTGACCCTCTTCGCCCACGTGTCATAGGACTGAGCCCGTGTCTTGACCCCATAGAGCATGGACGGAAACTCCTCCAGATCGTAGCGATACCTGCGATATATCGTGGCAGAAAACTCATTGATATGGCTGGTGTGGCCAAGTAAATGTAGAATAGGTCACTGCAAGCCTAATTTTAATTACAAATAATGGACTGTACAGTTACTATTTCATTAGATCTAAGTCAACTGGCACTGTGCCCAGAAAGCAAGACTTCTTACCGGAGACACTTGTTGCCGAGCGGACAGTCGCAGAGATCTGCCGAGTGGTGGAGACAAACCAGACGATCGGGGCTGCAGGAACATGTCAGCGCAGACAGGAAACAGGTCGTCTTACACTTGTGGCACTGGCGCTCATCATCGGGCACCAGCTCGAAAACCTCCTGTTCTGAGGACAGCACCCCCTGAAGGTGAGGAGGAAACAGAACAAATGAAAATGAGATTAGTGCCAGTTAAAACCATTAACAGCGAAATCAAACTGCAGATGAGACACGGCTTATGGGACAGATCATTATCAGCACCAATCTAAGTCCGTGTAATTTGCAAAAACTGGAGATTCTTCTCACCATTTCCTGGATGGCCTGTCGGAGTTTGGTCTCCTCCTCCATCATATTTCCCATTTCCTTGAACACGGCGGCCGCCAGCTCCACATCGAGGCTCTCTGGATCCGCGGCCATCTTGCACAGCAGCTCCTCATGCGAGAAGACGCAGTAGCGGTGGAGGCGTCTGTAGTGGGCCACGCACTGGCGGCCCATAGGCAACTGAAGAAGAGCATGGGTGAAAGATGAACACCCTTGCTCAGTAATAAAAACACTTTTTTGAAGAAGAAGTGGAATCAAAATGTTCCCCTCACCCAGTCAGCGGTGCAGAAGTTAACAGCCTCTGCGAAGTTGTAGCCCTGGTTGAAACCGCTGTGGTACGCCCGAGGGAAGGTCACGACAAACTCCCCCGCACACTGATTGGTCCTGTACACCTGAGGAGGAGAAAAAAAAAATGAAAAACACAACCAATGTCTTGTAAAGTCAAATATCAACCCACTAACGCACAGGATACATACAGGGACGCCATGCTCCATGAGGACATTGGGATTCATGATGGTGACTAGTTGATGGAGGAGGTCTGGCTGCGAGTCGAACAGCTCTGGCGCCAACTTCTTCATGACGGCCTCCAGCTGCTCTGCCGCCGAGGCTGGCACTCCGTACCAAGTCTTTGGCTCACCCCTGGAAAAAAGAGAAATAAAAAGATATTCACCTGATGCTCCAGTGGAACAGAATTAGGACATGGAGCATGAATATTTCAATTCTTTGTACTTTTTCAATTGTCATCAGGCAATTAACAGTGGATTGTATGTCTACACCAGTGCACACGAGTCAGAGCTGAAACAAAGTCATGTGGGCCCCCGTATCTCACCAGTGCAAGAAGTTGATGGAGTAACTCCAGTGGTCCTCGATGTGCCAGCAGAAAGAGGAGAAACACATGCCCACATAAAGCCAGGGTACCTTCATGCCCGAGATATCCACATTGATGTGGGTGAGCACGGACTGCTCCAGCACCGGCATGTTGTTCAGGTTCCAGCCCGAGTTGGCATACTCCTGTCAGGAGAGGGGAAGGAGGTGCTTCGTTTCACTTCAGGGGAAAATGCTGTGGTCTCACTTAATAGAGTCATTAAGTAAAGTACAAACGGTTTTAGGGGATCGACTGGACGAATAAAATGACCAAGTAGTGTCTCCAGAGCTGTTTTCAGACAATAACTCCAGAAATGTCTGTAATATTGGGTCTGGACATTCACACATAATCCTTACTACGGGTGTCGAAAGTATCAATACTTCGATACTTTTCGATATAACGTGTTTAAAACGATATGTTGTCCCGTTATTTTCATGTTCAATAGTATCGAAAATACCGAAGCACAAGAAACGGCATGGAGAAAAATCATTTGATCCTCAACTTGTGCCTAGGTAGATTCGCAACGAAAGGCGAAAGACTTTAACAAGCCAATTTGTAAACGGTGTTTCAAAGCGGTTTCGACCAAAGGAGGAAAACCGGTAATTTGGCCAAACATTTGAAGGACCTTTTCAAGGAATTTAGCGAGGTAATGTTGCGTTAATATAACTCAATGTGTCACAATGTTGTTCACATTT
Organism: Scophthalmus maximus; assembly: GCF_022379125.1. Classification (NCBI taxonomy): domain Eukaryota; kingdom Metazoa; phylum Chordata; class Actinopteri; order Pleuronectiformes; family Scophthalmidae; genus Scophthalmus; species Scophthalmus maximus. Next base: position 14,318,260 of record NC_061526.1, on the reverse strand, counting down.
GAATTGGTATTAATAATGTTGGTGTGCGTTCAGTATTCTATTTTTTTCTGTACCTGTACTGTGTTATGGTAGTTTTAATCAACAAAGTTATCTTATTTGTGTGTCTAGGAACTTTTTTCTTTTTACCATGGTATCTAAAGTGGTATTGAGTATCATTTCTTATCGTATCGTATCGAAGTCTAAAATATGGTATCGTGACAACCCTAATCCTTACTTCCTGCTGCTGTGAGACTGCTCTCGGTAGAATACACACGCGTGCGCTCCAGGACTCAAGCACTGTAATAATTCCCTGGAGCACTTAAAAGTGCAATATTAATTTCACTGTGCAATTATTGTCACTGCTCTGTATATAGTATTTATGTCTTATATTTGTACATATCTTATTGCCATTTGCTATTCTGCTGTCCACTTTGCTGCTGTAACGTTCAAATGGTTCCCATTCCCATTACCATCGAAATAAAGGATTATCTCGTCTTATCTTATGAAAAATGTGGGAGGAAAATGTCTGGGTCAGAAGCGAAAATTTCAGAAACAACATTTGTGGACATTTGTGTTCTGGCTTAGAGCGCCTTCGGAAAATGTCCGGATTTGAGTGTCTGAAAGCTACTTAGGACACTAGGGAATCTCTATTAACAGTATTTTTTATTGGTTATAAGACTTTAATAGACTCAACTAGGGTTATAAGTAAGCTAAACAGAATATGCACCTATTACAGATTCCACATATGCTGAACAATTTAACCAAAAACCTCTTTGATACAGGCTTGTCAATCAACATTTTCTAATTTATGTCTGTGGAAGTATAAACAATGTTCGCACCTCTTCGTCCCCCAGTAGCCTCCTATTGCCGTCCCGGACAGGAAACCCACTGCCCACCTCTTTGGAGCTGATGTCGGCACCGTACTCCACGATGACGTCCTCCTCGATGCTGCTGACCAGCCGCCAGAACTCCTTCTCCACCAGCTCTGTGGGAACCATCTGGAGGCACAAAGTGGAACTTGTGAACACCCCAGACTTTATCTTTTCACCGCAAATGCCCGCAAGCGACACATTTAACTTTCTAAGTGTTATAGTGTGACATCCACGTCCATGGAACAGTTAGTGTATTATATCTACGACATAGATTTCACATACATGTACAGGCATGTTGAAATAGTCGGACTTGAAGTGGTCAGCCATCTCTCCGAAACTCTGGAGGGAGTACTCTCTCACAGCCTGCTCAAAGCCAAACGCCTCTCTCGGCTTACTGCACTCCTGGGAGGAAAGATCATTACAACAGGGTAATACCCACATATAAAGCTTTTACACAATAGATACAAAGAGAATAACAGAACAATAATAAACCAATTCTAATCATCTGTTAATAAATGAGAGATGACATAACCCTGATGTGAAATTAGGCTAGACGGCCATTGAAAAAGTTTCTTTTAAACGTGCATTGTCCCGTGTGAGGATCTGAAAAGAATCAATTAATATATTTTAGCTTTCTTTGAGGATATTAATTGGCCAGCAGCGTAAAGGTCTTACCTCAGCAACACACTTCGGGCAACGCCAGTCGCCCTTGGGCACATCCTGTAGAGGCGGGATCAGACAGAAGGTGTGGTAGCTGTCGTCACAGCCATCGCACAGCAGGAGCCGGTCCTCCTCATCGCCACGACCACACACCAGGCAGAGGTAGAGGTCAATCTGGAGGGGGGATCGATGTCACATAATATAAAGGGAAGGTCATTTCCAAAGTTACAGGGGATACAATGAACGTCAGCCATCAGGCAAACGTCAAAGAACACTGTACCGTGACTCACAAAGTTGACTTGCAGTGTCTCCTTGCGAGGTCTCATTTTGATGGCGAACGCCTGGGCTTTGAGGTGACGCTGCTTCTTGTTGAATCCGTCATCTAAACGAAAATTTGCAGATGTGATCCAAGAAATACTGTCAGGCTACACCCACAACATTTTTGTTTTAAAATGCATCACTGCTGCTACGTTTAAACCTGCCATCCACACTACTGCTGATCCCGTTTTAATTTGAAAACTGCGGGAGCATTGTAGCCTGGACGGGAAAAATGAAGACGTTTGGAAACGATGATGCAATGGCTCTTATCGGTCACAACCCAACTACCAGCGGTGAATGCAAAACATTGTAAACACTTTAAATAGTAGTTCCACCTCATCCTCGCTTCAAGATAAGAAACCCCTGCTCTTGCTTTTCACCATTGCCTTTTCGCGTTCATAGTTTTTTTCTGTAACTAAGTAACCAACTGCGGAGTAGACAATCTTCTTCCTGTTTACACCGATACGCACATGCTCAGTCTACGTGAATGGTCACGTTATTAGGCGTGTTAGTGTGGACGGGGATTAAAAATGATACGGAGCTAAAGCATTATGGGGACGGAGATAGTTGAAAAACACTGTTTTGAAAAGAAAGCGTAGTAGTATGGATGCAGCTCACACAACACCCATGAGTAAAAACACAGGTCAACCAAAAAAGGATCCTTACCGGCGGACACAATCTCCAGGCCCATCATCTTGGGACTCGTGCTGAAGATTTTGAGGCCTTTTGGCTCCTTGTTTTCTCTCTAGACAAACACAGCAACAAAATGGCAAAGATGTGAAACAGAGCAATCCTGCGAAAGCACCAAGGGTTAAGATTTCATCTGGGGCACGTGGGCAAATCTGGATCAGGGGGCAGGGAGAGATGCTAACAGCAGATAAGCCAGTTTTAAAATGATTACTGTTTTTGGGGAAGTGATTGCTCTGACATAAAAGATGAATTTGTGACCTGTTTGCAAAAGAAATTAAACTTCTGTGCCCCCAGTCTCCTGGCAAAACTTACAGATACCCAAAAGACTTTTAGTTGTTTTTGTTTTCCGTTTACCTCAGACTTCAGTCGCCTGGACCGTCTCTCAGGCAGAAGCTGCTCTTTGGTTTGCATTCCGTCACCCTCCCTGTCTTTCTCCTTCTCCTCCTCCTCCTCCTCCTCCTCATCTTGCTCCTCTTCCTCCACCGCCTCCTCACCGACTCCCTCGTCTACTTCCTCCCCATCATCGCCCTCATCATAGAGCCTCTGGATGCCCTGATTGGAGAAAAGGTGAGGGTAAAAGCAAATGCGTTTATTAAAAGAAATTTTGTCAGCTGCAATTTCACACCAATTACAGGATTTTTCAGATTGTGCAGCTACTACGTGAAGTTTACACAAACTGCAGTAAGCACCACTCACGGTTAACGTGGCTCCAGACTGAAAGAGCTCGTAGGGGTAAAGGATCCTCTCGTAGTGGGAGCGAAGCAATGAGCCGGTGCCTTTCCCAGATGGGAAGCCCATTCGGCTAGCCACCTTGGACCACCTCTTCTCTTTACACACCGTCTCGAAGCCGCCCTCAGTCGACACAATCTGAAACACACACACACACACACACACGCGCACACACGCGCGCACACACGCGCACACACGCGCACACACGCACACACACACACACACGTCAATGTGCAAAACAAAATGTAAAGGAGCTTCTTTGCTATACAAAAATCATTGGAACAGTTTCTCATTTTCAAGATGTGTCAAAGCATCTTGTAGCAAGCCAAAAAAAACATTCATCCCCAATCATACTCTACTATCAACTTTATATTCATTCTAAAAACAAATGACATACACACACACAAAATCAAATGTAGCTAGTTTTACCTTGCTAAGCTGATAGAGGTCCAAAACCTTTCTCTCCATGTGAGGGAACCGAATCTTGGATCCCTGCAGCTCCCAGAACTTTGCGATTTGATCCAGAAAGTTGAGCCTTACCCGAGTGAGGGCCTGGACGTGTAGGAAAGAGAGAGGACCGACTCTGAATGCGTGAGCCCAAATACTCTGCTGTCATGCACGCTGGACCGGACACCTCAGGCGAAAAATTATGTCTGGATGGCTGCACTTTGATGCTCTTGTTAGGTGCAAAACGTGTACAGTAACTCTGATATTGAAGGTCCGCTTAGCTTTAAACACATTAAACAATGGAACTGATGAACTAAATCTCAGCAGATGCAGATGCATCATCAGGTGAAAATGTCAATCAAAACTAATTGCGGCGAGAATCATTTCCAAAATACATGTTGTGGTTCTGAATAGTTCCCCCCCCCCCCCTTCATGCTCTTCATAAAAGCAACACTTGAGACACATTCGTGACAATGGTGGCATCATCTTCTTGGCAACAGCGGGGGCATCATCTTGGCAAAAACTCACCTCGAGTTCGTTCAGCCTCTGCACTCGGGGGGTGAAGCGAAAGTTGCGCACGTCGCAGGCAAACGGAGGCTGCCAGTCCTGATAGACAGGAAACACACATGTTACAAAAAAAACGTTAACCTCTTCCAAGGACAACATACAACAACAATGAGGAAATGACGGACACAAACCTCCGCAACTTGGAGAGCGAATCAAAGAAAGGGCGCGTGAGCGGAACTCATTTAGTGAGTTTCTTTGAGGGGGTTTAAACTGATGTATTCATAACACAATACTGTCACTCACGACAAAAAGGAGTTGAGTCTATTTTTGTACACTTCCAACTGTGCATGATCCCTGTTGGAGCCACTGTTTTCTACGTGTACAATAAGTCTCTGCTGGTCGTACAGATGCAACGGTCCTAGAAACCTAGTAAGTCAAAAGGATGCTATGAATGTGTATACGACAGATTACATATGACATAAATATGGGCTATGGTCTGACAGGGGGGGCTGGATGTGGCTCACGATGTCGTGGTGCAACCCGTCGTACTGGAACATGGGGTGAGCCATCAGGAAAAAGACAAACAATTTTTTTTTCTTTTTTAACTGTTGAATTACTTTCTAAAACTTTTTTTAGGATCAACAAAGGAAACCCCAGTGTCGTCCCATTTCGAAATATATGCGCGTGATGGCAGAGAAATGAAGCCTTATTTGACCTCTATTAGAGTAATGGCAACCAGGAACGTCGTCCGATCGCAAATCTGTGGACGCAGGCCCGACGTAGGAGCAGCGCTACCAGCGCTCCAGCTGGAGGCCAATAGATCACAGATCAGGATCGAATGGCTATCCCATCGTTTGTCAGTGTGAGACGAGTTTACCTCGGGGGGTCGGATCTTGCAGATGCCCGTCTTCTCTGCGATGGGTCGGATCTTGTTGATGAATCCTAATGGGTCCGAGAAATCCTCCCAGCTCGGCTCAAAGACCGGGCACTCAGGTGGGGGCACGAACTCGGCGAACGCAGACATGTCGGTCGGTGTGTGTGTGTTTCGACTGCAACAGTCTTTGCGGATCAAATAAAAAGACACAAAAAAAACAACCTCCGCACCGAGTGGCGCTCAACAGCCCATGGTTGTATTCCAATGGCTTTCTTCTTGGAGAACTTCCTCCGTGTCCATCGTGGTGCTTTCCAATTTCCTATGTATCCTTCCAGTCGAGATGGCAAATCATAGTCTGTGATAATAATAACAACAACAAAAAAAAAACAAAAAACCGAGCAGCTTCCGATCAGTGCTTTCCCATCACCCGTAAACAGCGGGCCAGGCCAGACCGGGGAGTCTCCACCACCACCACCACTCCCCTACCTGGGACGGAGGGCAGGGTCAGTCCGAAACGCGATCATTCCTTCTCACGGGTGACAGCGTCGTGTAAATCAAGTCCGCGGTGTAGACGTGAGCCGGGGACGTCTCAAAGACTATGGAACGAAGTTTGTAAACACACCAAAAAATATGAAAAATGTAAAAATGAGTGGCTGTGATATTATGTCACGCAAGCTAACGTGGCTATGGCTAAGTCCGTGTACCTGGGTAGTGCACGGTCTCTTTCGGATGATGCATTTTTCCAACTAACTTATACACGATGCGCCGAGTGTGGCTAGCTGGCCACATAGACTAGCTAACGTAATCGCGCTCGCTTGCCCGGTTTCCCCCCGAATAAAATCCACTCCTGGCGTGCACTTCTTCCGAGAACCTGGCAGCGAAGCACCAGCCAAGCCGGACCACAACAAGGAGGAAGCTAGCAGCAGCAGCGAGCGTACATTGTTGACTGTGTGTCTTCACTCTCCGCATCCACCCCCATTCATTGAGGCATCCGGGGCGATAGAAAACTAGCACACGGCTAATTCGAGTGGCTAGAATCAGCTTAGCGACCGTTGCGCAGCTAACATTAGCTAAGGAAGTCGACCGAGCGAGACCGCCCGGGGTGGTTCGCGTGGGTTCGTCGGAACCAGACGGAAAACGAGCATTAATCGATTCGCTTTGTTTGGCCGAATGGCGCTCTTCGTATAATTTAACGTCGTCCGTCGGTACTGTAGCCGCATTAGCCAGCGTGCTAACAACTAGCAAGGTTGGGAGAGCTGTTGTGGGGCGTTCATGGACACTCGGACATTTTGTCGTTTACCTCACAACTTTCGCGTTCGCTAGTTGTATACATAGATACATGGTTGTGTAAATGCTAGTGCCTTGCCCGTGAATAGTAGTTTTTCATTAACTTGTTCCAGAGACAACTTTTTTATCATATGTATCATTAAATTCAAGGGGAGAAAATGCCTTCAAGTAGTAATAAATATACATTTAGCAACAAAAACACTGATGTATGGTTGCAGAATTGCCCTGACCGGCATGGCTACTATTTAGTCACCAATTCTCAGGAACCTTGTACAGTTAAAGTGAATTCAACAGTCTTTTATACCATTTTGTCGGACCTTTTCAATAGGCGCAAGGGCTATATCCAACAGCACATTAAGGCAGCATTGTTTTATAAAAGGGTCCGTTGCATCGACGAAAACAAGTCGTGTTCTACCAAATATGAGACTTTACTTAATTTTACTGCTGTGTTCAAAAATCGTATTCATAAATGGCAATTTGGCCCAATAATAACAATGATACATTAAACTGTTGCTATTGGACAAGTTTACAATCATGCAATAAGTACCCATTCTCCACTTCCGCCTTACAAGCCGTGGTACTTCCGGATCTGTCTTTGACAAGTACTACATGAGTTATAGTCGCTACATGTGTGCAACATTATTTTAGAGGTGTTTAAAAATGTGTGTAGGGAGGGAAGCTGGGAGACCAGAGCACGATCCTTTGCAGGATAGTTAAATAGTTGTCACCTCGCGTGGTGGCGCATGGATTGTTGTGCTTGCACTTTGACAGATACATCTGCTCCCAAAGCTTTTCTTCCAGTACAGATAAACCACGCTCCAACTGATGTTTGACCACCAGTATTTATTTTCTTCTTAAATCATTAACATCGTCTTGTAACCAGCAAACACCTTGCTTTACTCAGCATGTCAACAATGCATGCTGTTCATTCAGGGCTGTGCACAAGCTCAACCACTAGGTTTCACCACTAAACCACTAGGTGTCACCACTAACCAAAACTAAAAACCCTTGCACAAAAACATTGCACACTTTAACTTTCCTTATATATATTTGTGCAAACTTGGACTATCTAAACAAAAAACAAAAAGAGGGTTAGGGCATGTTTGCCGTTTAGGATCTATATGGATTTGTAAGATTACGTTGGGTTTCTTAAAGTTTTTAATATATGGGCTATACAGCAATAAATGTGGGTGTTGCACAGAATGGAAATATACATTTATAATGGTTATAATTATAATATACGGTTCATAAGAAAAGGAGCAGGGTTAGTAACAGGCCAAAAGCAATAGGATTTCTGACGAGCAAAACTTATTTGAGCAAATTTCAGTGAGGTCTTGAGATCTGTGGTGTCTAGTACTCATCATGGAATGGATACTCAGGGTGATCGGACCACCTGTTGAGTAAATGGAAAGAGATATTCATTATTTGTTCATCCGTGGAGCACGGCATCACTCACAGCATGAGCGGTATGCACTGTACTCACATGAGGAGCTCCACAAAACGAATATCCTTGTTCAACCCCTCAATCGCCTTCATCTCAGCCTCAGTGAGAGAGAAGCCGAATATCTGCAGTGTTTAAAAACAGACGTGTCACAACACATTTCATGTTTTACTTCTGGGTTGTTGTTTTTATCAAGATGTACTTCTCCGGAGCCGTGCAAACAAACCTCAAAGTTCTTCTGTATGCGAACATGGTTGAAGCTCTTTGGGATGACCACCACCCCTCTCTGCACATTGAACCTCAGGGCCACCTGGGCTGAGGTCTTGTTATACTTCTTAGCCACAGAGACCAGGAGCTCATCGTCCAACAGTGGCGGGCATTTTAGGTTTACCCTGTTTAATTAAAAGTTACACAGTTAGTTACACATAATCTGAAAGTGACGCATTTGCATTTCTCTCCCATACCAGGATGCATCTCGAGATGTCCCCAAGGGGCTGTATCCTACGATGATAATATCTTTCTGCTGGCAGTATTCAAGCAACTTTGGCTGCGTGAAATAGGGATTGCATTCGACCTATGTTTTTTGTAAAAAGCACAAATATTATATGTTAATTCCTCGAGTCACTGCCTTTGTTCATTTAGTTGTCTTTGTCAGCACTGTCTCCTACCCAGCGTTAATCGTTTTCTTATCATTTGCCTTATTTTCAGGATACAGGTGCATCTTTATTGTGTTTGTACCTGGTTTGAGACAGGCTTGTGTTTCAGCCCCGGTTTGTTAAGAATCAGCTCCAGCTGTCGCTTGTTGAAGTTGGATACTCCGAGAGACTTCACAAGCCCGGCATCTTTGCAAGCCTCCAGAGCCTGACCAAGACGTAAAAAAATGAAAAACAATTGTCAATGTTTTACAGGCACACAACAAGGGGCGGACCTTGACCGCGTGTTTATGACAACGTGTCTATCTATTTCTGCTCTCCACATTGACCTTAAAATAGAAGTAATATGGTTACGAATGGAAAGGAAAACTGATCTTCATTCTTAAAATAAATAAGAAGTGAATGAGTGAGTGAGTGAATGACTTGTTACAATTAACACCGCTGGTTATCTGGTTGAGTTTTGAGATTTTTCCCACAGAGTGATGCAGTAATGAGCCCTGAAACCCTGCAGATGGATGTATGAATGGGTTTTTGTTGACTGTCTGATATAAGCATGTGGTTAACACAAGCTCAGGACATTTTCCCACTTCTGCAACACAGTTTGAGCTTTTACGTGAGCTTTAAAATGGCAAGTGGGAGGAAAAGGGTTAATTTGTTGACAAGGACAGAGGCAGTTAGGGAGACTTCCTGAATATGCAAATATATTATTATTATCTTGTTCAAATATTGAATGGAAAGTAGGACAACAATTCTCACCTCCCATGTCGCACAGAGGTCAGTCGTATGATAGATGTACTTCCCACTTTCATCTCTGGGGTAGAATGTATCTCCTGGCTTAAGAAATTATTATTCAGATTATAGTATTTCAGTAATATTCTTGTGGGGTAAAATAATTCAATGGTTTTTCAGGTCTTGAGATATTGAATAGTTGTATACCTTGAACGCTGTCGGCATTTCTACTATATACAGGTCAATGTAATCTAGCTGCAATGTCTTCAAAGTTTTCTCCAAGGCGGGCCGCACCAAGTCTGGGGGATGGAATGTGTTCCACAACTGCGTAGCAAAGTGCACAAAAAACAGTTATGACATTTGGCATTTGCTGTGCAGCCTTTCAGTTGGACGAACTTCAAGAACTTTTCACACACACACACACACACAAACAAGTCAATTCTGCAAACCTTTCCACAGTAGAAGATTTCCTCTCTCTTCACGGTTCCATCTGCAATCTTTTCCCTTATTGCTTGTCCCACCTCATGTTCGTTGAAATAGACCAAAGCCCCATCAAAGTGTCTGTACCCTGTGTCAATGGCCAGTTTTACTGATTCATATGCGGATCCTTTGGGGGTCTTGTCAAGAAGACAGAAAGAGAGAGAGAGAAATGAACACAGGGAATAATATCTCTGAAGTCACAGAGTGAACAGTGTACATCTGCAATCTGACGCATTTAGCTTTGTGTCTTACCGTGCGTGGGTCCCCATAAGTCCCCAGTCCTATCAGAGGTATGCTGTTCCCATCACTCAGAGGGATGGAGTGGTCCTCAGCCGTTAAGTTCATCCTCAGCAAAGTGTAAAAATTCCCAAACTTTCGCTGCTGCTGCTGCTGCTGCTGCATGCAGTCTGTTCTTGATACCCCGGGTCTGAGAATATAATATGATGCAGCGAGGCTGGACTTTGGAACAACAGTTCAAACATCTGAGCACACACAATGAGGACTTTGACTCCTCCCAGGGCTGTTGTCATATGATCTGTCACTGATTAAATCCCAGAGGAGGCTCCACTCCTTGGCGTCACCGTTTTTTGTTTTTTTTTAACAAATCGTCACATCCCTGTGATATCAGCTCTTGTCGTGTCTCTTTGTCAATATATGTAATGTGAGTAGCACATGTGGTTTTACGTTTTCTTCCTCTGGAATGTCATGTTAGGGGCTTTCCTTTAACCCCTATAACCTCCACATTTATGAACCAGGTCCTTCTGTGTTTTTTACCATGAAGCTCGTAAAGAAATACGTGGTGTTGTTTATGCGGGTCAGGGCCAAACATAAGCATAAATGCAATTAGTTACAACACATTTTTCTGGTTGCATTTATTTTTTATATTTTTTTATTTTATTTCAAGCTGTCAACAACAACAGCCACAAGAACAAAACACACATCTTCAGTGAGTCCAAAATCACCAGCAATGACTACATAATAAAGCAAGAAATTGCATAAAATAAAGAAAAGAAAAAGAATAGATAAAGAAATGAAAAAGGACGCAAGAGTAAGGACATAAAACATATTGACTACATTAATCATTTTCACTGCGTCTTTGTTTTGTAACCACAACAACAACATAAAGGTGCGACCACATTACACCAGTTCTGGCCTCACTCCACTGGCTCCCTGTCCGCTTCAGGGTTGATTTTAAACTTGTGTTGCCTGCTTTTAAAGCTTTAAATCGGCTGGCAGCTCTGTACTTAGCTGAACTTTTTAAATCGTCACACTCCAGCCAGATCACTGAGGTCGGCTTATCAACTGCTGCTGGACGTCCCTTATAGGACTAGATTAAAAACCAGAGGTGACCTAGGCTGCCCCTAGGCTCTGGAATAGCCTGCCCACACACATTAGACCTGCCCAGACCCTAGAGGGTTTTTAAATCCTTGTTGAAAACTGACTTGTTTTTCCCCTGGCTTTTAATTCAGACTGTTTTTTGGTTGTTTTTTTTTACTTTTATTGTATTTTATGTGTACTATTTTACTTATTGTATTGTGTTGTTCATCGACCTGTACAGCAGTTTGGTCAACCGTCGGTTGTTTTAAATGTGCTTTATTAGTATTGATAATTTGTATATCTTTTTTTTATGTGACCTGAAAACCGTATTATTATTGTTGGAATCCAAATTGTCATTGTCTGTGTAATTTGTATGTTTTTGTGAAAGCACTTTGTTTAGCTACTTCTGAAAGGTGCTATACAAATAAAATTATTATTATCATTATATTAATAAAGCTTGACTTGACTTGAGCCGAAGCGACGTCGACAACGACGGCGAACCAGGCGCTGTGGCTTTAAATCCCCGCAGTGCATCATGGGTAATACATCGTTTGTGTTTTGAGAGACGAAGGCACAGATGGTCGCCCTCTCCCCGTGGATGTATGAGCTTCAACACACCATGTATGTAGCATAAGTTGAATCCGCGTGTGACTGCGGCGCCGATATCCTATAATAGTGTTGATAAGAACCGCTGCGAACCCGGGGATTCCCTTCATCTATTGACTCGAGCGAACGTGCAGCCCAAACAAGCTACATTGCTAAGTTAGCTTCCATTACGGAAATAAGTGGACCCAAACTACAGCGGTTGGCGCGCCGGTTAATAAACCGCCATGATCGGGTGAAATAGAGGTTTCTGTAAAGTTGCAATGCACAACATTAGCGGTTATAGTCTCTACTTGCTGCGTTACGTTCGAATTAAAGGCTGCCCCTTTGTTTCCAATCGCAACGCTCGATTGATTGGCTGGCTCTAAAGATTGGTAGTAGGGGGTGTGCGGGGGAAAATGGACGAAAGCGCCGAAAACGTTGACAGCGACGACATTGTCATCATCGTGGAGAACGAGGCGGAGAGTCTGCCCGCCGAGGAGGAGCGGTCGAAGCAGCCGGGCGCCTTCGGGCTCATGGACACCTGTCCCGTCTGCAAGCTGAGCTTCCACAACAGGGAGCCCAAGCTGCTGCCGTGCCTCCACTCCCTCTGCAAGAGGTGTCTGCCGGCGCCCTTCCGGAGCGCCGACCCGCGGCGGGACGCGCACGGCCAGGTCGACAACAGCAAACCACGTGAGAGCATCTTGTCAGAACCTCATACAGCTGTTGTTGTTGTTGTTGTTGTTGTTGTTGTTGATGGAACATTTTAGGCTGTGTCCCAGGAGCTCTCTTGTGCCAGGATAGATGTAAAGCATGTCAGGCTACCCAGAGAATATGTATCTTTACAACGAATAAAGTCTGAGAGCCGATACGACCGATGCCTGTGTGAGCCGGCAGCTCAAACTGACGGATCTGCTCTGTCGCTCCTGCAGTGGGTGCCATTCGATGTCCAGTGTGCAGACAGGAATTCTGGGAGATGGACGTGCTGGACAACTTCTTTGTCAAGGACTCTGCGGAGGTGCCGAGCAGCACCGTGGAGAAAACCAGCCAGGTTGGCCGTCGCCCGCGCGCTCCCGAAGCCTTTCCTCTCACGACCGTGGGAAAATGAGAAAAAAAAGGAATTAGTTGCGTCTCTTCTCTGTGTCTTTGATAGGTGTGCATGAGCTGTGACGACAACACGGAGGCAACAGGTTACTGTGTGGAGTGCGTCGAGTTTCTGTGCTTGACGTGCGTCGAGGCGCACCAACGGGTGAAGTTCACCAGGGATCACACCATACGCCAGAAGGAAGAGATGTCTCCAGGTAGTAGGCGTGTGCGTGTGCGTGTGTTTGGGCAAAGCCATTTTCTGTGACATGAGTCTACAATCAATAAGTAGTCATGTTTTCTGGACTTTAGGGATGTTACGATGCATTATCATCACTCCAGTTCTACTTTAATTTTTCCCAAAATGCAGCCGCACAAACGATTTAAACGTGGCCGGGGCGTATTCGACGCTCTCAGACTCTGACATTATTCGAGCTGCAGCTGGATACTCGTCCGCGAGAAAGCTTTTTTCACGTATACAAGAAATATTGTCATGTTTTGATATCGCTTGAATGCTGCTAGACAGCAAACCACCTAATTGTGCCCCCAGAAAACAAAACATTGACAAGTGACATTGACCTTTTACCATTTAACCAGTGAAGAGAGGTGCGCGGTCTACAGTGTCGATATAGATTTCTTGAAATGCTGAGCTAAAAATTTGAGCCATTACATTTCTTTGTGTAATTGAATTTGCCATTCATCTGTGTCGCAGAGGCGGTCGGGTTTTCCGCGCAGAAGCCAGTGTTTTGTGATGTCCACAAGCAGGAGCCACTGAAGCTCTTCTGTGAGACGTGTGACCGACTCACCTGTCGTGACTGTCAGCTGCTGAAGCACAAAGATCACAAGTAGGAAATGTTTAAAAAAAAAATAAATATATATATATATATATATATATATATATATATATATATATATATACATACATACATATATTTGAGTGTTTTAAAAGCCATTGCCTGTTACCAAGAATACCCAGTGATTAATCCAGGTGACAGAAAAAGAAATTCACCACAGAATTCGATATTCTTTGTGTCTAGCTACCAGTTTTTGGAGGATGCGTACAGGAACCACAGGCAGTACCTGGAGAACATGACGCAGCAGTTGCAAGACAAGAGAAAGGCCATCCAGGACGTTTCCAGCTGTATCAGCTCTGGGTAAAGTCCTCCTCAACACCTGGAGCTTGATCAGAGTTTCTGTTTTATATGCATTTCAAAATTATGTTTGGAATATATTACTTCAGCTAATCGCTTCCCCTAAAACAGTGAAATACTGCATGTGTTTTATGGGCCAATTTAATTATATTCAAAGTGGTGCTTGGTTAATGTAAGGCATGCTATGACAACGATCTCTCGACCTACTTTGATTCTCCCAGGCTTCAACAAGTCGAAGAAAACCGCAAAGCTGTAACGAATGAAATAAAGAAGTCCATCTGTAATTTGATCATGGAGATCAACAGGAAGGGGAAGATTCTGGTCAACCAGCTTGAGGTGCGGTGTTTTAATTTATTGTCAATAAATAATGACTTTTTTAAAGCCAATCATGCGATCATGTTTTCTTATATTTCACATGCACTCTCAGGGTCTAACTAAGGAACACGAGGTGGGTTTGAAAAAGCAGCAGGACGACGTCAACTCGCTGAGCAGGCACCTTGACCATGTCATTAGCTTCACGAAATGGGCCACAGCCAGCCACAGTGGAACAGCCCTCCTGTATTGCAAGAGACTGGTAAGTTTTTCCCCAGTAATTATTTCATAAAATTCAACAAATGTTTTATTATTCCAGTGACACTGGGAAATTTTTTTTTGTCTCCTAGATCCTTTACCAGATCCACTACCTGATGAGAGCAAGCTGTAATCCCTCCATCGTCCCCCAGAGTACTGTTCGCTTTCAGTGTCGCTCTGGATTCTGGGCCACCAATGTGGACCTCGGTAAGACTTGCATAAGCTAAAACGTCCACTATAAATACATTTATCAATGTAATACTTACTGCTGGCCGATTGTGAGATAACAAATGTTTCCCTCTGATTTCTAGACTGTTTAGTGTGAAAAGTTTGTTTTGCCTTTTGACTTTTTTTTTGTCATTTCAAGTGATTCTCATTGTATAGAGGTTGGATGCAGCCTCCTTGATTTTCTATGATGTTAAAAAAAATCAGGAAGAGGAAATATATATTCTTCTTTTTAAAGGAAATTCTCATAGTAATTAACTGTTTCTTAGCATGAAGTGTTGGCCACGTCTTCCCGTACCTTCATTTTATCTTCGCAAGCGGGCTTTTGGATGTCGTAAACAAGACCGGTTTAAATTTGCATATTTTATGCCTCTGGCCCAAATAGCAGTTTTACCAGTGTTATGTTTGCACTTGACAATATTATGTTGTGCATTATCTTCTTGTTGATTTTAAGCACGTGTATGTGCTTATTTGTGCTTTGTGATGCTAACAATAGTCTCAAAACTGGACAACTCACCTGTATATTTATCAGATATTTATCATTACTGCTTCTGCTGTCTCAGTTAAAATGTTTTTTGATTTAAATTAGCTTAGTCCTTTTATCCCTAAACCATCAAGAGAAATGTATCCGTGAAACATGACTCCGGTCAATGTTCTCATTTGTTTTGGGACACCTTTTGGTTTATTATTACTGAATAAAGCAGAGGAGAAAATGTGAAATACATCTAGATGAAAAACCGCAAAATAAAATAAAGCACATCAGTGTCTGAAAGGCAGCAGAGGAGGATAATGAATTTTACATATCAAAATTTGTTTGCATTTGTCAGGTAGTTCTACCGCCTTTATGGGGGAAAACAGCACCGGATAAAACCTTTTGTGATTTGATAGTTTGCCTTGAGTGGTGTCACACGAGTCTGTGTCGGTTGGCAAAAATCCAAAGGTTTTGAGTTTGATAGAAGTGAGCTCACTAGCCGCTACGAGCTGGCTAGCAGCTCTGGGATACACTAGCCGCTACTAGTCCAATGCATCCGACTCCCAGACCAAAGTTTCATCACCACCAGTCGAGTGGTTGAAAAAGAGGAAATGTCTAGTTGTGCTGCTGCATCGTTTTTGATCTTTGTAGAGTCCTTTATTACACTGACACAAATGCTGGTTAGAAAAATAAGTCAGTTTCTAAAGAAAAGCCTGTGAAAAAATGACTCACATGATTAATAACGTCAGTAAACATTGTCTTGAAGTGTTTATGGTCTCAATCGCTAGTTCTTAGTCTTCTTCAATACAGCATGATGTTCATTTTGTGATGTTCCCATATTAGAGTAAAATAGATGATAAAGCATGGTATGTATTGGAGCGTGTGGTGTGATTGACAGTCCTATAGTTGCAGGTTGTAGTTCAAGGTGGACGTGGAGTGGACGAGGTCGCCGTCAGACCCCACTCCCCTGCTCCTCCAAATATGGTTACTTCTGGTCTAAAAAAAACCAAGATGGCGCCTGGCCAAAGTGCTTAACTCAAGGATTCAAAACTGCAGCTCACAAACCAATGGGTGACGTCATGGTGGGTCGGCACATGAGAATTCAGAATTGTTTAGTAACCGTTTGCTTGATTCGTCCAGGTTCTCTTGTGGTAGAAAGGGGCCCGGGACGGCCGCCCGTCCCCAACCAAACAGCTCCCAGAGCGGAGGCACCCGCCGGAGCTCTGTCCCTCTCAGCTCAGCAGCGACAGAGCACGCTGGCCCAGCTCCAAATGCAGGTAGTTGTTTTGATTCCCTGTCTCTTCTTGCGTTGAATACCATGAAACATTCTCATGCCCTTTATTTGTCTTTTTAAGTTATAGATTTTACAGAGTAGACATAAAGCACAGCCTCTTCCAGCACTGAAACTGTTCCACCACCCCTTTGTCCAAGGTTGACAAGCTTTCCCAACAGTCCCACAGACAGCCCCATCCCAACTACTGGTCCTGGAACCAGAGCGTTAGGCTCCCGGGACCCCCTGGCCCTCCACCACCGACCAGGCCCATCTACGGCGGGTCCTCCCCCTCCCAGGGACCCCCCAGCGTGGCGCAACCGGCACGCAGGTACGGGAGCTCCCACCCTAACGCAAGGAGCCCCACCTCCTCCATGCTTCACAACACAGGCTTCCCATCTGCTCAGGTAAGTGCAGGTAGACACATTAGAAGGTGGATGTGTCAATTTACTGTAAGTCTTGTATGCCACACATGGGCAACTTGTTTTCCATTTTATTGTACCAATATTTTGTTCCTCGGACTGTATTTGGATTTATTTGATGTATTTCTAATTTATAAAACCTGACTTATTCTATTATATTCTATTTTTTTCTACATGTAGTCCCTGAGAGAACTGATCCATAGCTCCAGCTTCCCTCCTAAACCCATGGATGTGTTGCAGGGCACTTCTCGCTACTCGCAGCCTCTGCCCACCGGAGCAGCTACACAGACGTCGCTACATCAGGTCTGTAGCAAAGCAACCAAAGAGATTTTCTTATTGTTACATTAGCAGAGAGAAAGTGCTACTCCACTTTGACTTGAGTAATTGTGACGATGCGTCAATCATACCCAATCTTTGCTTTGTTTTCCTCAGAGGGGTGTGCCAGAGTCCTCCTTCATGAAGAGGAGTGAGCCCACCGTGTCTGTCCCCTCCATCACCATCTCCATCCCCAAATCCAGCTACGGTTCAAGTCTGCCCACAGGACCTGCGGACAAGACGATCACACTCAACCACATAGCAGGTCAGTATACAGGCTGTGATCTAGCCTCAGCCCCTAAAAATCTTACCCGAATATGGGAATAAATCTTAGTTTCTCCTGGCATATCTCAGGCTGTAGGGCATAGCCAGCTCATAAAAAATGAGTGTGGTCTTTTTTACAGTTTGTGGGCCCACAGGCTTCACAGATACACACTGAAAAAGTGATTTGTGCATAACATGTCGTCATGACTTCCAAATTTTCAAAGTCTTTTTTTTCTTCTCGTCCTCTCTTCTCAAGTTCAAGCAAGGCAGAATTCCCCGATGGCCAAACCGTCTTCTTCAGACAGAGGCACAGGGTAAGAAAAGTTCCTAAATCCCAGATCAAACTGACCTTTTAAATTGTTTTCTGTACATTAAGTTGAATTACTGTGAAAATGTTGCCTGTATCTATGCATGATATTTACAGTCTGCAACGTTCACTACTCGTCTACTTAGCCTTACGTTTTCTCATCACCTCTGTGAAGGAGGTTGTTTTCACCCCAGTTGGTTTGTTTGTTTTTGCTTGTGAGCTGGATCATTAGCAAAAACCACAGAGCGGAGTTCCACGAAACCTGGTGAAAGGATGGGACATGGACAAAGAGAAAACCCATAAAATGTATAGCCCATAATTGAATGAGTTCTTTCCTGGCCCATGTCGCATCCTTCCACCAGGTTTTGTGGCGATTCAGT
The DNA here is from genome assembly GCF_022379125.1 of Scophthalmus maximus. Classification (NCBI taxonomy): domain Eukaryota; kingdom Metazoa; phylum Chordata; class Actinopteri; order Pleuronectiformes; family Scophthalmidae; genus Scophthalmus; species Scophthalmus maximus. The sequence continues at coordinate 14,300,236 of NC_061526.1, read as the reverse complement.
TCAGTAGTTTTTGAGAAATCCATTTGACAAAGAAACCAACCAATCAACCAAAGGACAGGGGTGAAAACATCACAATTTTCCCTTCTCTTGTCATTGGCAATCTTGTGTGCTGAAGGACGTCTTCCTGGAAGCAGACTTCTGAGCCACCGCCTGCCCCCCCAGCCAAGCGCCGGAGAAGGTTTTCCCCAGGGCCCGTTATCGTCATCAAAGACGAACCGGAGGACGAGGATGAAGTTCGTTTTGTAAGAGAAAAGATTCTATATTTGGTTGTATAATATTTTGTTTTACTTCAACCTGAAAATGGCATAGTTAGCAGTTCCTAAGTATAAAGGACTATTCTGCTGAATCCGCAGTCAACAATATCAAGTGATCACTTTCCCATTGTCTTTTTTTTTGTCATTGTATCTAATAGGAGCCGACATGACATATAAGCGAGCTAAGCCGATGCTTGTGGCCACCAGGGGGCCACCAAATTCGGCTCAATAAATACTTGGGCCGGCTATGTATCTGATTTTGTGTATATATATATATATATATATATATATATATCCTGCATTTCCATTGCCTGCAGGTGCAGTCCAGTGTAGGGTCCAGCCTGCCTGACAGCAGCACGGGGGCTCAGTCAAAGCCCCGACAGCAGCAGAAGGCATCCGTCTCGGACCTGGCCCCTGGATCCGGGTTCGCCGCCGGCAGCGAGCCGCGTCCTCAGCCCGCAGCGCAGGCGGAGTCTGAAAAGAGGGCGGAGCCCGAGGAAGATCCCAACGAGGACTGGTGCGCCGTGTGTCAGAATGGAGGGGAGCTGCTCTGTTGCGACAAGTGTCCCAAAGTTTTCCACCTGTCCTGCCACATTCCCACGCTGCACGAGTCTCCCAGGTGACAGCGAGATCTTAAACGCTCACGGCTCACGTTCGCACAGTTACACGATGAGAATACTATGTCGGGAGCCATCCCAAGAATAAATAGGAAAAGATGAATAAATGATATGATACATGAGGGAGAGAGTGTCAGTCTCATCTGCAACCTGTCTGTGTGATTTTTGCTGCACATTTTGTCCTAGTCAAACATAAGTATCCAGGGTTCCTACGTAGTTTGGAAAAGTATGGAATTATATTAAATGATTTGATGGAAAAAAGAAGGGAGAGTATATATTAGTGTAAACAGACTGAAGTGTAAACAGACTGAAGTGTAAACAGACGTAAATCCAAAGATTTTAGAATGCCAACGATCTGTCTCACTCTCTCTAGTCCAGGGAATCATTTAGTATATTTAGATACCTATTTAGATGATCCTGGTGAAAGCTAGTTACTTTGTACTTTGAACTGTGTTGATGATAAAATACACATTTACCCCAAATTACTGAGTTTAAAATATCAATCTTTTAATATGAGAATTAGTCGCTGAACAGGTAACGTCAGAATCGGAGGTATCAGTATATCAATTATTAGACTCGCACATGAACATCACAATCAACTCTCTGGAGAAACCACAAATTTTTGTGAACGAAGTGCAACATAATAGCAAAATACAGTCAGAATGTAATATGTTAACAGTTGGATTTTTAAATGATTCATTTACAAAATAATATTCTTTTTTTATAATAATATTTCCTTAATAAATATTTAGCTGTTTGTACTCTGATGTCAATTATGGTCTGAAAAATCTACAGTGAAGTCTGGAAAAAGAATGCCATTTTAAAATGTAAAATGTGTAGGAACCCTTAGTATAGTTTTTACTTGCCCATAATTGTTGTAATTACCATTCGCTTAACAACATAAAAACCCTTAATTTCTTGCGTTCTAAATGAAATTGAGTTTCAGAGTTATTAATGTTTTATACCTTTAGATGTTATTGTGGTGCTAGCAAGTCAACTGGGGTCAGTCTTACCTTCCCTTAAACGTTTGGATCGTTTTTTCGAGAGAATACAAGTATTACTCTCTTTATAGAACATGTCATACATGTTGGATATCACTTGTATAATATGGACAGTACTACCAGTTTTTTCTAATGCTGAGTAGAAGACCGTACGTTAACACTAATGATGAGAGAGGACGGTCTTGATCTCGCTCTGCAGTGAATGGTCGATCCTTGAATGTGACCTAACGGCTTCTTCTCTCCGCAGCGGCGAGTGGTTCTGCTCGTTCTGCCGAGACCTCGTCTCACCTGAGATGGTGTACAACTGTGACAGCAAGGATGACGTCGTGTCATACAGAATCCCACCGGTTGACAGACGGGTACGTGCTTTCACTACCAAAGCCGGGTTGTCCCGGGTTATTGGCAGACAAAAAATTGTTTTTTTTCCTTCCACAATTCTCTTCCAACAAAACGTGATGTGCCAAACGGATTTAATTAATTGAACCTAATGTTGCCTCCTTTTTAATTGTACAGAGGTGCGAGAGGTTGCTCCTGCGTCTGTTCTGCAACGACTTCAGCACCGACTTCCAGCAGGCGGCCTCTCCGTCGGTAAGGCCCTGTGTTCAGTATTTTGTCCGTGAAGTAAAAAAAACAACAAATCTGGTGAGGAAAGAGTGCTTAACCGGTGAACAGTGTTGTGAAGAGACTTTGAGTCAGTAAAAATAAGATGCAGTGAAAGTAACTTTTATTAGTTCATAGAGAAGATTATTGGATTTCACTTTTATGACTTATAAATGAAGAGAAGGTAGACTTAGTATTTTAATTCCAGTGGAGAATTGCCAACTACAGTGCGATCTGATAGATGTGATTTTCTACCACAGTTCACTACCTCAGGCAAAATGTTCCTGTGTTAAGATGCTTAGTTACAGTAACACCACCATGCCAATGTGAGTTTCTAAAAATCCTAATAAGTTCATATTTAAATATATATATTTAATATGTCTTTTTATTTTCAAAATTAGTTGTTTTTGAAAGTGGCAATAAAAAAAAATCTGATTCTCATATCTGCTGCTAAGGGTGCTTACATATTTTGATAATTTTCCCACGTAGGAGACGAGAAGGTACAAGGAGCTGATCCAGTTTCCGATGGATTTGTCCATAGTGAAGAGGAAACTGGAGTCGAAGTCGAAGGAGGGCGAAAGTTACAGTTGTCCAGAGGGATTCGTCGCAGACGTCAGGCTAATATTTTTCAACTGTGCAAAATACTACAAGGTAAACATGTTTTTTATTTTTTGTTAATTTTTTTAATAAAATGTCATCCAGGTCATGGTTATCCAAGAAAATTTGAATTGATGACGTCTCAGTTCTTTTTGCGTCTGTGAATATCTACAACCAACTCCTGTCGTCCTTGATTAAACTTTCCTTGATTGATACGAGTTGACTTACAGTCAGACCCCAAACAATCATTTGCAGGAGTTTGAGTTTTTACCCAAGTACATATTTTCTTCACGTTTCTGTGCACCGGCTCTACAGGTGACCTCAGAGGTGGGGAGTGCAGGCCTGTACTTGGAGGACTACTTTGAGGAACAGCTGAAGCTGGTCTACCCAGACATGATATTCGCCGGCGGAAGGGAAGAACAGATGATCCCTCCTCTGGAGGACGAGATAGATGAAGAAGAAGAGGAGGAGACGATGGAGGAAGGCATGGCGCCCGTGGAAGATGATAAACCACAAAGTCGGGCAGGAGAAGGAATCCCCCCCATAGAAGAGGATTTGGCTCCTCTGGAAGAAGCGGCAGCCCCGGTTGAGGGGGAAAGGTCAGAAACGGAGGAGAAGGCGACCGACACGAGTGAAAAGGAGAAGGAGGAGACGGAGGAGAAGGAGGAGAAGGAGGCGGCCGCCGTGGACGGCACTCCGCTCGCAGACGAGGTCAAGAAGGATGAGGAGGCTCCTGCGGAGGAGGTGAAAAGCTCTTTGACTGCTGCTGCTGCTGCTGCTGCTGCTGCTGCTGCTGCTGCTGCTGCCGCCGATAGTGAAACAAAAGACAAAGTGGCTCCCGGCTCCCCGAAAGAGGAGAGCCCTCAGCTCCCTACAGACGAGACTGTGGAGTCACCCGACACCCAGGAGGAGGAGGAGGAGGAGGCGGCGGCCCCCGCAGACACGGCCACAGAGGAGGCGGGATAGATGGACCGCATCAGGGAAGAGACTGCACAAAAGATGATTTCAGTCTTCCGCAGAATCGGCCCCAGTGGGGACCTCCAATTTGCTGCAATCAGAACATTTTTTGTACTATGTTATATTTACAATTTGGGAGGGGAAAAGGGGGCGGGGGTGGTGTGGGGGGCTGGGGGAGAACAGACACTGAACAGACAGTTGTAATGGGAGTGATGCTGTGAATGCTCATTGAAGGGAGTGAACTCTACAGAAGTTAGAATTTTACTGTAACGCAGAAGGTGAACCTGTGACGTCGACAGGTTTGAAGTCCTCGTCAGTTCTCTTTGCTTGTCACTTGTACATAACGACGTGATGAAGCGAAGGCGCGAATGCTGTGGTCAGAAAAAGAAAAAAAGTGGATTAGTAATGCATGCGAGATGTCTTAATATAAATAATACCTCCATAATTTTTTGGGTCTTTATAGACTTTCAGCTCGTTTGTTCAAAAGCCATTTGGCCCGTAAACAAATGATGTTTTATCGCAATAGTATTGTTTTTTTAATTTTATTGTATCCGATGAATAGGGCTGCTGTTGACAGAAGTGACACGTCAGTGCAACAATGATTTGGATTTTTAATCAAGAGAACATCTCTAAGCAAAAAATGTTTTATTTATTCAAACGTCATCGCTGAGATAATTCAGAGACACAATTATCTGTCCGACAACAGTGTGTTTTCCAGATAGTGTCCCTGCCCGTCAATTTCGGGGGGGGGGGGGGGGGAAATCGGTCAAAACATTTTCCACAGATGCCTCTGTCCCACCTCTGCCAGGCCATTACCTCACTCTGGATGAAGAGAGTGAGTCAAAAACTGCCACTTTGACTTGAAACTGAGATTATTTTGTCGGACTGTCATCGCGTTGTCATACGTTGAGTCGGCACGGGACCTGTACATGAACTCCACACAATGTTGAGCATTAAATATGCCTGCATTTTCAATATTTGTAATAAACAGTGTTACATGTTAAACCTGATGATCACTATTGTCATCTTTATGACAATACACACACACAGGGTCATGTAGCTTTTGTTTTTTTCATTGTATATTATTTATCTGATAATTTTACATCATTGGGCTCAAGAAAATAAAGTACTTCTAAGTCAAACTGTGTTTCTAAAACCAAAGCTTTATAAAATTAGGAGGGGGGGGGGGGCAGGGACAACATTTATTTTAATGGTTTTATTGGTTCTTTTTCTCCTGCCTGCTGGATTTAAGATTTGTGTATTTTTATCGCATAGAAAATCCATTCCATCCCTTTGGATTTAACATCTAACTAATAAAGACGCATTTTCAGCCAGTCAAACGTGAATGAAACAAGCAAGACTGAAATGAATGTGACACTTCTAATGAGCCCAACTGTGTTTAAAATATACAACAATCGTGATGCAAATGTGAAAAAAAAAAATCTGTGAAATCCTCTTGGGTTTGAATTCACGAGCCTGCTCATTTGAAAATCACATGACGTTCCTCAGTTTGTATATGTGAAGTCTGCGTTACAATCCAAAATTGTATCGAGATTCTATATAAAAAAAAACGTGAATCTGAAATATTGGGGCCTAAATACGAACTTACCAAATGATTAATTCGCAGCCAGACGGGAGCGCACTGTCCTGTCGCCTGCGGTGGTGCGGTCACCCTCACGCACACACACACACACACACACACACCCAGCGCGGCTCCCCCCGCCCCCAAATTCCCCAAACCCCCTCGGCTCGGACACATCTGCGCCGCCGTCGCGTTCTCCGTCCCGAGTCTCCCGCAGCAGCAGACGCGCGCCCCGTCCGTCCCGCTCACTCCTCACCACTTCGTCCAAATCATCTGTACGCAGCGCCAAGTCCCTCGGAGTGCCATGGCGCACTGGAGCCTGCTCTTGGTGTCTTTGTGCGGAGTCGTGCACGCACAGGGTGAGCGTGACGCACAGATTTGGAGGTCTGGTTGTTGGGTGTTTGTAGTTTTTGAATGCGCATGAGGAGTTATTACATTTTTGTGTGTGGGGGGGGGGGTATTAAAGTCTAACCTCAAGGTGGTGTGGAAGTTCAACTTGGGCTCCTAAAGTTTCCATGCCCTCGTGAGAGTGTGTCCCACTTTGATTAACTCTGAGTCAACCACTTGGCACCCAGCCTGAGAGTGTCCCAGTGGCGCCCTCAGGGATTGTGTCACGGGGTGGCTGGGCAACTGGGCAACTGAAAATCTCGGGGTGGCACACCCAAACCAAAAGCCATGACTAAATTTCAGGAATTCTATTGTGCCATTGTAGTATGTTTTTGGGATTTTTGATTTGAGTTTTGGAGAGTTGGATTTTGTTTATTTATGTATTACCTTAGTTATTAAATACTCTTTTTGTTCATTGTTACCTTCATTTGGGTCCTGCTCCTTCAAACCTGTGACACTTATACCTCACTATACTGTTTAACTATAATAAAAATATACTTTATTGATTTGAATGGATAGTACCTAATGTAAAATATATTTTTACCCAATGTAAAATATCAGATACAAGCAGAATTTACTATAATTCTGCTGCTCTTGTATATATCAAATACAATCTGCTGGGTTGCCCACATTTGGTTTTATTTATTATTGCACTTAGACCAAACTATAACTAGTTTAACTATTATGACATCATACATCATGCCTGCTTCTGCTGTCTCTCGCTCCCTCTTTTACTTAATCCCATCTTGTGCCATCAGAGACCCAGCCTCTCACTTTGCCAGAGTGCTGCCGGGAGGGGAGTGCGGCGGGCCAGAGAGGTCAGGACTGTGAGATCCTCAGGCCGATCTCGGACTCCTACCCATGCAGGTAAGGCAACACCTGGTTTCTCTCCCAGCAACGTTGGACGTTTTGGTGGGGGTTGGGGTGGGGGTCTCAAATTGGGTCCAAGGTATGGATGCATGAAGAGAGAACAAGACATGTTGGGGAGTTGCCTAAGAGGGTCTCACTGAGTCCGTTCATGGGCCCCTGGGGCAAAGTAACGGTCAATACAAGGGGGTCCAGGGACAGAATACCTGAGGATGATTATTGTCAAGTTTTACTACATATCGATTGGTCTGAAATGTTGAAAACACAACGTAGGGTTTTGCAGTTCAACCGTGGGTCCAACTATATCACAAAAGGAAAGTGTGACAGAGTGTGTGTGTGTGTGTGTGTGTGTGTGTGTGTGCTGTAGGCTGGCGTTTGTCGCGGCATCTTTAAAAGCAGGAACACCCGCAGGGCTGCAGGCTGCAAATCATCTCCCCAGCCCCTCAGCCATCCATCCCACCGCAGGGGAGGGTCGCCACATATAACTACACAGTGAACGCGGGGCGTTAAGTGCCCCCCCCCCCCTCCCCCGGAGCATTTTTTTTAACACTGAAGGGCCCCGTTTGACTTTCAGAACTTGGGGAGGTGATGATTGTTGTAAGTAGAGGAACACCTGGCCAACACATGGACGTCAGAGGAGGGAACATTTGCCACGGAGACACCGTAAATAAAATGTAGTCTTTTTCGACACAAGTCCACCGGCAGTCAGCTGATCTCGGGCTGTATCTCATGTAAATAGCGAGCGTTTTTTCTTGCCTATCCTCCGCTTATTTCCAGAATCGCCCAAGTGCAGTGCTGTGCGGCGACAGCAGCGGACAAGCACTGTCGAAGCGGCGTCAAAATGGCCCAAATGCAGGGGCCCTGTGAGACGGTTTTCTTCGAAGCACACTTCAGGGAACTGCAAATCGCCAAGGTGGTTGTCAATAAACGTTTTACCCTTTACCCACCTCCTTATAAATCCTCACAAATTGTGTATTTCTTTTTTTTTCTTTCCATCTCCCCCCATGTAGATGTGTTGTGTCTGCTGTACTCTCGGCCTGACGGCGCCCGCCCATGGTCTGAGCTGCGAGCTTCAAGGTCTGTCGCTGGGGAAACGGTGTGAAAGCGTGGCGAGGACCTGCTGTGACAAAAACACAACGGAGGAAGCGAGACCAAATGCCGAAGGTAAAAAGCCCAAATAGCCTTCTTGTGTCTGGTGCCCTTTTGTTGTTGTTGATCAGCCCCTATCTGCGCTGTATCTGCGCCGTGACACATTTGTTTAAGGTGGTGGAGCTGGTGGAGAGAAGCAAATCTCTCATTGCGTTGCTTGTGTGTGGAGCAAATGCACAGGGATGATAAGAGCAGCTGCCGGTTTGTACCTCGTGACGAGCTGTCTGACCTCCGTCCTCATTAGATATGCAGAGAATTTGATTGTTTTCACTGCGGGGGGGATAACGTAGTCATTCATTGTTTGTAATGATCGTCTGTCCACTCTGGAGCGCCGAGGAGGGGATTTCTTCACTTTGGTTACAAAGGTTTCACCTTGGACTCCAGGATGAACATACCTAGATTCTGGTGGCCAAAGGTCAAGGTCACTATTGTTGTGAGATTTTTTTGTCCTGTCCTCCTGAGATACTCTCAAGATGAGCTTTCTCAGGCACCAAGCGAGGTCATCTCAGCTATGGCAAGCCGAAACAGTCGGTGGGCCGTCTCGGGGGGTGTCATGGTCGCGGTTAGACGACGACATTACTCTGACACTACAGAGACCGGAGACAGGAGGACTATCTTTGGGATGCCATACTGTGAACCTGTTGATCTGTTGTGGCGAACAGGAAGTCTCCTCAATATTGAGCCCTTATAATAAATACTTTTGCTTAAGACATCCACGGTCTCCGTCTTCCTGAATCAGCGCCCACTCCATCGATTCTTCCATTTCCACTATAGCTAGCTGCCTTCAGACATGCCCAGAAGTCCGCACATTTCCCTGAAACTTGACTCGGATAATTTCCTGCTGCGTTTGTCATGATGTGATCGGCAAAGAGTTCACGTCTGGAAAGAAGCTTATGGCAGCATCCAACAGGTTTTTTGGCCATACCTCAAGAATTCACACGCTATATGACAACAAAATGTCACACAAATGTCTCATTTGACAATTGATGAAATAAAAACATTTAATAGCCAATGGGTCAAAGGTCAAATTCGCTGTGACATCATAAAATCACACTTTTTTCACCACTATTTGATGGAGTGCAATATAGTGATTAGTTCCATCTAGCCAAAAAAAGACACCACTGGTTGGCCGAGGCAAACTACCAGGGGGTGGTAATTCTTCATATCTTAATGTGATCTCCTTGGTTACAGTAGTAAGCATCTCTGTCTTCCATCAGCCAGTGACATGATTCCTATGAACCTGGATCTTTTCAGACTCCACTTGCTCCCAGCTGCGTGCAGCCAACGATACGTGCGCCTGCCACGATGGATATCAACTGCAAAGTGACAAAGTGAACTGTGAGGGTGAGTGATACAGAGGCATTAACATCTTACTTGAAATCACATCGTATTTATATTTCATATTTTATATTTTGTACATACCTGTTGCTTTTTTATATTCTGCTATCCACCTTGCTGCTGTAACACCCAAATTTCCCTGTTGTGGGCCGAATAAAGGATTATCTTATCTTATCTTATAATAATAATAATTCATTTTATTTATGGGCGCCTTTCATAACACTCAAGAACACCTTACAGTTAAAACAAGCAAAGACACAGTTTAGAAAAGGCAAATATAGTTAAAAACAAACTCATTTTCAAATAAAAACAAACAAAACATATCCATGATTTTGATGGAGAGTGGAGTTAAGTGGGATAGGCCAGTTGGAATTGGTGAGTTTTGAGGGAGGTTTTAAAGGTCTCTTATCAGTGGCACATGGCTCTGTTGATGTCAGTGTTGGTCTGACAGCTGAAATATAGTAATATTGAGGAAATGTGGCCTGCACAGAGACCAGACAATAATACCACCTGGAACCGCTAGGGGCACAAGAGTTGTCTGATGCCTCTTTAAGGGAAAAATACCACAGTGCACTGCGATACTCTGTTACAAAACAAACTAGGTCTACCTGAGCAGGGCCCGAAAAAAAAGAAAGAAGATCAAGTCTGGCGACCCCGCACTGTCTCACAGAGCTGCTTACAACGCTCATGTTTGTTGACCATTAAAAACAAAATGTGATGGCACAGGCGGCTGAAAATGCTTCAGTGTACACGGATGGACAACACACACCTTTGTTTCTCCTCAGATATTAATGAGTGTCTGACGGATAGCCACAACTGCATCTCCGGCCAGACGTGCATTAACACGGAGGGCTCCTTCCGCTGTCAGAGGGAAACCAGCTGTGGCACCGGGTACGAACTCACAGACAGCAACGGTTGCAGAGGTAACAAGTCCAGAGCACAGTGGAAATTATAAATGAATATACGTATATATATATATATATATATACGAAACACAAATCACAATATGGGTTGTCCAAGTTGTTCAAATATGTAGAATATTTGCTCAGGCGAGATATACGCACATTGCTTTTGTTCCAGACATTGACGAGTGTGCTTTGGGCAGCCACAACTGTGGACCAGACTTCACGTGCAACAACACCGCCGGCTCGTTCCGCTGCCGCCCGAGGGAGAGGTGCGACGCCGGTTTCATACAGGACGCCGTCGGCAACTGCAACGGTGAGCGCGGTGTCACTCTTTAGTAAAAACCTTCCACCGGTAAAAAGTGGTTTGCTGATTTTTTTTTTTTAATGATCTCATTAGATATAAATGAGTGTGTGGCCCACACCGGTCCATGCCACCCCGGCCACACTTGTATCAACACAATGGGCTCCTACACCTGTCGCAGGAACACGGTCACCTGTGGGAGGGGCTATCATCTGACTGAGGACGGCACACGCTGTGAAGGTAGATCCAGATACAATAAATGTATTCGCCACGTTCGAAAAATCACCGTATCTCACCTCTTTTCGAATCTAACGAGGAGACGTCACCGCCCCTTCATCTGTCTTCCACCCCCTCGCCCGCCTCTCTCCTCTCACAGATGTAGACGAGTGTCGCGCGGGCAACGTGTGCGGCAACCACGGCTGCGTGAACCTCGTGGGATCGTACCGCTGCGAGTGCAGGATCGGCTTTGTCTTCAACAGCATCACCAAACTGTGCGATGGTACCGTATTCATCGCTACCCTTTTTGTTTGCATTGTAATGTCGTGCCTTCAATATCAGAGTTTGCATTTTTTGATCAACGGTACTTTTAATCTTTAAATTCACAACGTGTCCTCTGCGTTCCTCAGATATCAATGAGTGCTGGCATTATCCCGGACGACTCTGCGCCCACAAGTGTGAGAACACCGAGGGGTCCTACCAGTGCATCTGCACCATTGGCTTCAAATTGTCCGACGATGGCAGAAACTGCGATGGTGAATTTCATTTTCATTCATTCACTAAGACTTAAATTATGTCTGAGCTTGTGGAACACTAAATTCATCCAGTTAGATGATCCACCAAATGTTATTCCGATGTGTAATTAAGTGACTGGGCTTCATAGACATGCTTTTCTCACTCAGGATTGGGGAAGTCATCAATATTATGATTCATTTTCATGCTATAAATTTGGAAGCAGAAATTCTTCCATGTGATAATACAAAGTTCACGTTTCAAAGACATGTACTGTCATGTTGACAGATATCAACGAGTGCGAGATGAACCCATGTAGCCAGGAGTGTTCCAACGTCTACGGCTCCTACCAGTGCTACTGTCGCCATGGTTTCCAGCTGAGTGACATCGATGGGATATCCTGCGAAGGTGCTGTTGGTCGTTTTTTCGGTGCTTGGGGGCGTTTGAAGAAAATTACTTCTTTGCAAGAACTCTGAAGCTTTGATATATATATATAAAAAAAAGCTTATTACAGTGTTTAATTTTTTTACTGGTTAACACGTATATATTGTGATACTAACCTGGCATCCCTGCCACCCTCTACTCCTCCCAGATATTGATGAGTGCGGGCTGCCTGCCGGAAGTCATGTGTGTTCCTACAGCTGCACCAACGCTCCAGGAAGTTTCCTCTGCACCTGCCCGCCCACTGGCTACACACTCGGCCCAAACGGACGCACGTGTCAAGGTCAGAAAAAGAAAACTCACGCTCCAAAGATGTCAGAAATGTTGTGTTTAAAAGGCATCTGGGTATCACCCCGGGAAAATCATCTAGTTCTGGTCCAGTGTCAGAGCTTGACACTTCCACATACTTTTAAAAAGTAATTTGTAAAATTCAGATTTTTTTCCCCCCGTCTGTGTTTTCAGATATCGATGAATGTGCGGCAGGGACCCACACCTGTTCCTTGTCTGAGAGCTGCTTCAACATCCAGGGAGGATTTCACTGCCTGTCATTCCGCTGTCCACAAAACTTCCAGCAAGCAGCACAGGGGTGAGAGCTGAAAGCCATACTTGTCGAATCATAGGCTTTTTTGTCTGTTGATACTAAAGGGTCGATCGTCGCCTGGAGCTGTGCATGATGCATCTCACTCGTCTGTAGTCTAGTATGGAGACTCCGTCCTGTCATCTTTCTCGTTTTTTTACACTGTTGGATTTCGGGCCCCCACTGTTGGCGTTCTCCTGCAGCAGAACTCCTGCCGCCGTCTCCGCCTTTCCTCCGTTCCCTCCCTCTTTTTAGCATCTCTCGCTTCCCATGTGTACAGCCAGTCCCGCCCTGCGTCCAACGAGCCCTTTCCATGTTTTCCCTTTTCAGCCGTTGCGAGCGCGTAACTTGCGAGTTCACGCGGGACCCGGCGTCGTGTCTCTCCCTTCCACTGAGAATCTCCTTCTACAACGTCAGCTTCCCCGCCAGCACTCCCGTCCCAGCCGACGTCTTCAGGATGGGACCCTCCAATTCCGTCCCGGGAGACGTGATGCTGTTGAGCATAGTGTCCGGTGACGAGGAGGGATACTTCACCGTGCAGCAGCAGCAGGCCCACGGCGGACTGATCTCCCTGCGCCGCGCCTTGTCCGAGCCCCGGGACTTCTTTCTCACCGTGGAGATGAGGCTGATTCGTTACGGAACGGCACATCTGTACATGGCCAAGATCGCTGTGTTTGTCACACGCGAGCAGCCGATCAAACCCCCGAGAACATATTAAAAAGTCTTTGTGAAATTTGACACAAATACTTTTAAATATTTTAAAGTCTGTCCCTGTCTTGTGTTCACCTCTCATGTATGGTTTCTACTACTAATTCTGGCTGACTATCATATTCTCAAACAAGACTCTACGGATGTCTTGTCACAATGAATTAGTGCCACTTCTTCAACAAATTAGGTGATATTTATTTCTAAATCCATTTTTGTCAGTATCCATTTGTAACATTAACCTTTATTTTATATTTCAGCTCTTCCTCTTTTTTTAACTATGTCATGGCCAGAGTGACATTGTCGCTGATTAACTGCTATGATGCTGTGGGGATGGAAGCTAGATTTAGATATTTATCATATAATATTATCACAATAATTATTATAAATTTGATGGAAGGTCAAAATTTTACCCTTAAAAGAGTACTAATTTTGGTCAAAACACTAATTTGTTTTCTCACAGAGTTAGATGAGATGATGGATACTAGAAAAATCTACTCTCAATGCCTTTTTAAAATTTTTTATTCTTGCACATGATGCATCTGTAGGTTTAATAGGACATTTTGTTTACCACTAGATGGGGCTCATTAGCTGCTGAAGATTTCTGCAACGCTCGAGTCCGTATTATTCATACGCATTAAGTGTCGACGTCGACTCATTCTACCTCATGTATCCGCGGCAGCTTCCTTTCATTTGTACTTTCTATGTGACTGGAATAAAAAAAAGTGACAGCTAAAAAATGGCTTTTCACTCTTTAATATGTAAGCACACACACACCGGCAATGGTTTTTCTGCCACTACTCTCGCGCTTCCTCTGCTGTGGTCATTTAAAAAATTTTTTTTTAATGTAGAAACCAATTTTTCCTATGATCTGCTCCAAGCAGCCTCACCGTTGGATCAAACATCCCCGTCTCAGCAGACGGCAAGAAAAATAAGCACGGACTTATTTATGGGCACCCGGGGCCCCCGGCCAAGCGTGGGGCTCTCAATTAGTGGTGGAGCTCTCGTGATGGATGGTGCTTTTCGTGTTGGTATTGGGCGGTTATCAATAAATCTCCCTGTAAGTGATACCAAAACCGGCCACGAGCCTTGTTGGTCAGCTGGATAAATGCAGCCAGACACGATTCCTGTTCCACTTCTTCTAGGGGTTCGGTGAATGTAGAGCTGATTGAAAATGCAAAGCTCTTCGGGTTGTATCACCACCTCATTTTCCAAAACGCTAAGTTCAAATTGTTACATAGGTAGCGAAATGCCTCGGGATAATGATAGTGGCATCTGGTTTTCCTTATTTTCACATAGACACTTTTGACGGTTGTTTGTTTTTCCCATACTTCTGTTGCTGATCCTCTTCTCCCCCCTTCTTTCTCAAAATCACGTCTGTCTTTCCCTCTTATACACAGACAGGATAATTCGGTCAATTTGCGTTGCGTTAAGGCCTGCCAACCCGGGGACCCCGTCTGCGCTGTGGACCCCATCAACCTCATCACCTACAGCGCCCTCTCCCTGCCAACCTTTCGAGACTTCAGAGGACCAGAGGGTACGATAAAAGTGGAATGAATTTCGATTCTTTGAAAGGGCTTTGCGGTGGCTGGCTTGGCAACGCAAGTTTGAATCTGATTTCATGCATTTGCCTTGGTGTCACTGATGCCGTGTGTGATTTTTTTTGTTCTAGAAATTGTATCATATTTCTTAACTCATGTAGCTTTCAAAAGCAAATTCTAAAGATGATTTGCAGCCTCATAGAAATACAAGTTTCCGTCCGCCGACCTGCCACAGTGCATAAGATTCGATTACATATTTCAACCCACAGGACCACTGTTTAATTGGAGCATAAATGTCTGATTTGAGGGACTGAACGCACTTTGTGGTTTGCCTCTATCAGAGTAATAAAAACTTTAAACCAATTCGCCCAACAGAAATCATTTTCCTGCGGACAAGTGTGGCGGCTCACCCTGCCCCTCTCCCCGGTGGGACTGATGTCTTCTTTGAGATCGTGGATCCCGATGAGCAGTTCCACGATTGCTTTGTCGTGGTGAAGCACTTCCACCAGGGCAAGATTATTGGTAAGAGACTAGAGTGTCACTTGGAAGCAGGTAGTCAACGTTTCAACGTTTTACTGAGTCACTAATCATGGTCCGTGTCCTCCCTCAGGTGTTGTTCAGCAGGTGAAGCCCATCACTGGCCCCAGGGTTATTGTGCTGAAGGTGGCTATGAATTATTACGTGTCGGGACACTTCTCCCATTGCAAAATCGTCGTCGTGCACATCTTATTCTCCGAGTTCTGGTTCTGAGCTGAGCTAAGGAGGGAATGAAAACACTTACAATTTGTAAGACAACATGTAACTTTCTCAAAAAGCATTCAAATATCAATTTGAATATTCATGAATGCCACATTTAATTTTCTGGACATTAAAAGAAACAAACAAACTCAAATTTTAAAGATGTTGTTTGCCAGATTCCAAGTGCAGATGCACTGAAGCCAGCAAACCATCTATGTCATTAGTTGTCGACAGGTCTTCGTCGTTGAGATATTTCAGTGTGGACCAAAGTCATGGGCTGACCGACCAAGAAACATTGGTATCCATAGAGCCACTCTGCTATCAGGGCTGAAAATGTGTTTGTCAAGCAACAGAACTGACACCTTTCTCTCTCCTGATAACTGTAATCCAGATGCGTTGAATGTTACCATGCCTTTTTTAATTAAATCAGAATAACAGGCAATAGCCTGTCCTTTGTGTTTCATTTGAATTCAGACTTTGTTGTCATGAGTGCTACTATGATAGACTGTTGGTGAACCTGTGGAACCTGTGATCCATTTCATCCGCTTTGACAGACCAGATGTAACATGCTGTCATTTTCTTAAAAAAATTTAAACCAAAATGCTTTCAAACGTCGACTGTGTTTTTGTATCGTTAGGCTTGCACGTCTGTGAATAATAAAGACTCGGTGCAGCTCTTTGCGTTCATGTTTTTCTCATGAGGAGGGAGAGCCACCGCTGCACACTAACCCAGTCGTCTTCTAGTTAGCATAGCTGAGGTCTCCAGAAGGACTAAAATATGATAGGATGTCCTGTTTTTCCTGTAACTCAATGCTTAATCATTCTATACCACTTCCAGTTTGCGAGGATATTTCCAGTTACTCCGCTCAAAGAGTGAATAATGGGGAATCCTATACCGGGAAAGGTTTGGTTTTTGGAATACTCGTCTTAAAAGCTGACAAATTGCTTGAGGTGGATACCTCTTACCATCCATAATCCACCCTCTTCCATGTTGATCTGCCCCTCTCACCACTTCTGCGCTGCGCCCGGCCAGTGAAAACACGGGGGACAACCAAAGGAGGAAAATCCTGTAATCTAAAATTCACCACTCTACATGGAAATCTCAAAGGCTTGTCCTGTGGCTTGTTTTTTTTTTTATTTTTTGCAGCTGCAACAATTGTCCCACAACTTGGCACATGAAATGATATTCAGACCTTTCAAACGTTGCTCTAGGCGAAACTGATTTAAGATGTGGGTGCAGCTGCAACTTGAAGCCCGTACAAAACTTCCACTTCAGAAATTCCCCAGAACGTGGGTATAATATTGCGGAGCACGTCCAAATATAGCAGGAGCGATGATGATAATGATTTAACCAGTGATGATTGTGTTGGATGAAGATGGTTGTATGTATACTCCCTGTCACTTGATGTACATTTTCTCAGGTAGTTTGTACTAAGTTTTAAATCCTTTATGGTTCCCCATGGGGGATATCCGGTTATTACAGTGGCCCAAAGACAGAATGAGTACAGGTTTGGAATAAGAATAGGATAAAATAAAATGGAATAAAAAAAAACAGAACATGGAATAAATCAAAATAGACTTATGTAGAACAAGTCTGTGGATGTTTTATGTTGCATTTGGCTGCGAGGCAAAATTCCCCTTGCGGGACAATAAGGCTGAAGTTGTCAATCACACTGGGAGGCACGGCAGTATGGATAAATTGGTGCATTGGTTATACTTTAGTGAAATAATAATAATAATCCTAATAATAATAAAGCGTCTGTTATAACCTGAAGAAAGCAAGAAAGAATCAGCTACTTCTTTATAATGGGTTCTTTTTTCAAAATCCAGCTTTGAGATTTCATTGCTTCGGCGTCGTATTCCTCAATGGAGTTATGTTTGATGAAATGATAGTAGATAGAACAGATGATTGCTATAGAAATGACATGGGAACAGGCAGTATGTAAGTATAATGAATGGGTGGTTAGTTAGAGCCTACCCACTGAGTTTTGACCAAATATAAGTGCAATAACCCCTTTATTCCCCAAATAAGTTATATAAGTATAAGTAATATCTTCCCATTTCTTGCTACTGTGGGTTGTGACTTTAGTGTGTCTCCATCCACAGCGCTGGTATATTACATTTTTCTCTCACATGACATACTGTAGTCTCTCTCTCTCTGGCAGCAGTGCAGCAGCAAGAAGCTGTGGTGAGCGAAAACAGCAGCACATGCTCTGACTCCGCCCTCGTCCTGGGTTTATAACCAATAGCGTGTTAGAGACTCTCCCGACCGGAAGTCCCGCCCCCTCCCCCGCTGAATGAAGCAAGCAAACATGGCCGCGCTCACCAACAGCAACCAGGACCTCTCAGCGTCTATCGCCGGCGTTTGTAACGAGAAACACCGCCCCGAACACCTGCAGGCGCTGAAGACGTTCACGGCTGCGTTGCGGGACAGGGAGCACAGGTGCGGACAGAGTCATGTTCTGCTTTTTTTATTATTATTTTTATTTAAAAAAAACCGGAAACTAGCAAACGAGGGTGTTAGCTTGCTTGGCTAAGTCCAGCTGTCAAATAAGCCCCGTCACGTCCAGCGGACTGGTCCGTTAATCACCACTGTCCAGGCCAGTGGAGTTAAGTTGCTGTATTAGGTTTGTTTGGAAGTTTATTCTACTGTATTATTACAGGAAGGCGACCCTGCCTCACCATAATAATGCCTGGGGATACTCACATTCACAGGTTTCCAGCAGCAGACATTTTGAATTGTAATAGCAACAACAGCAAAGGCGGAAGTGATGAGTAATAAAGCAGCAATTAACTAGTTTCTTCAACTTCAGTGTCACCCCACAAGGATTTCCTCCCAGGTTAGGAGCCAAAATCCACTGGATTTCAACTCGCTGTCTATCCCCGTTTTCTCCTGCCTGTCTACTTCCTGTTGTCAGGGATGCCGTGGAGGAGCAGGCCTTCACCCGTCTCCTGCAGGTCCTCACCAGGCTCAGCGGCGAGCTGCAGGCTGCCGAGGAGGAGGGAGGCGACGGCGGCGAGGAGCTGCGGCCCACCGCCCGACAGCTGCAGCTGCAGCTGATTGCCGAGTGCTTCAGGGCACAGAGGAACGCGTGTGTCCAGAGCACACGCAACCAGAGTCTGCTCAGGTGATCGATAAGCCTGCCCGTAACTTCTCTAACAAAAGAAATATGCAACAAAGCATCTAAGCACAAATTAATGCCCAACCATTTTTTCACGTAGGGAGCTCGGTTTCGTCGACGTATCCCTCAAACTCCTGAGCTTCCTTCTGACCGCAAATGTGGAGAGCAGAGATGGCATATTTGAAGGTAAGTTCCTAATAAAAATAGACTATCTTGGAAATGAACCTTTGTGATATTATCCCATATATCACGTTGTCCAGCTCTCCGCTGTGGGATCCAGTTCCTCGGTAATTTGGCCGTGGGAAACCAAAAGTGCAAGGATGTAATTTGGCAGCTGAGCTTCCCGAATCTTCTCCTGTGAGTTGTTATAACGTTTGCCAATCCATGTTAACATTTTCCACGGCTACTAGGAGATAAACATGGTCAATTCATTATGACTTCAACTGTGCTAAATTGTCAACCTGAACGAACACGTGTGAGCAGGCAGCTGCTCGGGTCGGACGATGAAAAGACGGTGAACTACGCCTCCATGGTGCTCCACACGTGTCTAGACAAAGCCAAGGTCGAAGAGATGTCTGAGCCTCAGAACATCCAGCTGGCTCTCAGGGTGATGGAGCTCTGCAGGACTCAACCTGACCTGGACTGGACGTAAGTGTGTGTGTGTGTGTGTGTGTGTGTGTGTGTGTGTGTGTGTGTGTGTGTGTGTGTGTGTGTGTGTGTGTGTGTGTGTGTGTGTGTGTGTGTGTGTGTGTGTGTGTGTGTGTGTGTGTGTGTGTGTGTCTGTGTGTCTGTCTGTCTGTCTGTCTGTCTGTCTGTCTGTCTGTCTGTCTGTCTGTGTGTGTGTGTGTGTGTGAGTGATGGTGTGATGGTGTGTATTGCTTTTATTAGTTCATGTGTGAACAGATTACTACTACTCATTAGTAAAGTTTTTCTGTGATCTTTATTGATTTCCAGGGTTCTCATCGCAACCCAGCATTTCCTCAAATCCTCAGCTCTGGTGGAGAGCATGTACTCAGGGATGTCTCACCATGAAAGGTACCTCACTTTTAGTACAGTGACAAACAGATGCAGAAAATCCCAAATAAGATCTGTCACAGTAAACCCTTGTCTCCTACAGAAACTAACCTGCTCAGAGACGGGTCTTTATTGAATAACCTTTCTGAATCCAGAACGAAGCGGTTTCTAATTCTGCAGACTAACTAGTGATTTGCCCCAAAAAGGTTAATGCTGCCTGTCACCAGAAAACTCGAATCTTTTGTCTTTTCCAGACTAACACTGCTCGAGCTGCTCTTTGCCCAGCTGAGGGAGGAAGACTCGGAGGAGTGCGGCGTCCCACCCAGCGTGGCTCGTTTCCTGGCCAATTTCTTCCAGAAAGGTTGTGGAGCTGTGCTCACACTTGCCACTGGTTCTGCTTCCAGTGATGAGGTACAGATGGACAGACAAACCAGATCTAAGGGCTTTGATTCAAACTGTGTGGAAGAAAAGGGGAGGATCATCTGAGACTAGCACTACCAAAGAGCAAGATTTAATGGCGTTAAAAACAAATATAATGCTGTGCCAGGTTGCCAGGTTATGTATTCCTGTGCTTCTCAAGTTTCTCAAGTTGCTTGCCCAGCAGAGAGGCACAAATGTAGCGCCATAGATTTTCCCCTACAGCGTTATCTCTCGCATCCCCTTCCTCTTGTGACTGACGGCTGTCGGTTGTAATCCCCTGTAGGTCCTGCAGGAGGCGCTGACAGTGATCAGTCTGCTGGATGTTCTGTGTGAGATGACCTCAGACCATAAGCAGTTCATGTTCCTACAGGACCACCCTGACCTTCTGGTGACCACCGTTGGTAAATGAAAACACACGCACATCACACATGGCAGGCTCCACAACTGGGTCCGATTTGGTTGTTTTAGTCTTAATGTGTCATCTGCACACTGTAGGGACTCTTTGAAATGGTGGAGTCAAAGCCCCAGATTCCCATTAAATCACCCATAGGAAAACAAGTGAAATTCCAGCGCACAACCCACCCTACTTTTGAGTTCTAATGCGGATGAATTTGACACATATCTTGATTAATTAAGTTTCTATATTCTCTTCTTTTACATCCTTCTGCTTTCCCCCCCTTAACATTCTCCCTGTAGAGCTCCTGGGGCAGGTGCACTCCATCGGGAAGGCCAGTAAGAATATTTTCAGTGCTGCTCAGAACTTCTCCTCCCTCAGCGGAGATGGAGATTCCTCTTCCTATTCCCCCGTCATCAGCTTCAAGGCTCACCTCATCCGGCTGATTGGAAACCTCTGTCACAGCAATACCAACAACCAGGAAAAGGTTTGGACTCAAAACAGATTAATTGATTAAGTCATTATTTTTAAAACCAGTTGGTGTGAATTATGGTAACAAAAGAAGAGTAAATGAATATCAGTGAATTAATATGCCTAAAGTAGCTAAGTAGGCCGAAGTAGCTTAGACATGTTTCACAGTTTTCTGTGCTGGTCAAGGAAGTATAGAATTTTTTAAAGGTTTGATTGTTCTTTGGTCTTTGAACATGCCATTTCACATTTTGTAAAGCTGCTGTTGGGAAGCATACTTTCTGGTTGTCCAGCAAAAAGCCCCTGCGGCCATAACAATGTTTCTAAGCCAAGAAAAAAGGACAGAAGCTATTAGTTGATCAACAAAAAAATACTGTCCTAATCAAGTTATTTGCTGCTTGTTTTCCTGTTTAAAAAAAATACTTTTTAAATGTAATATATTTGGGTTCGGCACTCAGACTATTTTAAAATGTCACCGTGAGGTCTGGGAACTCGGAACGGTCATTCTTCACTAAACTAAACAATTGACTAATTAATACAATTGTAAAAACTGTTGCATTACACAGTTATGGAAATAATTGTCAGTTTCAGCCCTATTAGAAGAATAGATTAGAAAGCCTGTATTGTCATATTGTAGGAAATACAACGAAATGAAGAGTGCTGCTCCTGGTTGGTGCATAATATTAAAAATAAAAGAACACATCACACAAAAAAGCACCAAACTGGAGATCAAAGAGCACCGCCATCTTGGGTCTATCAGGAAATATATAAAATATATGTATTTGACAGAAGGGAAATATATTCAGGCCCTAAATCATAACTTTAAAAAAATGTATGATACTTATTTTTCCATTGGTACTAACCCTAACCCTTATTGTTCTCGAACACAATGGGGTTAAAGTTCAAGGAGAGGAGGAGTTGTCCCCTGGTCAGATCTAGCTCTACACTGATTAGCACTTTTTTTTAAGAGAGCACGTTCTCGCAATGTGCTGAACGTATTAACACCACACAATCTCTCGAGGACTGAGAATAACTGAGAAGTTGCACACTCGTGTAACATCTAATGGAGCACAAGGCTGTGTGTGTTCCTACGACTGCAAGCTCATGGCGTCTTTCAACACAACAGCTTGGTTTTTTGCGCTGAAATGTGAAACATTCCCTCCCTCAACGATTTTATCAGTTTGTCTCCATCTGTCAGCGTCTCGCTATTACCATAAAAAACTGATAAATAATGAAGTGGATGGGGAGGAGTTGGCCTCTATCTGTGGTACATTATAGACTCAGTCCTACTTAATAGAAACAGATTTGTGGAATGCTTGTGGGATGGCCACCCTCCGTTGGCCCCTCTGTAATATTCATGGATGCTGATCTGTGGTCTGTCAGTGGTCAGAAATCACCCCGTATCTGTTTTCACTAAGATCTCTTCCAGTAAACCAAATGTCATTCTGTTCACCTTTGGGAGATATTGTAATTTAAGATGTGCATGCGAGGAAGCACTGAACTGCGTGCACCGGGGCTGCCGTCAGGGTCCAGTCACTTGTTATTCATCTCTTTATGGGTTTGGACACAATGTAAGCAACTGCAGACGATCCTGCCGAAAGTTGGAAAAACGCAGACCTGCCTGGGCGCCCGTGCCAGTCAGCGACTTTGTTTCTCCGGCAGTCGAAATGACATTTCAATTTTTCTGAAACTCAGCAACCCGGCGGTGTTCTGGAGCTCCTCGCAGTGCATTTGAAGGGTGACCACAATGGCAAGAGGGGAGCAGGCGTAAGCAAAGACAACAATTAAGCCTATAGAATCAGACAAATGAGACAGAGCAGATCACCCTGTTGTGACGGTCGCAGAGTAACCCACAACCGCACTGCTGCTCCTGCATGGACGCGAGGCTCCGCTGAGGACGGGGACACTTAGGTCGAACGCTTTTTCCTTTTTTCCATAATGTATTTGTGCTTTGTTTTTCTCTTTAAACGGTGATTGCTGGCTAGACTGCACTGCCTGACCAAATCCTCCAATTCACTGAAATGTTTCTATGGAAGTTAAATGGTACTGATGAGCGCAGGCAAGACTGTGCCTGTGGTATGTTTTGCTTTTTCAGACCACAGAAACATGGACATCAGACAAAGCAAGCAAAATATAGTGTTGCTTTAAATATGACACGCACTTATTGCTTTGAAAATGTGAGAAAAAGCCATCAAAAACATGGTTTGTTGTTCATAGATGTATTCTTTTATTTTCCCTGAGATTTCCGAGGTTCATATTAGTGTACAAATACATATACGCTAAAAGTTAGGCTAGGAATGTTTTCAGCAACAGTATAATATCCGCTATTCCAAATGTTATTGGAAGTCAAAATGTGATCCACCAGTAACAGTAAATTCTTTTAACATCTCACTGAATGTGTTTTCCTCAGGTGAGAGAGCTGGACGGCCTCCCCCTCATCCTGGACAACTGCAACATAGACAGCAACAACCCATGTATCCTTTTGTCTGATCTGGAAAAAAAATAAGACACATCTGTGTTTGTGTTACATGCATCGCACATTCGTTTAAATCACTGGACAAGTAATTATTGTCTTTGTGTCTCTTATTCTGGCACTGTTGGTGCATTTGCGACTGAAACGTAACCGCTGCACGAAGCTTCGATTGCTGCAGTTTGAGCCATCTGGTCCAATTTGAACACAGCCTTGTTCACTACCTTTGAACTCATCTCTTCTAAAGTGTCAGCTGCTGGGATCCAACCTTGATCTCAGAACAGTGCAGGCTTCACAAAGATTTGATTTATTGAAGGACAGCCATTGGGTTTGCATTAGATTTGCACTGGCCTACCTGATGCAGTGATGACTCTGCACTATAAGTGGAGGCACCTGATGTGAACCAGCAAACCCTGACCCTGACCTGGTGAGAGTGTACATCACTGAGCCACAACCACTGAGTTCCTTGGGAATAAGAAGGTAGCTGGAAGCCCTGCTACCAGTCGGTAAAGAGCGGACACTGTGCCAGGTCAATAGTCTGAGCTGAGCCTTGTCTCCATGCCCCCCCCTCCCATACATGCTTACACACACACACACACACACACACACACACACATGCTGGCCACTGTTTTCATGTAGGTGTCAGCATTTGTTTCTGTTCAGAGAGAGAGATTGTCAAACATAAATTAAGTAATTTTGATTTATACATGAAAATGTTTTCCAACACAAAACCTAATCCTGTCTGCGAAAACTTGTTTGTTTATTGGGCTGCGAGCCTGAGGAAAAAAAACTAGATCCTCGTGAGCTTGATATCCAGAGTTGGTTTTCACTGTTTACCTCTCCACCAGTCTACATTTAATCTTTAATCTTATGCAGTTTGACGGTGGGGCGTGCCTGATGCTTGCCGTTGGCACAATCGTCATAACAACAACAACCAGTTTCAGTTTCCGTGCACTTGGAAGAGAGAGAGATTTGGGAATATCATCTTTCATGGCAGACTTCGTTGCAGGGTTAGCGTGGGTCACGAACTACCTCTATCCCCTTCCTCCAGACTTGGTTTCTCCGGTTTGTGTCAGGGGAATTAGAAAATGTCTGATCATAAAAAAAACACACAATAACCAATCTCTCCTCCAGTTTGCTGTCTGACAGGACCTGTATTCACATGAACGCAGTTTGATTGGCCGTCAATGAGCAGCGTTTGTGTTTATGTCTCCGTATCAGTCATGCTCTTGTTAAAATTCTGGTGTCGCTGTCCTTAACTGGACGCTTCCAGTCATCAGCCAGTGGGCCATCTTCGCCATCCGGAACATCCTCGAAAACAACACACAGAACCAGGAGCTGGTGGCCGACCTGGAGCGCCAAGGCCCGGCCGACTACTCCGCTCTCAGGGAGCTGGGATTCCTGGTGGAGGAGCGAGATGGAGGTGTGCTGCTCAAAACCGTGAGGAAAGACTCATAAAGACCCCGGAGAGGCAGCCGGGAGAAGGAGCTCCTCCCCCCACAAGCAGGTTTTCATGTGAAGTCACTGTTAAGAAGGGGGATCAAGTACATGTGCATGCGCTTGCGTGCACATGTACTCCTATTGTGCTGCAAGCATCCTTAACGTGACCAGGTTCTTAAGCTTCATCTGCAGGTCAATGACTCTGTGCCTGTTTCCAAAAATGGACAGGCACATTGCTTATATAGTAAATGGAAAAATGTTTTTTATTTATTTAAATATTTATATAGAAGAGTAGGTATAAATTACTTTTCTACCGCTTTGTTCATAGTACTCATGCTCAGACTGGCCCTTACCGTATTGTTTACACACAAAAGGCCCATGCCCCCTGCGTGTACCAAAATCAAAAGGCCAAGACGTCAGCAGCTCTTGTTCCATCTTGACCCAAGTCTGGGAAAAATGAAGAGTTTTGGGACATGTGAGCTCATGCTGGTACCCTTTGACAAGGCGTATGCTTTGTCGTCTAATCCAAAGACAAAGGGCACCACAGTGTCCAGGCTTTTCCCTTTTCACAGACACTGATGTTGCCAGCGGGGGGTGGGGTTTAATCCCAGGCCCGTAGTGACTTCTGCAGTAACTGCGAAACGGGGAATGACCCCCAAAAACCTACGATGTAATCAACCCCCTCACCATCTTAGCTAATTAAAATGGTGGCTAAGACTTTTCTTTTCCTCTTTCAAACGCTCAAAATACTCGCTCATCTAAAGTGACATAGTCTTATTAATATTCTAATCTAAGGACATCAGTGCAAATGCAATAAAAACTAACAAACTATGCATGTTTTGTATCGAAAAAAACATGCTCAGTATGAAGCATGAGCTTGTCACTTTGTTTGCTTTTGCTTCTTGTATCAAGATTAAAACAGTAGTTTTAGACTCAACATAGTCCAGTGAATTCAACCTTATTCTTCATCATCTCACTCTTAATCTTCTATTTCAATCCTGTTGCTGTTGTATAGATCAAAAAGGCATGAGGGCTTATGACGCGCAGTATTAATCATTAACCATCGTCATGTTTTACACCTTTAGACTTCTGTTCTTTCTCCTCGCTCCTCGCTATTATAATTGAGTTTGACCAGACTGCATAGACTTTTGTAGAGATTTAGTAAATACTAACTGTTTTTTCCTACTTACGTGTAGTTGTGTGTGGGCGTGTGTGTGTGGGTCTGTGTGCGCGGGCCTGTGTGCGCGCGTGTGTGCGCGCGTGTGTGTGCGCGCGTGTGTGTGTGTGAGCAAGCGCTTCTTGTGTTGATCAATGATAGTGATACCGGATCAGTAGTCGATGGATGAGAGCAAACTAAAAGTGTGTGTGAGTGAGTGATTCAGACCAGAAGCATTAGTTTGCAGAATGACATCCCTCCCTGCTCCTCCCGTTGCCAGATAAGCTGAGCGGTCCTGACACCTCAACAATGCAGCGCTTTACGGGCCGGCCCGCACCCTGCCCCACCCTGTTTGCTCTGCCTCTGATTTTTAATGACAAAATGTATTGAAACAATCGGCCGCCGACTCTCCCCTCAATCCGCCGGCATAGTGGAGGGAGCTTATGCGGTTCCGGTCCCCAGGATTTCAGACGGCTAACAAAACAGCTGTTACTCGCGCTCGACTGGCTGGCTGCAATGCTTTTCAGCCCCCACAGGAAAGAGGCTGTGCGATTCAGCCAGGCTGAATGAGGTGGCACGGCCACGGTCGCCTGTTCACCTCCGAACACATTTAGCGCGGTCAAGAACAGAATTTCCCGTTTCCCATATCAGCGTTTTATCCCGTAGGCCTCTACCACAGTGTCTTTGTGCCTTCTGGTTTGATAATTACCCACAAGAACCAAAACGCGAAAAAACACTTTGACGGGGTGTCAAGTACGTGCTTCATTTTGCGGTCAATTGATTATGTTTATATGATGTGTAATAAAGAATTGTGTGTGACAAACAGCTTTTTGTAATGATTTTAATAAGGCCAGATGTGACATGAAACCCAAAAAGGCGTGAAAAGGATACTCAGATTTTATTGGTAAAAAAAGAAAAAAAATGAAAAATCTGTCCATATTTGTAAGTGATGCAGACTTTGTTTTAGCCACAGAACAATAAACTTAATTTAGCCGTGTTTCAAGTTATAACTACACTTTTAGCTCCATAAAGACAACTGGAAACAGAAATCTCCAAAACTTCCAATGTTCTATCTACCAGCAACTTCCACGTATTTAATCGTATACAGCGGTCTCCACGAGATTCATTGGATTTTTCCACCTACGAGCGACTTTGAATTGTGACGGGTCGCATCGAGATGGACTGTCTGGGCCACTCGGATAAAAACACACAAGGAGTATTTACAATTTCAGGAACCTCGATCAAAGACACAAATTTCCAAATAACTTATAGCTATAAACTCTGATCACAACGACATTAAATAGCGACTTTTGTTTCCCCATCTACAAATGACATAAAGTGCCACGTTCCTCATATAAAAATATACTCTTCAAATTGTTTTGTAAGTTATATAAAGCCTAAATAAACATTTCTGAACACATTAAGGGTGGGGTCCAAAAATAGCTTTGAAAGGGGGCCTTTGATCCCCCCCCTCCGTGTGGTCGGGGCACATGCCATCCACCCAGGCAGGCCTAAACCGCGCTGGAAGGCCTTGTGTAAGCAGAGGCCGTCTCCGTCGTTCACGGGAATGTTGGATGTGTCCGAACGTGATTGCACCTTGACGGAGCTCCGCCGAGGCCGACGCGCTTTTCTTTCAGAAGTCGAGAGCCCTCCCCAAAAAAAACAACCAATATAATGAACGCTGTCAGGATTTTTTGCTGCTGCAACTGACAAGTTGCATGCTTAAAATAGTCTGTCGGTGGTTTCTGTTGTCCTCTTTGGCGTAACAAAGGGTCTGGCCCCTGGTGGGAATATGTCCATGAGAGAGAGAGAGAGAGAGAGAGAGCTCAACACAGCACCAGCCCCACTAATTACTTAATGTCCAATGGAGAAAAAAGAGAGGGGAAGAAATGTGACTGTGTGAGTGCAAAAGAAAAACACTTAATATACAGCAAAGTACCGACCACTGATAATGTGAATGGGGGAAAAAAAAGGGATTTAGCTGAAAATGTGAATCCAAGCCTGAAACATATCAGCAGCAACCGGGGATCAAAAAAAAGGGAAGAAAAAAACAGCACAGTTGAATTTGCTATCAGAGGGTTAGGGCTTCAGTTTGGAAGTTTTGATCATTATTTTTTTCTTTAACATAAATAATCTTGTTTTTATTTTCAGTGTTCAAACAGAAATACAGTGTGAGCGTACAGTCAAAACGTATATTCCACTGCCACCTCTCAGTGTCCGTCTTCTTTCCGTGGCAGTACTGCAGCACTTCCGCTTCGCGCGTGTCCCGTGCTTCTCCAGATCCGACAAGAGTCCTCGCTGCGTTTTTTTTTCCCCCTCTTGTGCCGTAACATCTGGGAGCTGCATTTTTTTTGCGAGACGTTGTCTTCAAAAAATATTTGCTTTGCCGGAAGGTGAAAAGTAGAAGATCCAAATCCATTCTGCTGCAATATGTCTCTGAAATGCAGGTGTCTAGAACCTTGTGTTCCATTTCACACCTGTCTCTCCTTTCTTCGGAGAATTCCAAATAGGATGTCAAAATGTGCAAAATGTCGAATAAATACTTCCAAGTCCTTCACTTCGAATTCCAACTTTCGTCATATGCCCTTACCTCTTCGGCCCTTGTCCGTTCTCCCATCCCTCGCCCCGCCGTCCCGCTTCTCCTGTTCCCTACTTGCAGGTGAAGACCTCCGATCTCTCGCTGCAGGTGTTGCACTTGACGAAACAGCACCAGTGGAACTTGCAGTTGCACTGCCAGACGCGCGTGTAGTGGTGCGTGTCGTAGCCCCGGCCGCAGCAGATCACGTTGCAGCTGTCCGCGTGGGTCGAGGTGCCGTTGCACAGGCGGCCCCTCGTCCCCATGCTCCCCGTCGCCGCGTCCTCCTCGCAGTAGTTGGGCGAGTGCTCAAGGTAGACCAGGTCCGTGTCCGTGGGCTTCTGGTAGCCCCGGGCCTCTTTGAGGCGCAGGAAGGACGGCTGGCGGAGCCGCGAGGCCCGGACGGGCTCCACTTGAACTGCGGCGCTGTAGCGCTCCTTCAGCAGGTAGCCGATCTCTCTGAACTTGGGCAGGGTGATCCAGCACGTCTTGGTGGTGCACGAGCCGGAGACGCCGTGACACTTGCACTCGAGCTTCATCCTCTCCTCGAGGATCTGATCGCAGAGAGAGAGAGAGAGAGAGAGAGAAAGAGAGAGGACAGGTTGGGTCAATGTAAAGTAAAAGAGCCTGTTCTGCGGGAGAAAAACGCACGAATTGTCATTTTGAATCTGCGTCCTTGGCTTCGACTTTGAAACGCTTAAGGGTAATCGCACACGGCCACATAATCTGTCTCGTTCGGTACGCCGGGCTCTCGGCATACATTTCACCTTTCCGCACCCTGACCTGAATGCCAACTTTATGTCAGAAACCTGGGGAAAATAACTCGTACCCCCAAAAACTGGAGTCTCTAATTAACGTTACCTTTTCCTCAGACCACAAAATGGCGTGACAGCCCCGAGAAAACTGACCAGAGGCCGTTTGTGCAACCATGTGCGTATTGGGTTACGTCGTGGTCTGAACCAGATTTATGTTATAATGCCATGCAAAAATTCGCAGATGACAAAATTGACAGGTGACTGTTTTGCCCTCGGGACTGAGCTTGACGTTGATGTGGAAAAGAATGTAGCCTCCGATTTAGCAGTAGATGCACTTCATTACCTTTCGCCCTGCCTCATTGTTGTGCAGGTTCATGAGCCGCCGGGCGTTCTTCTTGATCTCCCGGGCGTCCACGAAGCGCCGCGAGAACTCCACTCCGTACTTGACGTCGGCCGAGCAGCCGCCCCACTTCCAGCCCTCCTCCTGGTCGTGGTAGCCCTGCTTCTCGCGGTCACAGCCGCACTGGCTCAGGTTGCCCTGGCTACAGGCTGCAGTCACTGCATGGGCGACTCCGGCCGCAGTGATGGCGTAAGTGAACGCTGCCTCCCTGCTGCCTGAAGAGAATGGAGGAGAAAAGGAATAAATGGAAGTACAGTGATAAAAAAAATTCTCTCATTCTGAAATTAGTTATTACAGCTCTTGCCTCTGAAAGGAAAGAATTGCAAAACACGTCATATAGTTATGGCACAAGCAGGATTATAGGCCTGTGAAGTTGTACAACGTCTCTTTGGCTTGAGACCCAAGTCGGGTTTCGAATCCGACGGGCTGAATGGGCCTTTCGGGGAGGAGTTTGCATGTTCTCCTCTCTGTTACTCTTAGTTTGGGAGACTCTTAATTGCCTGTTGGTGTGAATGTGAGCATGCGTCGTTGTTTTGTCCCTGCATGTCGGCCTGCATCTCGCCCGGTGTAAACTGGGATCGCCTCCTGCCCCCCTCATGACCCTCAAAGGACAAGCGGCATAGATTATGGATAGATTCTTTTACCTGGGAAAATACCCGGGAGAAGCCGATATACTGTAAGGCCGTTGCCACGCTGAGTTTTTTCTCGGATGAGCAAAAGGATTTGAGAATTCTTTAATTGTGCTCGAGATGGGAGAGTAGTTATTTTCTGATACAGTTACTCAGATTTGTGGCACTAGATAAGGAGATCTGATGGCTGGACTACTGGGCCGGCTTTCGCATTCAGAGGAACCTGCTTGGGGCCTATGAACCCCCAAACTTACTGTGGCTGGACTACTCTTTCAGAGAGAGACAGCCACCACTTAGAGTCATGTAATTATATTTACGTGCCTCGTTTTCCTATCTCTGATCTGCATCTGTACTCTGTCACAGTTGGAGCAACAATAATAAGTGCGGTGAAGAAAACACAAGTGACATCTACTGGCGGACTAGAGGAGCTTTTTTTTTCTTCTTTCCCCCTCTGTGTCGGCAACTTGTGGAGTTGCTTATTGTTTTTCATCAATGCAGTTTCTCACACGGCTTAAGTGTCGTTCTGTGTCCGTGTCTCAGGCGGTCAGCGTTATTACGGCAAAGCGATACCGCTGGCGTCCCATGTTGAAATGATCTGTGGCCAAGGCTCGACTGAGATGTGCCCACTTCCAAGCTTTTTCGTGTGTGTCACCATTTGAACTTCAGGATAAACACATTTATATTTATGTTGGTGGGGGGGGGGGGGGGTGAATGTATTGGCACAACAATTGGTAACGGGATATCATCTCTCCAATCAGGATAATGCCTAGGCCTTTGTTCCTCCTCAAGTATTAATGCGTGGCGTCTCTGGTAGAGGCGATTCCGATGGCTCCCCTCCAACCTGACAAGCCCGCTCGCTGAAACCGTTGGGCCTGCGGTTCCCCCAGTCCATAACTCATAACAAACCCTGAAGTCCTCTCTCATCAGCCGTAATCCGCGACCCATTCGGAGACACATTGTATGGGGGAAGCGTTTCTCAAGGCATCAGGCGCATGCCATAGCCAAACAGCCATCTCCTCGCACCGTGATTTGTTTGGATTGCACGGCGGCGCATGCAGGGCTCCATTGTTGCCATCCAGCTGCCGGAGCTGACTTCAATTAGTGGTTTTCACGAATCTCTCTGGTCTTTCTCAATTCCTTAATGAGATCGTGGGCCCCGGCAGGTCAATGGCGCGAAGTGGCAGAGGGTGCATAGGCGACACAAGAGGAGGCTGACGGTTCAATTTATTAAAATGCACAGAAAACAATGGAGAAGAATGTGAAGAGGAAAGCAACCGACCCATGAAGACGCCTGGAAATCGGACACATTCTACACCATTAGTTGTGACCCTCTAATTATATTTTTTTATACACATCCAATTAGATCAAATCTCACAGGAAACTCTCATTTGGTTAAAAAACTGTCTTCATGGAAAGGAACAAGGCCGAGACCAAAGTGTCTCTTCGGGGCCGGTTTACACGCCACAAGAGAAAAGAGACATTTCCTCTTGACAAAAGAAATAAAGGGATCCAGACGTCTGCCTGCCCTTCTCCCGTGTAGACGGAAAGTGATTGCTCCCAGAGCTGCTAGATTAAACATGGGGCCCAAACCCGCAGCGAGACCGCAACAAAACATATTTTCGGAGGGAGACACAATTTAAACGAGAAGTTCACACACTGTGGAAGCAAACGGGGCTTCTGTGAGAAATCAAACGGCACGAGAATGTTGCGCTCGAAAAAACCCCCCGGCGAGATTGTGTTTTCTGCGTTCACAGATTGCAGTTATAAATTCTTTCAGTAGATGGCACGCCCAGATAAGCCTTCCGACCGCGCTTTCACGAGGAAGAGTCTCCCCACTCCCGTTTACGACTGCTTTCCTGCGACGGTGTGTCGCAAGCGCAGTGATGATCCACACGCCAAATCACACACCGAACCTCCCTCTGGGGACACGAACAAATCCTTTTGAGTTGGACTTTTATAGTGACAGAAACAAAGGCAGTGAATTCATTGTGGTCGCCGCATGTGCGGTGCCAAGCAGAAAATGCCTTCGCTTGAGTTTTGCCACCCGTCAAGAAGTCTGCTTTAATGCCGACTGCAGCTTTTTTTTCTCATGCCGCAAGACAATGGAGAAGACTTTGAAAACAAGCTGTGCACCTGAGCATACCTGTTGCCTCGCATCTCACTAAGGCCCCCTGGCCCTCAGAGCAATGCTCCTCAGCGTCACACGGTAGCATTTAAAAGCTCTCCAAGGAAACGTGAAGAATCTTTTGAGTTTCAAACGGACTGACCTACTCTCAGCTCTTGTCCGAACACGGTCCTCTCGCCCAGGGCCGAGCAGTTCCACCGGCCATACCGGAACTGGTACTGGCATTCGTTGATGCCCAGCTGGGCGCCCTCGCCGATGATGATGATGGCGTCGGGCCGCGTCTGACAGAGGGCCCTCTGACGGGGCGCCAGTCCCGGGATCTTGTTGCAGATGATGTTCGCGCCCAGAGCGACCACGGAGGACAGCGCCCTGTACAGAGAGAGAGAGAGAGGGAGATTAATGACAGAGGAAAAACTGTTTTTTACAAGGAAGTATATAGATTCTGGCTGAAACAGTCATCGCTTGGTTGTGATCTGAGCAAAACAAGAGAACATTTATTTCCAATGAACAAAGGTTTTGCTAAACTTTTCATTCCAGTTGCCAGTCTGTATACGTAATGAAGATAAACGAGCCCTGATCGGAAGTTACACAGTAAGAACACATACTCTGCATCGTTCATTCCTACCCCCCCCCCCACATCGTGCGTAATTCAATGGACCTTCATAAAGACGTTGAACGCGAAAAATTGTAATAATCACAGAAATGGGACTTTGGCCGCAGCTCATGCTTTTTCGTCCTCCTCTCTTCTGTCACAGAAAACATACATTAAATCACCACAGCTATTTTAGGTTTCAGGAACTGCCCTTGTTATGAGAGGCATGTATAGAGATGGCCATGTCATGAAAAAGCTCATTACATCGGCCTGCTGCTCCTTTAGAGAGAGAGAGACCATGAGGTTGTCCAATATTTGTTTCAATATGCTGCTTTATACGAGACAAAGTGGCCATGGCTTAATGTGTAAATCCACATGAGCAGGTGATGACCTCATCAAAAATCATGTGGATTAAATATTGGCTCCATGCACTTCTTTATTAGTATAGTCGACTTATGACACAATCTTACAGTGAGCATGACATAACTGCTCACATCATTATGGGGAACAGCCTGAAGCCCTCGTTTCCATTATGGAATAAAATCAAATCCTACCAGATGGTTCCTCAATTTTACTCCAACATTTTTTAAATTTTTTTTTTTTTTACCATTTCCAAAATAATACCAGATCCAATTTAAAAATGAACACACTATATCTATATCGCCATTTACTCCACTGAACAAGGTTCAAGTTTTGAAACACCCTGCACATGCTCTCGTTATATAATAAAAAATCCCCCGCAGCAAACATTTATGAACGATTCCCCTGTGTGAGATCCGGACTTGACTTTTCCCAATTTCCCCCCGGTGCTGCGTAATTGACGCGCATTTTCCTCCGCGCGTCTGCACGTGTCCGGGGGAGCTTGGCGTCAAAAACAAAGAAAAAAAGACTTGACCGACGATCGAATTGAAGCAAGTGCATGAGTATAGGAAACCTTACAGGTAGCTACCGCTGGTGAGGATGAGGAAGATCTGCGGGTAGTAGACGGACAGCAGCGCGCTGCGGGAGGAGATGATGAGCATGGTTGCGCATTGAACACCGCGTTTGCTGCGCTCTTGCGGTTTGGAGAGAAAAAGAAAGAAAAAGAGATGAAGTTTGAAAAAAACAAAAACGAGAAGTTATATCCTTTTGATGTGAAGTCCTGCAGGTTCTCTCCGTTCCCCCGCCGCTGGTGAGGGGGGGGGGGGGGGTGGTGGTGGTGGTGGTGGTGGTCTTCTTCAGCGACGGTGCAGCCGTGGCGCGCTGCGGCGGCTCCGACCTCTGCTGTCCGTGTGTTGGGAGGTGATGAGAGGCTGCATCCCTTCGGCCGAAGTGCGCTCCGTCACCTGGGCTGTTGGAGGACTGGGTGGGAAAAACAGACAGGGGTGGGTGGGGGGGTCAGTAGGGGGTTCCGGATGCTCCGATTCCAAATACGCACTGCTCACGTTTCCAGAAGTGCGAATGTTGTGGCACTGGAAGGATGGGTGACACCCCCCAATCAGCATATCTATCTATCTATCTATCTATCTATCTATCTATCTATCTGTTTGTCTGTCTGTCTGTCTGTCTGTCTGTGTGTCTATGTGTCTATGGTAATGTCAGGTAAATTATGAGCAAAACTTTTGTAGCCAAAAATGATTGATTATATGAGGAAATTAATCACCTAACAAATTGATGATGTTGATGATTCTGATGACCACAGAAGACTAAAATGAATGTGTGGGGGAGAAAAAAATTAGACTTCCATCACCTCTTAAGATGTAGTGTTATTAATTCCCAGCAGAGAAATTCAATTTTTTTTCTTTTTCTTTGCAGTCCTCAAAATTCAAGCTGGGCTCTGTGCGGCTGGATTTCCACTTTCTCCCTTATTGGCTCTCCAGCGGGGCAGATGCTCAGACTCTGGGGTTATACAGCTCACTCTGTATATTCCTGCTGGTGCTTCACCAACAATATACGCCATCGTGTGGTGGTATGAAGGAAAAATACATTGTCCCAGAGTATCCAATCTGTTCATATAGCATGAAGTGCAGTATCTGTAAATCAAAAGAAATTTAAAAACAAGCCTGCATTTTTATGTGATGAAAACAAATTTGATTTGAAGTAAAGTTGTAGCCCTAAAAGTTGCCCCTTTTTTTGGAACAACATCTATGTTAGAATACAATTTTCTATGTAGTGAATATACCTGTTAAACCCATGTAGTCCTCGAGGTGCCCAAGTGCAATTAGATAGAAAAGGCCAACGAGGACGACAACAAAAGGTATATTTGCAGTTTCTTCCTTTTAAAAGATGTTCTACAGCAAACAGGCCGCTGTTTGAAGAGAGTAGAAGAAAGAAAGAAAAAAAGTACAATGGGAGGAGACGGCCCCCGTTCAATTCCAAGGGACCTTCAAAGGACGGGGCGTTTTTATTGGTCTACTTGGCGGAGTGGACCGAGGACAAAGTACATATTTTCTCCGCTTGTTGTTGACGTTTTGGAGACTGAAAATTGAGACGATCCCGAGCTTCACTTGAGCTCCAACAAATAGCCGCAAAGGAGATAATATTAATACAATTTGTTCCGAGGCATCGGTCATGTGGACACAAAGTGAGACACTCTCTTAGAGAGTGATTGAGGGGAGCACTGTGGACATGATTGACCTTTTCATCTGAATTCTCGGCAGCGGTCTAGCGGAGCATTTTGAGAGATAGTGCAAAAACATAAAAGAAAATACCTCCCATTCTTTGGCTGTGTATGAGATTGGCTTGATGTGTATGCCCGCTCAGACTATGTGTAACTGTAGCTGCAGTCGGATGTGCTCGGTGCCGTTGAGAATGAGAAGCGGCTTTGCCACTAAATTGGAGCGTCTTGGCCGTCGTAAACCTCAACGTGCAGCCATTCCAGCGGACAATTCGCAGATAATGTCTCTGGCTCGGGGCGGGCGGAGGAAGAGCCCCCTTTGTGTATGTGTGTTCTGTCTGTTCTTTTTTTTTTTTTCACCCAGTTTCTCTGTCTCTTTCTCAATCCCTCTCGCGTTCTGTCCAAATAATCCTCCTAAACCACAATTTCCAAAGCCAAGATAGCACTTAAGCTGTGTGCACTCACTGTCCTGGCGTTCGCCCTGGTGATATCTGTTTCTTTTCATATTTTTTTTTTTGAGAAGCAGAAGAAGAGGTGAACAGGGAGACACGGGAAGTGGGGAGCTGCACAGGAATTCGTTTTTGTTTTTTGTTTTACTGTCGAGCAACACATCGGATCAGTGATGACAGTGGACTCCTTCAAAAAAAAAAAAAAAAAAAAAGAATCTATCGGGGAAACTGTCCGTTTTGACAGAAATGTTTTTTGAAAACATCATCCACATTACAAGGACGAATGACAGGGCTGGAAACCGGCAGGGAGAAACTGTAGCAGTGACGCCAGAGAGGGCCCAGGCTGGATGGACTGTATATAAAAAGGACTGTGGGTCCCAAAAGTGAACCCAGTGCGGAAGGGGCTGAAAGCCTGCATTCTCTCAAAGGGCCAGCAGAGGGTGACTCACAGGTTGCCAGAAGAAGTCAATGAGAAAAAATGACCCTAACTGCTCACTTGATTTATAACGTCAGCAAACGTTTTCCTGAGGAGTTTATGGTCTCAGTCGCTAGTTTCGAGTCTTCTTCAATACAGCATGATGTTCATATTGTAACTTATGGTTCAATTTAGAGTAGAATAAACGATAAAGTATAAATGGTATGCATTGGCACATGAATACTGTGTGATTGAAAGCTTGTAACACCCAGTGGGTGCGGTTCACAGGTGTAAGCATCCTCGAGCTCTCAGTCAGGCCCCGCCCCAAGAAAAAACAAGATGGCGCTGGCCAAAATACTAAACTCGAGGCTTCAAAATGGCAGCTCACAAACGCTGGGTTGCCACTTGGATAGGAGCCTATAAAGTCCAGATTGATTATGGTGTCTCGTGGCTCTGTGCGAGTTTGGATCTCATGCCCTCTGCTCAGAATCCTCAGCAGTGTCCCTTTAGTAGTTGTTGGGGAATTATTGATTATAACAGTAAACGTCTGATAATTAATCACAAGAAGCAGGGCAAGTGTGAGGCATGGTCAATCCCATCCTCAGGAGAAGCTCATCAACAGAAAACAAAAGCTTTTGGATTGTTCCCTGTGAATTCAGGGGGGAATTTTAATAGTGTCGTGATATCTTGTGTTCCAAAGCTGGTTCATTAATATTTTAGAAAGCGCCTCGAACCTCAGGCGGAGCAGCCAACACATCAGCGTTTTCATTCATTCTTTACATTCATCATTAGACACAAATGTTCCCCCCTTTTCCCTCTTCACTCACTGTTGTCATTCTCTATCACTATTCACCATCATATATTGTTTATAGTTTGTGATCCCTCTGATAATTTTTTTTTTCTTCATTTACTACTTGCATCAGACATGTGACATCACGTCTAATGTGACCTTACCAACACCGTCAGCTGCTGTGGCTGCTGTGACTGCCTGGACCATCCCAACCTGTTCACGTACGGTAAACCTTTATTTATTATTCCATAAATACTGTGATCGGCTTAACAAAAATACATCTCCCTTTTTTTTAAACAATATTTTGTCTGTGCACTTGAAAATGGTGCTCTGATAAAATAAAATGAAAAAAGTATTATTAAGTCAAATGATCAGCAGTCGGTAGCAAAAAATCAAAGAGGCAGCTGGTACAGCTTAGTGGGTTACACCGCTGACTTTGGCACATAATGTCGAGGTTCAATTCCAGGTCATCCCAGTGTGGGCCCTAAGGCAAGGCCCTTGATGCTATCTGCCTCAATAATTGTAAGTCACTTTGGACAAACGTGTCAGCAAAATGAAATGTAATAATAAAATAATATAAAAACGAGTGTATCCATCCATCGAGCCATCCACTATCAATACCGCTTTATCCATTAAGGGTCGCGGTGGGGCTTGGGCCAATCCCAGCTGACATTGGGCGAGAGGCGGGGTAGACAGGTCGCCAGGGTATCGCAGTGCCAACATACAGAGACGAACAACCATTCAGAAACTAGTTTATTCATATTAGAAATTCTCTGAACAAAACCTTGCAGGCTCTCAAAACCTGAAATATCTTGTCGTGGAATAGCGACGCCTGGTCTGTCCCTGAAGGCCCAAAGAATTTTATCCGTCGGGATGAATAATAAATGAAAGAAAAACCCAATGCACTATTGCCGTCGTCAGTATTTACCGAAAGGCGTCTGAGAAAAACATGCGAGAACACCCAGGAGCTGCCCAACAGTCGTTAGGTCACCACACGTACTGAACAACATGCAGATCCACCGCCGCAGCATCGCTGACACAGACAGTACCGAGACGGGCTAATGTCACATTGTTGCTTTTAGTCTTTCCCTCGGATTTGTTGACAGCAACACAAATGCAGATTAACACCAGCCTCAACGTCGGAGTACGACACTTGGGCTTTAATCACACGTGCATCAAAGGCCTCTGGTCGTACGTAACGTGTGCGTGTCTATGATCTCCCGAGACAAGCTGATGGGTTTAATCTGTTCAGGTCAGACGAGTGCCCGCGGGCCACTTTGTAACATAGCTACGTGCAACTCAAGTGGCTTCCAAGCTTCACCGCAATGTCAGAGGCATTGTTCAGACTTTAATACGGCAAGACAAGCACATGGTGCTTGTATATGTAATGGGGTGAGAGGCATGTCGGAATGAACTGGAACTCCAGGTGTGGTTGTAGTGAACATGGCCCCCCCTGCGTTGTGAAGGGAACACAGAGTGTCGCAGATGAAAAACAAAACCAACTCCGCGGGGGTTTTAACAGGCAGTAGTGTATTTATGACACAGACTAGAAGAGACTGCTTTGTAATCAAATCTAATTGACACTATTCAGAGCCTCCACGAAACAAACAGGAAAAGATGACAGAGGGAAATCGTTCCCATGTAAGGGACGGTTCCACTTTTAAGCGATTACTGTCGTCGGGGGGAAGCATCTTGAACCCTTTTGAGAGCAGACGAAGGGAGGGCCGCGCTTTTCAACAATGCCACGAGGTGCATAAATGTCTCGGGGACAGATTTCCTTTCATGTAAAACCCGGGATTTATGTTCCTGGTGTGGAAATACAGATTTTCGAGGAGTAAACATGTTACAGATGCTGGGAAAGTGGATATAGTGCAGTGTCACCAAAAAAAAGAGAGAAGGTTTTCAAAAACAAGCCTGGAGCCAAAAAGGGGGGAAAATGAGTTGAAACTGCTTTTTACTTAGCTTGTTTCTCTTAGAAAGTCTTCATCGTACCTGGCTACTTCCCCCCCCCCCCCCCCCCCCCCCCCCCCCGCACACACACACTATTTTGCAACGGTTTTAGCACCTCACTCTGGTTTTTAATCTCCCCCTGCATCCGTCTTTATTTGGCTGCAACTGCAGAGGGAGACAAAGCACCAGAGAAGATCTCGCCTGAGTTCGGACCATCTCTGCTTTAGGTCAAGCATGTTTTTCGCTCGTCGGACCGACCTCACAACTCTCCTCTTGTCTTTCATGGCACGAGAACAGCAGCTGGAACTCAGCACGTTTGCTCAAAACAGACCAATCGTGCATTAAACGGCTCCGAGAGAACTTATCGTAACAATGCAGTAGTATCCGTTCAGTCCTGTATGTAAGTTGATAATGCATATTTTGTGATGTGAGCTCATTCATTTCCCATTGTTTGAAATATTTAAGAGCGAGGCCCCGAGTAGAGTTTGATGTTTTCCGCGTGTCAGCAGTTTCAGAGTCACCAGTCGTGTATAAAGTAGGTGATTTCTCGATCCTCAAGGGGGCTCTTTACTCCTGTGTTTCACAGGACGGGGAGGCGAAGGCACCGTCGCTCGCAACGCTCCTCAGTGGTTCCACCATCTTGGTTCCTACCATTTCGAGATTTCAAAATGTAACCGTCACGTTTGCCTCGCGCAAACACGGGACACGTGGCGTTCAGTCAAAGACGGCCTGTAACATCAAAATATAACTGTGTGCACTGCTGCTCTGCACAAAGCCGAAGTAGTACGAGGTATTTTTTTAAACACACAAAGCATTTTGACAGCAGAAATTTAAAAGTTATTTCTAAAATTCAAACTTGTTTGTTGCAAGTCTCCCACGCAAACACCGTCCAGTCATTAGTAACTGACAATAGGATTCAAAAGCCATTAGATCTGCCGAAGGGTCCACAGTGACTGCAAAAAGAGATCTGAACCACACAGAGAGCTTTCCAAATGCAGAATCCGGTTGCACCGCAGTGCCACATTTGTCAATGACAACATGTATGAAAAACTTCTCAGTAAGATTTCCTCAAACTAACAATTAAAAGTTATAAAGACAAAAAAAAAAACACCATTTGGCTCAGCAAATAATAATTAAAAATATATATAATTGTAGCTATTTTTCTTTTACGATGCTTTTTATGTAGCACGCATTTACTGTACTCATTCATTTTTTTGGGGGGTGTTGGGTTCGGAATTGTTTAAGAGCTGCTTGTCTGCTCCCTTTAACCCCTTTAGATAAAGTACCTTTTTTATTTTTTTAAAGGAAACTTAGTTAACTTGTGAATTAATAGTATATTTTTTTTAAAATTTACACCACTGCAGCTGGTGCGATCCAGCACAACATGATTTGGTCTGTTAGTAATTCGTATGTGGAGAATTATTGCACTGGGGCTTTGGGAATCCAACATGTGTTACACTTCTGTAAGTTTTCTATTCCCTTGAAGATACCCTTAGCCCTTAATCGTCGAAAAACACCCCAAAAAATTGCTCCCACTCTCTTTCTCTGTCCTCTCTCATGCTCACACACACACACACACACACACGTCGATACAACCGCGACCTCGTAACCGGTTTTAGCAGGCTCTAATGGCTCAAATCAGAGAAAGTCGAGGGAGAAAACTTTTGCGGAGAGTCACATCATGTTAGTGCTGACCTCGCTGATTGAGTTTGCTCACAATCACACGGGTCAAGGCTGGGGTGAGGCCCATGGATCATTTAGTTTAATGGCCGTTTCCTGCCGGCTCAAATGTACGTGCCACATTGTAGGAAACGGGCAGATGTAATGTAGTGTGCAACCATATTATTTGCAGGACATAATGCAGAGGTTGGGGGGGGGGGGGGGGGGGGGGGGGCGTAAAAAAAAAAAGGTGTCCAGGAAAGAAAGAAAGACAGGAAGAAAAGCACCTATAGAGAGGGGGGGGGGGGGGGGGGGGGACCAGGAGTCAGAGGGGGAAGAAAGAGACGGGGATGAAAGGCGGAGGGAGAGAGCTCTACTAATTTTGTGGCCTGTCTGTGTCACCAGCGCCCTGGTGGGACGACAGATGTGCGGATGATGTCATGTAGAAAGGGGATAGGGCGGGAGGGGTGGAGTGACTGGGAGAGCGGGAGGACAGTCGACAGGCGGAGCCTCGATCTGAGAGAGAGCGAGGGAACAGGGAGAGAGGGAGGGTGAGAGAGAGAGAGAGAGGGAGCACTTGTGGCAATCCTCTCCCGCAGTCTCGCAATGATTCAGTTTTCACAAGACGTGACACGGCGGAGATTGAAAAGTAAGCGTGCTCCTGATTCTCGTTCGCACCGGTGTGCGCCGTGCTCAGAAAATACAACTTTTGTGTGTGTTGCCATTTTGCACTGCAGCTGCAGCAGCAGCAAAATGTGCTGAACTCGTGGTTTTCAGCTGCAGGACCTCTCACAAAGCACAGCCTCTCCAAACCGCACCAGGCCATTGGAGCTATAATTTACTTAGCGCAGTCATTGCTGAAGTTTACCCTCCCATCCCCTGACCGGCCGCAGCATAAGAACCCGATTGTTCTCGTGGTCCGCAGTGACAATGGCTGTTTGTGATCATCCGGAGAGAAAGAAAAGTGAGAAACTGAGAAAGGGGATTGAAGTGGGGACAAAGTACGGCCACACGATCCGGTCATTTGTACCATTCACAGCTAAAGATATAGTCGGGGTCGAGCTCCAGTGTGTGTGTGTGTGTGGGGGGGGGGGGGCAGTCACAGTGACCACTGAGCCCTGCTGGGATCGCCTCAAGGACACGAATTTCCCAACAGACTGCCCCTTTGTCCTGCACTTTAACCCGTCCGCACCTGAAAAAGTGATGCGAACTGTGCGCGACCAGCTTCGGCCCCGCTTGCATTTCAGCGACGCGCTTTCCCAGCCTCCTCTTAGCCCCCCACCTGCACCCTTTCAGGCCAATTGTGCTGGCATGGCCGAGGGAGAAATTGAATGAATTAGGCAAGTCGGATGTTGCCTAATGGTCGTGCTGCACAAATGCAGCCATTCCTGGCATTGTTATGTGTTCGAGTGAGACTGAGAGGGATTGTGCTCGTCGGTCCAGTGCAGGAAAGCAGCTAATAAGTGAGACAACCTGTGGGAATCGGCCCAAGCCGAAAAAAGAGGACTGAGGCAGTATTTTCCCTTTCCCTCTGTATTTTTGTTAGCTTTACTATTTCTTTTTTTTTTTGGGGGGGGGGGATCTGCTTTCAAACATAATTGATGTGTAAAGGAGGAAAACAGTCGAGTCATTGATTCATCGATTGAGTCACGGCTAAACACGTGGCAGTCGACTTAAGATGAGATAATCGTGTGAGAAATGTAGCGCCACCGTGTTCAAAATCACCACCTAGAAATCGAAAAACAACATGTTCAGGTTTAATAAAAAATACGCCCCGACACGGCTCACATACACCGACGTGAACGCAGTGCAGCCTTTTCCGGCAGATAAGACTGATAACTGCACAGGCCTGGAGTTACAGACGGCAGCTGCAGCCTACTGTCGTATCCCTCTCTCTCTCTCTCTCTCTCTCTCTCTCTCTCTCTCTCTCTCTCTCTCTCTCTCTCGCGGAGAAGTGCCTCTGACCTGAGCTTGAGGACACCCTTGGCCCTCTGGGTAATCACTGACGTGTTACCTATGGCAACCGGGGCCGCAAAAACACACTGCACGTCCGCCGGACTGCTGATAATGGAGCCGATAAGGCAGGGGGAGGAACTCGTTCGGACAGTAGCGCATGCCACGAGTGCTCACGCTGATTTTCTCAAAAGATGAAATCAGATATAAGTTACACTCGGGACGTTGACTCCTTTTCAGCGAGCTCCATGAAATGCAATTATCCCTCACTCGTCTTAATGATTTGCTTTGACAGGGGCGTTTGCTGTACAAACACGCATTGCTCAGCCAACCTGCATTAGTCAAACAAAAACTTTAATAAATGAATACCGAGTGCATGCCAACCATGAAGGAGGGGGGGTGGACGGAAATAATCTCTGAGGCAGTTTCAATGGCGCAGCTTCGCCCCAAATTA
This sequence comes from Scophthalmus maximus, assembly GCF_022379125.1. Lineage (NCBI taxonomy): Eukaryota > Metazoa > Chordata > Actinopteri > Pleuronectiformes > Scophthalmidae > Scophthalmus > Scophthalmus maximus. The sequence continues at coordinate 14,257,125 of NC_061526.1, read as the reverse complement.
TAACCTGCACCTTCTCTGTGTGGAATTCTTTGGGATACTTTTTAAGTGTCAGACACTAAAACCAGTGACATTAGTGACACAGAAACTGTATTTCCATGTGGCTCTGTCGTCTCATGGCCTGATGTGCCTCATAAAAGGGTTTCTCATCCGGTGTGTATCAGATTCCCAGAGGATGCACCTTATTTCAACGGCGCAGGTGCAGCGGCCGAAACCGAGCTGCTCGGGACTCGGTCGAACTTTTAAAAAAACACTTATCTCCATTCAGTTTGCTGGCTAAGTGACTGCAGACGGTGGAGGGGCGAGATGGAGGATGCGATCGGCTGTCCTGGTCAGAGCTGCGCGATCGATCGGGTTCTGGAGTCTTTTCATGGCGCTCGGCCGGGGCGTGGCACTGCACTGCAGCACGTCTGAGGGGACCAGGCTGGGGTGCCATCCAAGGAGAGGAAGGAGCGGCAAGAAGAGAGTTTGGCGGCGAGGGGGGGGGGGGAGAGAGAGAGAGAGAGAGAGAGAGAGAAAGAGAGAGAGAGAGACAGTAGTTGGCTCTCACCAAAGCCTCCTCCCACTTTTTTTTTTCCACACCTCCCCTCGCCGCGCCTCTCCTTCCTCTTCTCCTCTCCCCTAGGTGCTGTCGTTTGTCGGGTACTCCATGCAGAATGGTCCGAGAGCAGTGGCCTGACATAAAACTAAGAGGGGTCTCGGGGCGGAGGAGAATGCTAGCTTTGTCTCCGCTGCCATCCACACTGTCTGGAGACGTGGTAGGGAGAGAGCTCAAAGAGAGTGATCGCAAATTAGTAGTGCCAAATGGAGTGAGTGCCCTGGCCACCTCCACAAGACACAACCTCTTTCCCTCCTCTCTTTTCCTCTCCTGGTTCAAAGTGTGGAAATAAAGACTCATCTCAAAGTGGAGTCAATGGTCTTCTCCTGTCGATACCTCTTCCTTAATTGAATTGAGTGACTGAGTTTGTGTACAAATCATGTATTGAATGAAAGATTGATGAGTATCGAGTGCTCGAGTGCATTTAGGTGTAAGGTTTTGGATGATGAGTGCTCGATACCGTATCTACAGTATGTCCATCAGCGTGACTTAACCTCTTTTAATATTGCACTCAAAGTGATATTTCAATCTTTTACCGCGACATTCAGACTTTTTGTTGCGTTCTTGTTCAAGTTTGAGAGTTGCTGCTTGGATTTTGTGATGTCCACCACAGTGACTGTCCTGTTCATTGTCAAGTTTCTTCCAAAGTGAATTACTAAATGTCTGCGTAAGTTAGAGCTTCAGGATATTAATTCAGATAAATAAAAAAAAAATACAGATAAAATCACAGCAGAAGACCTAAAGCAGACTTTACAGTAGAAGAATAAAAGTTTAGATAAAATAAAACATTTGATTAATATCAATTTTACTAAAACAAAGCAAGAGAGGAATACATATATCTATCTATATATATATAGGGGACTTGATAATATTAAAAAAGTAATATCATCCAACACCCTTATAGGTACCATAATGTGTAATATTTCATATAATATGTGTGATTACATGTGGGACATTAGAGGCTTCAGTGAGAGGCTTGAAATGTCTCCTTATGGAGCAAATACATTAAGCTTAAAAAAAATGTTTTATTGTATACAGTCATGGTTATGGAACAAATCTAAGCAGTTCAAAATTTTTTGAAAATATTTGCTTTACCAGTATCAAAGTAATTATAATGTATTTATTTATTTAATTATAATTTGCACATTGGTGATAATGTTTATTTAGAATTGGATGAAATTAATTTGCTGTCTGTTAGTGAATTATAATCTAATTCTTTGATTTATAATCAAGCAGTCTTTCCAACTTAATACGTCCATACATTCAGCTTTATTTTACTATTAAACACTGTATTTGGAAATTTTAAAAAAAGGTGTGGGTGTGTGTGTGTGTGTGTGTGTGTGTGTGTGTGTTTGTGTGTGTGTGAACATCATCATCAGCATTAACTTGTGGCACATCCTAATCCCTATTATCTTTAGCCTACATACTCAGCAGTCCATATGCAGTCGAGATGTAGGAACACACACAGACACACACACACACACACACACCCACACACACCACTCCCTCTCTCTTTCTCTTTTTCTCTCGGTATCGACCTTTCTCCCTTAATTTGTAGTTTTTTGTGCTTTCACACACAGTCGATGGGTCAAGAACACAGATTTACCACCAAGCAATACTCTCGCTTCTGTTGTACAGGTTCACAGTGGGTCCGGTGCTACGACATGGTACAGAGACAAAACACACACACACACATACACTGCAAGCTGCATAAACAAGCCTGTGTTGAACCGAACAAGAGAGCATTACCTTTTACTTTGATATTCATTTCAAGTTAATTATTTGAGTTTCTGTCTCAGATTTTTATGACAAACCATAAACACAACGGGTGTTTCTAATTGCAGTTTTTTTCTATAAAACATTCCCTGCAAACAAAAATTAATTCAAAGGACAGCCAAGTTTGTAAATTAACTAATGTGATTTTCACAATAAGTAGAAAAATTAACTATTTCCTTTAATAGTCAACTTGCAGTTTTACTACTTACCAATCAATTTCCTTCCCTCTATTTCTTGGCAAAGGACTGTTAATAAAGAGTCAAGGGAGTCCATATTTCAATTGAATATTATCAGTGCCTTTAAAAAAATATTCTTTGTACTATAAAAACTGATCAACTTTATTTAACATGCACTTTGATTTCTGTCTCTGCATTTTAAATAATGACTCTGAGACTATCCATCTGAGCTAATGCGATGTGTTTTGTGAAGCATAAACATTTTTTAATAAATATATATCAATATGATCATTAGATTGTGAATCTGGTGAGAAATCCACCGAAAATGTACTTTTTTTCATATTAACATAAATTTACAAGCAAACTTAAAATGACTGTAATTCCACTGCTCTCAAGCTGTAAAAAAAATAGTGTTGAGTAAAAAGCCAAAAAGTACAAATGTGACATCAAACATTGGTGTATTGTCATCGTTTCATTAAACTAAATGAAATGAAATTAAATCGAGACTCTTATGAACCAGGATGAGAGAATAAAAGGACTTTAAATGTTGGGGGAGCGATTGTTTAATTTACCTGTGTAAAAGTGGGATTTAAACACACACACTCTCACACACACACACACACACACACACACACAGTCGATTAATCAATAAAGTGTCTACGAGGCAAATCGGGTTAATTCGACAAGTCTGGGCCTGTCTTCTGAGTCACCTGAGGCGACTGACCGGATAACCGGACCTCCGTCGACTCGACTCTCAGCCGGGCGGGCTCGAGTCAGGCGCATTAACGCGGGGCAAACAGGTGTGAGAAACGCTGCGTTCAAGTCCCACGGTGCCTCTGCGTGTGTGTCGTCGGCTAGCTTGAACACAGACGGACATTTAGCTTTGGAGCTAAAGATGTGGCTAGCATGAGAAATGAAGTGCGCAGTGCGCGTGTGACCTCTTTCGGTTTTGTTAATTCTCTTTGACCGCACGACTGCTTCGGTTTGTCCTACTTGTTAAATATGAAATACCTATATTTTAATGTTAATAAGACTCCATAGTGGCATTAAAACATGCGCATGCTCGCCGTTAAACACTGTGGGGTGGGAGGGTGTCGGGGTGAGGTCGGGAGAGGCGCAAATGATAAACACGGAGTATTATTTTCTAAAATAGGCTAATCCCAGATGGAGCCGAGGTCCGTGCACGACGTCAGAGCGGTGACTTGACGGTGCCCCTGTTGCACTTCACCGAGTCAAACAGCAACTATGACTCCTTTTTAAATGTACAATTTCGCGAGGGGCAGTTCGGGTCACCTTCCCCGACCCTCAAGTGAAGTGAAGGACACCCTGAACGCGCCTTGTTCTTCTCTCGAGGCGGACATCAGGTAAGTTCCCCGGAGCGAATAGGACCCGCGGAAGGGGCAGCGAGAGGGCGAGAGAGGGGGGGCTTAATAACGTTTCAACCGCAGTTGTAGTGTTGCAGATATCTCGCTGTGGGAACTCTCTCCCTTCTTTCCTGCGACATTTCGGAGACGTCCGAGTAGCAGCGCGACAGTGGGGCCGCGGGCCTGCTCGCCGCACGCCCCGGGCCCGGCCGGTTGTGTAACGGCGCTTTTCACCTCGGCTGAACTCGACGCATCTGGGTTGGTCGGCGGCGCAGGACGCGCAGGACGAGCAGCGCAGTCTGCCGCCGCCGCCCGTGTCCCCATTGAACCGAGCTGGGAGAGAGAGAGAGAGAGAGAGAGAGAGAGAGAGGGGGCGGGCGACGGGCGGGGGGGGGGGGGGGACGACTCCTTTATTTGTCCCGATGTAGCCGCTCTCGGAAATTGTCACCCGACATTATTCAACACGACTATGTTTTTTTTGTTGTTTGTCTGCGCGTCAGTCTGTAAACATCGTCGCTTTGTGCTACCCCCCCCCCCCCCCCCCCCCCCCCCCCCCCCCCCCCCCCCCCCCCCCCCCCCCCCCCCCCCCCCCCCCCCCCCCCCCCCCCCCCCCTCCACCCCGCGTCTCTCCGCTCTCGCCGGGACCAGACCTATCGCCGAGGAGAGGACGAGCCACCACCGTCCGGGAAATGTAAAGCCCACGGAGGTTTTGGAGTTGTTGGACAAGCCGCGGCCCATATCCCCCCACCCCCCGCCACCACCACCCCCCAGCGCCCCCCCCCCCAACCCACCCGGAGGAAGAGCCCACGCGACTTTGAACTTGACACCCAGCCGGTGCGTTGACATTCTATGTATCACTGTTACTCTTTGTCCTGTCTTAGTTTTGGATCAGAGGCGTCGGACACTTGCGCAAAGTGCGCAGGAAATGACAGACGAGGGCGCGTCGTTGTGTCTTCACTCCCCGAGACTGGGTCAGCGGGTGTCGACGCTGTTGTGACTGAAGCATCCACAGTCCTTGAGGAAGGGGGGGGTCCTGGGCGCTTACAGATTTAAGATTAGACATTAATCGTCCGTACATTTGAGAAGGAGTCCCCCCGCCGCGTGATTCCAGTGTGTTTGCGTGGGAAACGAAATGGTCGCCGGCGCTGCGAACGCGGAGCAACGCAGCTCGTCCCTCCGCACTGGCTGAGGCGCTAATCTTTTCCCCCTTTGTCCCCCGATGCGAGCACAGATGAGGCGCATGGCGTCGACAACAACAACAACAACAACAACAACACACATCACCGCCGTCCACGTGAGCCATTTGTAAGATTTGTAAGAAAAAACAAAAAAATTAAAAAAAAAAAACGTGCGTTCAATTAGGAGCGCTGCGTTCACCCCGTTCGCCGCGCGATGATCGGTGCATGTAAGACGTGAAGACATATGGTGGAGCTGGTCCGGTTCTCCCCCGGTGTGTCACTGTGGTTTTCCCCTCAGAGAATTTTTTTTTCTTCTTTTTTTTTTTTGTTGTTGATGAAATTAATTCATTGAAATCTGAGAGGAGCTGACTCAGAAGTTGCTGTGTAATTTTTTTTTTTTTTAATGGTTAAAAATACCTGCGAGGGTGTTTGCTGGCTGCTTTTCAGGTGTGCTGTGAACTTGAATATGATTTCAAAAATATATTTACCTTCCTTTAAGGAATTAAAATTAAAATGAGGATGTGTGTAGTAATATTTATTTGGCATTATACTGTATATGTGTGTGTGTGTGTGTGTGTGTATGTGTGTAATAACAGGAGCTGCACGTTCATAAGGTTGGTCATGTAGATTTTCACATTAGAGAACAATATAAATAGTGTGCTATGTGTTCACATCGAGTTCATTGTATAGTCAAAATATTATATTGTCATGCTATAGACTATGAATTGATCAAATTGCACATTTCCCTGGAAAATAATACATTTGGCCCATCAACTAAAGCAAAATGCACATGTGCACTGAAAATCCCAGAAACAGTTTTGCTTTACATCACATTATGTAAAAAAAAATAATAGTCTCTTGATTATGTGCTAGATGGAGGTCTCTCTTTTTTCTTTTTTTTTGTTTAGTTGTCTAAGATCATACCACAACTAATGTTCGTGGCTAAGCTAACGTCTACCCACAGCACATCGTAACCCTGTGCTCAGTCACAAGTTTTCAAGTGGCGCACACAAACACACACACTTATCAGTTTATCTTTAGGCGTTGTTAATCCTTTGAGATCATCTGGCATCCTGCATGTATTTCGGTGTGTGTGTGCGCGCGTGTGTGTGTGTGTGTGTGTGTGTGTGTGTGTGCGCGCGCTCTCATCTGCAGGTTGGCCGGCCGGGCAAGATTCTGTTCGTACCGGAGTGTCAGTGGAAATTGCAACTCAGCAGTGTATCCCAAAAAAAGAGATCTGTGTTGGCTGACAGAAACATGGTGTTGTGCAGTTACCACGTTGTCTCTTTTTTTCTCACACTCTTCTCCGGAGAGACAAACAACTGTCAAAAGCCGGAATTACGAACAGGGTCACGGTGACCTTCTGGCCACCGCCCTCAGTCGCAAACCTGTGATGTGCTATCGCATGTTCATAAAGCACAGTCACCGTCACAAACAGGAAAACATGCCATTGTACTTTTTGAGAAAAGTGGAACAGAGACAATGGACCTGGGTTCTTTTCTCCACTGTGAGTTAGTGGGACTGGAGAGAGAGCACGTGGTTGTAGAGTGAGAACTGGCGAGATTGTTGTGTGATTTACCCTGTAGTTCAAACCCCCCCACACACACACACACACACACTCACTCCCGCTCTCTCCCGCTCTCTCATATCTCACGCAATTGATTGAAACCCTAAACGGCGAGATCAGACCAAGAGCAATCCAGCCTTTCTATGAATAGTTGATTGGATGCGATGGTGATGATGGTGTGTTGTTTCTTTAAGGGCATTTCAGGTCAGAGTGCGGGGAGGGGAGGGTTGGCGTGCACGGCTGATACTGCAGCGTAGTGTGTTGCGCTGCCCAGTCCCGTCCTAAACTGTGTTGTAGAGGCGCACTGAGACTCCTGTCACTCCCTAATCAGGTCATCTGGCGTTTTGAGAATGTGGACACGTAGTTTTGTCCCGTGAAGAGACTTCAGAGGTGTTTCTCTTGGCCTCTTTTAGATGCACGTCGATTATTTTTATTTTTTTCGTGTTTGCCTGAGACACTTTGTTATGTTCTGATCTGCACAGATGGTGAATTAACAGTAGGAGCAGTGGGCGTCTGTCCCTGATTCTTTCTTCTTCTTTTTTTCTCTTCTTGGTATTATTAATGTGGCAAGCCATGAGTTGATAATACAGTGTGTAGCTAGTGTGTATTTTCAATTGCAGCGAGGGCAGTTGTGAGTGTGTTTACGTGTATATGTTTGTTGCTCTGGTATGCCTTTGCTGTCCCCACCAAACACTTCACATTTTAAATCTCTGCGCATCTCAGTGCAGGGCATTTAAGTGCTTGACCTAATTTCTCTGGCAGCGAAGAATCCACTGGTGAAGGCCTTCCTGTGTGTGTGTGTGTGTCCGTGTGTGCGTGTGTGTGTGCATGTCCGTGTGTGTGCGCGCGCATGTTGCTCTGGGTGTTTCCTCCTTGCCTTTCTAACAGGAAGCTGATGTGGAGTTCAACTGAGGACAGGGAAAAGGCCTTTTCTTTCCACTGTGAATCATTTGAGAGCGAGAGAAAAAAATGAAAAAAAGAAAAAAGAGAGGGGAGGGAAAATAAGAGACCAGGCCGCTGCATTGATTCAACCCTCTGCAATCTGGCCTGCTTCTCTCTCTTTTTGTCTTTCCCTCCCTCCCTCCCTCCATATACCTTATTGCCTATCTCGTCTTTTTTTCCACACCATTTTGTTTCACTTGTAGTCCTACTGATGTCGGGATAGACAGCACAGGGTTCTGGCGGGAATCGGCTAGTTTATGGAGAGTTCACGAGTCCTGTGAGAACGTTCGAGGGGGGGGGGGGGGGGACAGAGGAAAGGAGAGACGAAAAAGCAAATGAAGCAAAGCTCTGTGGGGAGCAGTGCAGGTTCTTCCAGTTTAGTTTTAACATACGCACAGGAGAAAAAAGCTGCCCGTGTTATGTACTTAGGAGAGGGGGGGGCATAAAACACCTACACAAACTGGCTTAAGTATTCCGAATCCCTTTGTGTTCCTTAAATGTGGGCATGGAAAGAGCAAAAGCTAGAAATAGCTGATAAAACCTTCAGCGTGAGAGATAAGCGGCTAAGATAATAACATTAAATATCATCTTACTGGCAGAACAACACTTTTGGCTTGAAGGTCACCAAGATTACATTTGCTCCCAGTCACATTTCATGTTGGATGACATTTGTTCCAAGAATCAAATTCGGGCCAAGGCAAATGTTCGAAAAAACTGCATGACCTAAACCCTAATCGAAGATAATCTCATCTTCGAGGTTCGATTGTACATTTTTTTTTATTTTGGGGGGGAATTAAATCAAAAAGCATGCTCTGAACTGAAACCACCTACTCAGCCTCTTTCATCTGTTTTGCTTAAACTGTTTTTGACCTGCACGTCTGCAAGATTGAAAGGTAATGAAGTGGGACATACTGTATCACTGCCACTGCAGTGTGATAGAAGCATTCATAGCTATCTCGGCTTTTGAACAGTGGAGATACCGAACTGCACTGATCGCAGAGTAATGCAGCAGCCTTTACCCCTTTCCTCTATTTGTTGTGTGCGTACAGCAGAAGGGCCGGATTACTCAGGACAACGTGTCCATTTAAAGCTTTATGCTCTGACCTTCGTAAAAGGGCAGAAAGTGAATCGGTGACTTGTTTTATTATTATACTTTCTGAAATGGACACAACCTATGGACGGTAAACGTCTGCTCCTTTTTTTTTTAAGGATGAACCGATCCTACTTTTTCTCAGCTTTGGGCATCGGGGCGCTACAGAATACCAAGAGTCCTGTGCCCATCAGCGCTGACATGCAACATGCAGAAATGTTCTCACGAAGAATGTCCTGCGCTCAGCTTGTACTGGCACACTGCGGGAGAACAACCGGCAACAGAACCAAGTACCACACGTCATAATCAATTGCAGCTTTTCGATCATTTATCACAGTGCCGGTCAAAACGAACGAGGAGCTATGACTTTCCGCCGTCTTTGATTTGTTTTTTTTGTGTGTTTTTGGGTGCAGGTCCACAGAGGACAAAAAAAAAGTGGACGCGGAACCGCAAGTTCTCAGATGCTGCAAAGCAGGTGAGTACAGTACATGATGACTGTAATGCACATAAATGTCCTCTGAGACAAATGGACAAAAACAAAGAGATTATGTCCCTTACAATTTTGTCATTTTGGCCAGACTCTTGGAGGACATGCAGGTCCAAGATGCTTTATTATATTTCTTTATGCCTCCAAAATGTTGCAAAATGCTGATTATCTATGCAATACAAATCCTATGTTACATATAATACGTTAATTTGCATTCATTTTGCATGAACATTTTATTTTGAATCTATACGGAATTTACCAGGTACTAGAAAATGAAATCTCTTAAAGCATTTCTCATAATTATATCTCCTGAGTTCAAGCAGGATGCTTCTGGGCATCGTTCGTCATCTCCTGTGAAACTGCGAAGTGCTATCCAGACAGAAATTCCGATGATTAATGCTCAAACTGTCAGTCTCTGTTTAATGTTTCAATCCAGTTGAGGGAATCTTTAATAGACCACAATTAGCTGAATCAGACTCGCGTGATGAGCCACAGTTTGTCCAGCAACACCATCAGCACTCTGACTCTCCCCGTGAAGGAGAAAGAGGCCTGACTTGAGCTTTCGAGCAGCGAAACTGTGTCGAAGATTTTGGGGGATTTGACTCTCTGGGAATAGATAAACTTGTTTCTTTATTTATGAAGTTGATCCCAACAACATGGCCTCTCTGACAGTACAGTACCTGTACCTGTCCCTGGCCAGGGTGAAATCCTGGCTGCAGGTATTTTTATCGTGTTTGTTTTTAGCAGGTGGGTGGAGTTCTCAGCTGCAGTGTAATTCCTGCAGCGCGAGGTCATTGTCAGGCTCAGAAAAGTTCGCCGAGTTCACAGTTGCGGCTCGAAACCTGATGTTCCGCTTAATCATAAGTGTATCCATGAAAAAAAACAAAACCCTCCTCCTCGCGCGACAGTCACCTACCAAACAGTAGGTCTGCAGCCTGAAGCCACGGCATTTTGTTCACGTGTTGACTGAACCGTGCTGTTTCGAATGTGAAGAATTCTCTCACGTCAGTTTGTACCGTTTCCCCATAATTCAGCATGACATAAGAATGTTTGGAAACATTAGGAGCTTCGCTAGAATACGAAATAAAGGTCTGTGGCTTTGAGGGATTAGATGCCGGATATGCTTTCCACTGATAAGAGTGGGACAGAAAAGGTTCTATAAATGTTTGTTTTGTTGTTGTAGCTGCGTCGGCCGAGACCTCTGTCATTTTCCTGTTTGTTCAGGATGGACGTTTGACATCGGGACCCTCAGTGCACTTTGGCTCTTCCTTTCTGTCCAGTGGGATAGATGAATAAGCATCAACTTATTATTTGATTATTATATCCAAAGATTTTAGGCACTCACTCTGACAAATGCCTCAATTCAGTTAAATGATTGATTTAAGCAGAATGTGTCATACTTGGCACTACACCTAATGATTTGTAGTGTAAAGTAGCATAAAGAGTTTACTTCGTGTTATTTCCCATTATATATATGCAATATTTTAGTAAACCCTCAGTGGTGTAGAAAAAGATAATAGAAGCAGTAATACAGAAGAACTTTTTATGTCTCTGCAAGAGCCTGGTCGATATGAGCCTTTCACAGACATATCAGCATTTATGTTTGCCAATATGCTCCAATATTAAAACTTTGATTCTACAGATTAAACAATGCAGAGAAGATATGTGTTTATCTGTACATTCTATGTAAAAAAAAAAAAAAAGCTTTCTTGATTTAGGTTCTATATATTTGGTTTTATTTGTGTTTTCTTTATATGTAGTAAAGTTTATGGCTAAACTGTTAAAAATGAAGCCTCACTTCTTTATAATAAGGATTTGATATATATATAATGGAAATTTTTAACTTTGGTCGGGCTCTAGTCTCTACCTGATAGTTACTAGCAAAAATTAAATATATATAAATCAGAAATGAAACATTATTGGTGTTGTTGTTTACAACCGTTGCACTCTTTGGGCTGTTCTGTGTAACAAGTTGCTCGTGCCCACAAAACGAGCTTTTACAGTCCATAAAAACTGTTTGTAAATGCTGTTAGACTTAAATCTGGGCCTGCGGTCGAAAACCGAGTGGAGTGACCCAGAGTGGCACAGAGACGTGGGAAAGGGTGCTTCATTGCTTCCTTTCTTATCTTTCTAGCATAGGACACACTGGACCATCTTATAGGAAAGGAAAGTAGATAACGCCATCCCACATTTCCGTGCCTCAGCAACATTTTCATTTACCTATTTCAATGACATCCGCAGTGGCATAAGTTAATAGTCTAGTGTAAGTACAGTCGGATTCTCTGAGCTCCGTGGTGGTCTTTTCCTAACTTCCATGCATACTGCAATTAAGGATTTTTAACAATTAATGTTCAAATTTATTTTACTTCTTTTTGTTGAAATTCTCTGATCAGATGAATCCAGACAAAAGTTATTATTTAAATCAAATTAGCCAAATTACAAAGGAAGCAATTCAGAGTCATAGTAATATATATATATTTTTTATATCTATCAAATCAAGTCCCTATAAAAAAACAAAATAAAATGTAATACTTTGCTCATCAAATCTACTGTAGTGACTTAAGTTTCCACTTTTAGTGTAGTGGATTGAGAAGATGGTTGGTTTTCTTCCCACCACATCCGTACTTTTGGAAATAACCCTTCATTTGATAGAGCTGGTGTAGTGAAGGTCCAGTGGGCAGCATCCCTCACATCAGGTGTTGTCCAGATGTGCTGCTGAGAGCCATCCTCAGGCTTCGACTCATCTTATTTGGACAGAAAGGGATGGAACAAGAAAGCCCTCAATGACTTCCAACAACCTACTGTGCTGTATACTAAAAACAAATCGTATTCGTTTAGTTTCTTTTGACACATTTACAGTCCAATGAGCTATAGACGAACCAAGCCTCTGTGCTACACGTACGATACCGTATTTCATTCAAAGGTGTTTTGTTTGGCATTTTAATGGTTATTTTCATCCCAGAGCCTCCCACAGTGCCCCCGCTGCTTTCATTTTTAGCATCACAGATGACGTTTGCATGCAGAAAGAATTTTGTTTTTGTAACCCAGTTAACCAAGTTGTGGCCTGACTCATTCAAATCTCCTATGTCTGTTTGAATTGCTCATTCTCTGATTATGGAAAACCTCGACCGGGCCTGTCGGGCTTTCTTCCATCTCTGTCGCATGTAAATACCTTACTCACATTTTAGCAGCCACACGGATGCTTCTTTATTATGGGTACATAACTCTTATTGTATGAGAATTAATCTCTCATATTGTTATTTGTTTGTTATGTAGTCACTCTATTTATGATTCCATTTATATATTTCTTTGCCACTCTCTACCCCTCCCTCCTTGCTCTCATCTCATTATTTGTTCTATACTCCATTGACACATTTTGAAAAAGTAGGATATGATACAAGCCACAGGGACACAGGGTACCCTTGCAAAAGCCTAGTTGGCTTATGCTGTGTCTGAATATCAAGCATGACTGGTGCCATGCTTCATAACAGGAACAGTTCGCGTCCACTGGTGTTCAGTTACAAACTACTACATACAAGGTCATTATGAGTTAAAGTTCAGGGCAGTGTAACTGTGTTTATGATTTATTAAGGCAGAATTACAGTAGAGGTGTGAGGTAACTTTATCTGGTATCCGTCAGTGCGTGAGTCTGTGCTCGGGAAGGAGAAGTAATGAGAGTGAGTGGCTGCTCTCCACCAGACGACCGAAATGAACTCGGCGATGTTCTTTAAAGAATCCCTGTCCCTGTGGCTCTCTCAGACTGGAGGCTGCCCTGCCTCCACAGAGTGCTCGGCCACTGCTGTATTGTGGCCCTGGGCCTCATTTGAATGGGCCTTTAGTATTTTGTGTGAACAAGTCAGCGCCATTTGCATTTGTTCCAGTCACAAAGGTTTAACAGGTCAATAGGGACTCCCTGGCAGAAAACTAACACCCTAGGGTACCTTTCCCCCTCCCTCCCTCCCTCACGTCTCCTCCATCGCTGTGGTTGTCAGGCTCCCAGCTGGCTCGTCCTGGTTGTATATAACTCATGCATGTGGCATGTACAGTATCCGTGTGTGTGTGTGTGTGTGTGTGTGTGTGTGTGTGTGTGTGTGTGTGTGTGTGTGTGTTTCACGGGAGCTTGTTGCACCTCACCAGCTTCAAGAACAAGTGTGATGGCAGCTTACATTACCATTGTGCCGTTAAAAAAAAAATTGCTAAAAAGTAACTGTTAGTTTGCAGGACTTTTAGTTTGTCACTCCTCTTCTCTGGGAACTTGACGCATTGTATTCTCATGTTTGACTTTTTTTTGCATTCTTCGTCTCTTTAAAACGGAGGCTAACATGCTGTTTGTCATTTCAGTTCATCTTAAAAGCAGACACTAATTCTGTTTCTAATACGTTATTAGCTATAAGAAGCATCACTGGGTCACATTCAAATATTTTCACGTTTTAAGTAAAATACCACCATGCTAATTTGAGCAGAAGCGCTTTTAGCGAAACCATTGGTCCTAACATTGAAACAAATGTTGTTTTTGTGCCAGTCAGCCTATTTTAGAAGAATATTTAGAGAGAACAGAGTATCATCTCATTAAAGATTCATTGTCATTTTTGGAAGGATCGCAGAATTGACTTTTCATGCTTCTATTTTCTTCTGAGTGTAGCCTCTGTCGCTCAGATGGGCTCGCTCGGGGCTTTACAAAAACCGAAACCCCAAAAAAGCACAGTTTAACAAGTATTTCTGTCGACGATATGCTTATACATAATGATATTTTTTGAAAAGTTAACTGTGTGAAAGCACGTGGGCTATGCACTTGATGTAGTAGAATAATGCTGGTCCTCTGCAGAATTTCCATCCACTTAATGTGGGCTTCAAGTGCAGCCATGGCTGTGTGGTCTCCTCGTGCTCACAGAGATTGTCCTGCATTAAAAAGGTCAAAGGCTGCCTCCTCACGACAGCCAGGTGTGCTGCTGAAGGGTCCTCAGGTAGCGTATGGAACCCCCCACCCCCTCGCTCACTCTCGGTAAGAGGATCCACCCGAGTGGCTCGCGAATTGAATATACTGTAGAGATTTAAAGCGTTGTTGCTTATTGTTTATGTCTGTTTATTCACGAGGAACACGACAGTATCATAACATGCCTCTTTTATCACTTTTGATAACAATGAGGTTTTATTCAAAGTGTAATGGCCTTCAACAAACAGTGTGACACACAATTGCGATTTACCACAGTGACATTCACATTGTGAATAACATGTGGTGCATAATGAAACTTATTGTCTGCGTTCAAGGTCAAGTCATATTTTGAATATAGTCATAGGAGCATGCATTTTCTTTTGCAGCACATCATGTGCCACTTTGTATCAGTGGCAGAGTCACAGTTTATGTTTTTGTCAACGACGAAAGAGACTTGTTTGAACATGTAAAGCTAAAGAATAGAATAGTATTAGTTTTCAGTATGTATCACGATGTGCAGTTCGTGCCTGACCACGGGTAGGAGGAGCAAACTGTATGAACGTCCGCACAGCAAGTGTATTAAAAGAAAAAAGAAGAAAAAACGCCATACGAGGGCAAACAAGACATTTATGTAGAGAAAAAACATCTTTCAATCTCAGGAGACTGAAAAGCTTGTGAAGGTCTATACTTCGTTTGTTGAAGGGGTTTTCAGGCATCTGCTAGTTTAATCACTGTGTACACTCACATGTACAATATAAGGACCATGCCTTAGTGACTTGGCGCACCTAGCATAAATATAGCCGAATAGACAGACACAGTGTGTATAGTAGGCTGCAGAACTATGTACACATCGTGCACAGCTGTACACATGATTAAAAACTCAGGCTGTTTGTATTTACATCAGTATTTTACAGGCGTATCTTACGGACAACAAAGGACGGACGAATCAAATATTTTGTGGCAGACCTGAGTGGGAGCCTGAGTCCCGCCTGGCCACAGCACCGGGCTCTGTTGTACTGTAGTTTGTTGCAGTTGATTGTGTGGAGCTGTGCGACCCACTGTCTGGACTTCGGCTCCCATTATCTTTCAAACCTCGCTGCGCCTGGTTCTCGAGCAGGGCAAATCAAAGTGTGAGCCCAGCGTCAGGTGCTACAAGCTGCTAGCCAGGCCTGTAGCCAGGCCCAGAGAACCAGACCTGGCAGCTCCGAGGCTGCGACGTGTGAAACGCTGCACACAAAGGAGCTCGCTCCATCTGTATGCACCCTACATAGGCAGGCTTTTGTTGCAGCCGACAGGCACATGACTGCTAGCATCTTAACCCCTGAGGGCCAGCGTCTCCTTTCCCCTCTTGCTAGACTGCACACTGCAGCAAACCGCACAGTGCGCTAATACTCTGAGGAAAAAGAGCCGGTGGTTTAAAGTGATTTATGTGTTTGGCATTTCAAACCATAAAAAACTCCCCAGAAAATATATTTTAAAAAGAAAAGTATAAGGAAAAGTTTTAGGCTTCTTTTTTTAAATTCTCTGACAAAGCAAAATGAATGCCATACATTGTTTGACCATTTAGATCAGGGTTTCATTTTTGGACAATGATTTGGGGTAAATATCAAGGTCAGTTCTGAATAGGAAAAGAGCAGGGAACAAAACACATTAAAAAAAAAAGGTTCAGTGTTGTCACACGAAATATATGTAAAAATATGCAGACGAACCTTTCCGCGCTGCTGTGTTGATTTTACAAAACAATAATTATGCCGGTCAGATTTAAGACGGTTTCAGGTTTAATTGCATTTCTCTAAATGCTCGGAAAAGACTTTGCCTATTTGTCTGTACGTTTTGCACGAAGTTGTAGAGACAGTTCAGAAACCAGTCCGCCGCCTCCCACCAGGAGACCCCTTTGTAAAATCCAATTAAAGATAAATCACAAGCATCAAGCCTCGGAGATGCCCCCACCTATTATCACTCTTCATTTTTCAATTTGAGCGTGCTACATGGATGTCCTTGAACAGATCATTAAGTCACACTGACACACACACACACGCATTTTTGGTCAGGGATGTGTTCTTCTTAGTAAACCACGGTGAACCAGCAATAAAAAAAAAAGTATATACAAATTATTTCCTAAATTCATAAATTTACAGATAAATCTCTGATTATTAGATTATATTGGTTTCACAAAGACATACTCGTATGCCTCGTGTCACCATGTGTAAACCAGACGAGAGACGTGTGTGTGTGTGTGTGTGTGTGTGTGTGTGTGTGTGTGTGTGTGTGTGTGTGTGTGTGTGTGTGTGTGTGTGTGTGTGTGTGTGTGTGTGTGTGTGTGTGTGTGTGTGTGTGTGAGAGAGAGAGTAGCTTGTGTGTGCAAACTAGAAATGAAATCAAACAAAAACTTGTTTGTTTGGTGCGTTTCTAAACCGTCAGTCAGCCGAACGTGATACGAGCGACTGAAACGAGCGTGCTGTCACTCAGTCCGACAAATGTCTGATTTTTGGAAAGTAAAAGAGAAGAGAGAGAGAGGGGCTGCGAAATCACAGACACAGGAAGGACAGCGATTTAGCAGTTAAAATAAATTTCTTCACCTCCCCCTTACACAGACACACACACACACACACACAGAGCCATCGCCGCCTTCCCCGTATGAAATGTGGGTGTACGGTCCTGTTCGGGGCTGGGGTGCGAGTGGCTCCTATCTGGGCTGAGCTAGGTCACGCCTGGACCATCCAGGCTGCAGTGTCTCTGTGACGTGGCATTAAAGTAGAACCGACAGCAGGTCCGCACCCTTTAAGAGGTGGTACCACTCCCTGAGAATGCCAGAGACCTGTGTTGAGCTGGTCTTTTGTAAGAGCCCCAAAAAAATGTTTTAATTAATGTGGGACAGACCCCCGAAATATGAGCAGTAAGTAGCCGGGGGACCAGGAGAGTGTTTGTGAGATGGGAGGGGGGAGAGAATGGGGGTTAAGTTTCAAATATAAAAAAAAAAATGCATCTGCCTGTCAGATTGTAGATTCTCTTTTTTAAAATGTATTATTCCAAACTAACTGTGCTCAAAAATAACACATTCAAGCTGAAAGGTTGCAGCCTTGAGAGCACTTGAATTCCCATTCGGAGCATTTTTCCTGCCTCCTATGGCTTTGTAGAATGTTTTGATGCCTCACAATCAAAATCTATTTAATGCAATATTTTAATAAGGCACCAAGGTAGTAAGGATTGCTGCATTAATACAGTTATGAATTGATTTTTTTTTAATGCATGCCTCACATCAGAATTTATGAAGGGTAAAAAGCTCATTTTGTCAAGGATCGGAGTGTCGTTTCTTTGTCCCCTGGATAAACATCCCTGTAATTACAAATTTTCACATCCTCAAGAGGGGCACTCTATTCTAACGCTAAATTGGAAAACCAAACTTTTCCAATACACCTGACAGTTTGCAAAATGACCTAGAAGGGGGGAGTCTCATGGTTAACTGAAAGTAGGACAATGATTCTCCCAAAGCACTGCCCTTAATTTAATGAGAGACGAGCTACAAAAAAAAAAGGGGATGAATCGTGAAGCTGTCAAAGTCGCTGCTTGTTTTGGATTTATCGTCTTTCTCTGCTGTTTTAAAATCTGTTTGGGACATTTGTCTCTAGCATGCGCAGGTCCACCTCATCTCTCCTCTTTTCCAACCTCTGCTGTCGAACGGGCTCCCTCTACACGGAGACGCTCGGCTCGAGGTGAGTGGCTTAATGATTATCAAAGGACTACGTCTGAATCAAAGTGCTCAGTTAGCTGCCCTTGATAAGTGTGAACTGTGCTCGGGAGACACACACACACACCAAGAATGTTATTTTGACCTTGCAGCCTTCTACCGCCTTGTTTATTTAGTGTCGGTCGGCTGCTTGACACGGGTATATTTACAAAATAAGATTTGAAAAGCATTTTTGTAGGGTAAAGAAATTTGATACATGTTGTTCTTTCTATATGAATTAGTGAAAAAAAACAAGATCAAAGCATTTTGCAATTATTGGATATGAAAAGTGGATTTTTCAGTCTCACACACACACACATACAATCTGAAAGGTCTAAAATGATTGGATGGATGGTCACCTTTCTGCTGATAGTTGCAATATTTTATATTTATTTTAGCAATCTAGAGAGATTTAAAATAAGACCATGTTGTGACAACCTCGATAACAATCTTCACAGTACAGCATACCTGTACAAGTTGAGAAAGAAATCTCTAAGTACTTTTAAAGGTTTCCAACTGAAACTGAAGCCTCAGGAGTTTAAAAATAGCCATATCTTAATTTTTAAATGATAATTATAATATTGTATTTTTGAAAATATCAATTACTGCTGATATAAGTTTGAGGGAAAAGGACTGCACAGTGTTTTCAACTCTACCATAATACTTTCCAGTGTTCAGTTCATGAAAACCAATCATAATGAAAGTGACTTTGAAATTCTGCCAGGCAGAATGCAGCAAAAACATAGTTATCATCAATTTGTTCTTAAAATATACAGAGTCTGTATTCATAATCAAAGTTTGTTGAGGTGTTGGGTGTTTTCTTTTTTTGTTTGAGGGAAAAAAAGGCCAAAATAGTATTTTGTTTTATTGTTTTATCTTATTTGGTTACATTAAAATGTAGAATTGAGTTTACCAAACTTTTCTGTTAAACAAGTCAATTTCAACCAAGTACATTTTTAAAACTAATCCATAAATCTATTTGGAGTTTTTAATAATGTATAATTATAGCAAAAGCAATGCAAATTTGCTAAATTAATGGAATTTTCCTGTTTACAGTGGCTCACATTACATTACCAATTAATCACAGAGTGGCATATATTTAAAATTTTTGTTCATAATAATGTTACTAGATAAATATAAAAAAATATACACACACATACACACACACTAAAACTGACTATGTAGTGTTAAAGCTGAAATGTTTTTATGTGTGTGTGTGTGTGTGTGTGTGAGAGAGTGTTTTATATTCAGTAATATAGAGAGAAACAAATGCTTTAATACTTTAGTCTCTTTTTTTCATTCTGGCTTGAAATAATTGTATTTCATATTTGTTATAAACTTTAAAACAACTGAAATCATTTTTTTTTAATCCCTACCAACTTTTTTTTTCTAAAAGGAGAAATCCATAAATACAATGTGAAACAAATCAAACAGGTTAAAAAACATCTTGTTAGTTTCTCGTCCCTGACTCACTGCACAGGGTTAAACTCTGTCTGTGTTTGGCTCCAAAGTGACTAAAGGAATTCATATTGGTATCTCCTACTGTTAAGCCTTTGTACAAAATATGATTTGGCATTTGTTAAAAAAATAACATTGTTTTACTTGAAGGGATATGTTATAAAATGTACAACGTTCTCGTCGCAATTTTGCAAATCATTGCTGGTGTGTGTGTGAGTGACAGACCTTTAGACCGCCATGTTGTCTCCTGTCCTCCATTTTGTGATTCTGTCTCGCAGTTCCTGCTCACCTGCCTTTAACAAAGTTTTAACGAAACTCTTGGTGGCATTTTATCAAAGTGAAAAAAATAAATGAAGACCCTCATGATGACTTTCACATGATTTTTCAAATGTGCATTTAATTATTGTTCTTACATTTAGTTTTCCACGACCTGTCAGGCTTTTGTTTTTTCACTGAGACAGCTAACCCCATGGGTCATGACTGCTTTTTACATCGAAGTACCTTCCTTAAATACTGAAATCTGCCAACGACTGCAACAAGTTGAAAGCTGCCTGAACAAACCTCCTCAATGTGCAGACCTATTTGACAAGGCGTTAACCTCTCAAAACAATTTGTCCACATAATCAGCACCACCCGCGTGAGAGACGGCATGTAATGTTAGTTTTTACTGCTCTGCGGCGCGAGCGACTGTGACCTGTGGCCCCATAATGGCCGCCGGGGGTCACGGAGGTTAATAGAGACTGATGTATGGGGCCCCAGAGTGACATCCCAAAGGGGATGGCCCCTTAATCCTTATTAGGCCCCTGTGTTAGTGATCCTTACCTTTCAAAGCAAACAGCACGCGCCCTTTGCCGCGGCTCCCCAGCCTGCCACCGGCATTACACTTCTGACCCCGGGGTCGTGGCCTTTGTTCAGAACCCTTCAGAGACTGACCTCCGGGGTCACGGCTGTAATGGAGAAGTTGTTGAGGCGCGTGCTGCCGAGGGGCCCCTCCGCAGACCACCTTGTCGACAGAGCCGGCCCGCCGCTTTGGTCACCAAAAGAGAGGAGGAAGTGTGTGTGTGTGAGCGAGCGTTCGCCGGAGTGTGACTATACAGGCATCTTTAAATTTATCACTTTGAACACAAAAGAGATTACGTGTGTGAGTTTTTCCTATTCAGGAATTCATGTCATGGAGCTTTTGAATAAGACTTGAACTATGGCTTTTAAAATGTCATATGTTCACAGAGCTAGCTATAGAGAGGGATCACCCGTCGCCGTACGGGCATTCTCAGGCGCTTGCACTTATTTAACTTCATGTAATTCTCTGCTAACTAAAAGCTACAAGCAATGCATTTAGAATCTGCATTTTTATTTCGTGCAGAAATTGATTATAAATTAAGGCTTGTGATGGATTTTTCTTCAAAAAGATGCTGTTCGTTTGCTTATCTTCCCTGATTCCTATTAAAAAAATGTATTTGTCATTTAATCACAATTTACGTGTTTTTTTAAACAATTTTTATACTATGTATATATTTTATTTTACCTCTGTGTAATAACAACAACTTTGTGACTTGCGTTATTCTCCAGTGCTATGTTTGTGTTTTCTTGTGTTTTCCGGAGCTGCACAGCTCTGAGAACTGTGTGTGTGTGCGCGCGTGCACGTGCACATATAGATTGGTGTTTGTTTCGCGTGATGATTCAGAAGGATGTGAAGGTGCCGAGGGTCTGATAAGGCCACTGAGTCAACAGCTCCATTGTTTTGGTTCATGAGTGACCTGTAACTCATTTCCACTCTGACACATTCACTGCCATGTTATCACAAGGCAACATGAGCTGTGCATCATTGACACATTTACTGTAATGGGCTTATTTGATAGTATTTTGTATTTAATTCCCCTCCCAATTTCCATATTTGAGATTTTTGATATATGTGTGGTCGACCCCTAATTGCTCTGCTGCAAGCTTCTCCTCTTTACTTGCGCGTAAGATGAAATATGCCGAGCTTTTAAAATATGACTTGACACGAAAACAAATCATTTTTTCGAAAGACCCCGGCCCCGGATCGGTTTAAAGCAGGAGGAGGAAGGAGCTTGATGAAAACGCTGCGGTGGAGGTGTCATAAATGAGGTTGTTAATGTTGGAGTTTCATCAATGGCAGCATTGCGCAGGCCGCTCCGGCAGGGGTGAGGCCGCGCAGAGGGCTACAGTGTCAGGAGTTGGCAGCTCAGCCAAAACCAGAGCACGTATCCTCAAGTGAACTCTCCGCGACGTACGGTGCGGCAAGCTCTGCCAAGTTTTTTGAATTCCTGCCACATGTTGGATGGTAAACAACTGACGAGCACAAACGGTGTCTCGGATTGATGCGGAGGGGGCCGAGGGACTCTCCGAACTGCAAGTGAAACATGCATTTGTTTACAGCATTGTTGGTTTTATGCTCAGCACACCGTTGCATGCATGTAGCGATCGCCATTGGTTCAAAGACGTGGCGCCATGTGACGTCACAGGGTTCGAGCTGATAACTGCGCGGCGCGCCCGATCCGTTTTTTTTGTGTTTTTATTTTGTTATCAAGGGACACAAGTGAATTTATGTCTCAGCTATGTGAACCGAACTCACGGGTTGCCTCGGGGCTGAACCCCGCGTAGTAGTCACCTGATTTCTGCTTCACATTATTCACAGCCGCAAGTTTTTCCCAGTTCGTGTGTTGTGTGGTTTTTTTGATATGCGGATGGTGCAGCGGCAGTACACAGAGCACAGGAAGCCTGAGTTTCATTTGTAGACTGTGGAAAGCTGAGGAGAGTTAAGCAAGACAAGTGCACTCGCTCTCTCCCTCTCTCTCGCTAGAAAGTAGAAAAACACACACACACACACAAGCACCGTAACGCCTTTTTCGTTCAGCATCCAAGACTGTGAGTAAGGAGGTAGGAGAGACTAAGTAACCAAGCGGCCATATTAGTTTGCTTTTCCAGCTCCTACTCGCTTTGTCTGCTCGTCCACAGTGAAAACAAAAAAACAACAACACATGATAAAAAGACTAAGTGAAGATTAGGGCGGTTTTCCTGCAGATTTCCCCTTCAGACCTGCGTGAGCAATAAAGACCCCATTGAAAATCAAGCGCAGCTCGCCGAGCCGTGCTCCATGATGTGAGATCCGTTGTGTTTTTGGACAGCCCCCCCCTCTCTCTTTTGTGCGGCCGCTACTTCGGGGAGAGAGGAGGGGAAACATTTTAGCCTGCATGCGCAGAGTTCTGGGTTTCTTTTGGGAAGGAGAAAGACTTGAGGGGAGGCGGAAGGGTGTCCAAATGAGGGGAAATTTTTGTTTTTGTTTTTTGTTGCCATGCGGGAATCTTTTGCAAACAACCCAGGGGGTATTACAGCATTGTAGCCACAGAGAGATTTTTTTTTGGGGGGGGGGGGTCAAGTTGGGCGTACACCGGACGGGTGAGAATAACCTTCAGCGTGCTGATGCAGAGGTTGGTAGGTGTGCATGAGGCTGGGAGGGAGAGAGAGAGAGAGAGAGAGAGCGAGAAAAAGAGACAGCAGGGGTGGTATCTGGCACAAAAACATAAAAAAAGATCCTCCTTGTGCAGGCTCAAATTAACACTGGCTGCTCAGAGCGGCGCTGTTTATTACTGTGGGCTATAACGGTGCTGCTGAAAGGACAAGAAAGGGTGGGAGACGGAACAGGCTGGACACTGAAGGGGGGAGGCGAAAGGGGGGGAAGGAGGGCGCGGGACGCGAGCAGAGTCATCAGCGGGGTCCATTTTACCGTCCGGTACCCTGCCCAGACGTTCCTCTTCTCCTCCTTGTTTTGCGAGCAGTGGGCCGCTGCAGTTTGCGGCGAGGCGAGGGTGGCCCAGTAACGGCACATGGCGGTCACACTGCGGTAAATATTACAGCGCGCTTCACTGTCGCAATCGTGGCGGGGGCGAGTGGCACCCAGGTGCTTATCTGGCTCCGACCGTGTGCCAAATCAGCCGGTGTCGCCACCTTTGCAGCACATTAATGTGTCTGTGGTCAATCAAGAGAGAAACAGTAATCAAGACAATATTCATCGCCTTTCGTTGCCACGCTCTCTTTTTCGGGCCTTAAAAAAGGTGCCAGCTGCAGCTTGTCTTCATCCCCCCACCCCCCGGAAAGTTTTGTGATAAAGGAACATGTAGGTGAATGACAAATGTCTGATATCCAGCTCACAGCAGCAACGGCTCGGGAATAAAAAGAGCCAAACGTTAATGTTTCACCCGAATCTCAAAGTTAGGGTGTTGCAAGTTTTCCCAGAATCCTTTTAATCATTCGCGAGTGTCCGTGTGTCTTTGCTGTGAAGACACACGGACACTCGACTCCCCCTCCCCTGCCGTGCAGCCCACCCCGCCTCGTGCGCGCGCACGTCGCGCCCAGGCCCGGTGATGAAACCGCGCAGTGGCGCACGCACTCCCACACGTCCCGTATTTCATCATCAGCTGAGCCCTTTCTCCTCCACTCACAGGTCTTCTTCCCTCCCCCTCTCTCGCCCCCTCCCCTCCCTGCCCTTGCCTCTTTTTCTATCCATCGCTCTCCTTCCCCTCTCTCCCTGGGTCCCGGCCACATGCGAGAGGGTAGACTAGGACGCTGCAGCTCTGAGAAGAAAAAAGAAGAAAAAAAAAGAGAGAGAGAGAAGGGAAAAACGCTCTGCTGCTATTTCTACAGGCGGGCCCTCCCCTTTAGCTCGTCCGTGCCAAAAGAGGGAGGGATTTTTTACTACTCCCAGTCCCAGAATTTTAACCCTCTGCCGGCTCTCACTTCTGTCTGCAAGATCTGATCCTCAATATCACGCAACAAGTGGCTCCGCTTCACTTCTGCTTCGACGTCTCGGCGCCATTTGCCCCCAAAAAAAGAAGCTTCTCCGGGACCCCCTGCTTGTGTCACTTCGCCTGCATTTGGTCAGTTTTGGCCTCTTCCTGGTGGTTGTCAGGAGAGTTAAATTGGACTGGGCAGAATCCGCGTTTTTTTGGCTCCTGCCCCACCGTGATGCAGAGGCTTTTTGAACACGTGTTTCTCCATTGCTCGCCGTGCCCCCCCCCCCCGAATCCTCCTTGAAGCCGTGGACGAAGAGAGACGTTTCTTTTTCAGCAGCTGCTCGTTTTCATTGTACCTGTGCTTGTGTCTCGATTGAACCAGATGCTTTCTCGTGTATTTTCTTGTGCTTCTTATCTCATTTGCCCTCCACCTTCCTCACACTTTCCATCTCCAAACCTCTCCCTCTTTTGGGTTTTCTGCCCCACCCTCTCTCTCTCTCTCTCTCTCTCTCTCTCTCGTGGGCAGTCTCCAGTGAAAGGCGAGCAGGAGGGCGGAGCAGCAACAGGGCTTTTTCTGGGACAGGTGCCAATTTCAGACAAAAGACACAAAAAGCCAAAAAAGAGTGAGATAGTTCCCAATGACGGGGGGGGGGTGGGGGGTGGTATGTTTCAAGAACTGATTTGCAGTAATTACATGTGCATGTGTAACTCTTCTCCTTTTGCAGGATGCTTCTTCTGTTTTTTTTCATTGCACAACTGAGTAGCGGTAGAGATCTTGAATCCTCTCCCCAGTCCCCCATCCCCATCCCCTCCCCGCTGTCTTGCTCCCGTGAAGGCATTTGAGTTTCGAGCGGGGAGAAGGAAGGGGTGGGTGGAGTGTGGAAGGGGGCAGTGGGAGGCGGAGCCTCTCCTCCTCTCCTCCCTGTCGAGTCCTCTGCATTATTCATATGCCCAGGCCAGCGCTGCGATCTGACTGGCTGCCTGGCTTAGCATTCACCCGACATTCAGCGGCTCTGTTTGCTAACATTCCTCATTCAAAGCCTTGTTAACTGCCAGACGGGAGGAACACGCGACTCCAACGGAAACCCACATGGCCTCCTCATTGTGGCGGGCCCTGACAGTCTAGGACTGGGAGGTGGGCAGACAGGGGAGAGCGAGGGGAGCCAGTTTGTAAATATTACAAAGCAGTTAGCCGAGGTTAGGCAGGTTACCGGCGGCTTAGAGTCGGGTTTTGGCGGAGAGGTGGCCGGATTGACAGGGTAAGACCCAGACAGAGGGGCAGACAGACAAATAGACCAGGCGTTGAGGCACAGAGGGAGGCTGGCACTTGCTGGGACTCTGAATGGGTCTCTCGTCGGCGTGCCCGCCTACTCCTTGCATGGAGTGCAGAGCTGTGTGACTGAATCCAAGCTCCTTCTCTGCCCCTTCTCTACAGAGAGGATATGTGGACACACTGTGTGCAGCTATGGAAAGATCCAGCACAATGAGCGGCAGAGATTTTCGGCACTTTGCCCCGGATAGCTGACGACTGTGGCGGGTGTGTGTGTGTGCCAGCTGCCTCCAAGACTCAGTGGGTAAGTCAAAGAGTACGTGTGGGTGTGGAGGTAAGTGTGTGTGTGTGTGTGTGTGTGTGTATATGCCTGTGCGTGCGAAAGCATGCACACATGCAGAGGTATTCTTCTGACAGAACGGTTGAAACACAAAAGAGGAAACAAACGTCGGAGCGCGGCTCCGTTCGATCTCCGTGTTTTTTTGTGCGTTCAAACGTTGTGTCTGCATGTTGTTTCCTCCAGGAAGACATGACTATCCAGAGAGAGGAAGCTTCACTAAATATAAGTGAAGCGAAGGAGAGGGGGGGACGTGGCGTGGGCGTTGAATTTTGGACAAAACCGAGCTAATCTGTCCTGTGGTGCGTTCCTATACCTGCTGTTTTGCACTCCAGGTCGGCCTTCTGTCTGTCTGTCTGTCTGTCTCTGTGTGTGTCTGTGTGTGTGTGTGTCTGTGTGTGTGTGTGTGTGTGTGTGTGTGTGTGTGTGTGTGTGTGTGTGCGCGTGTGTGTGTGTGTGAAAGAGAGGGTTTTGGAGGGAGCAGGGAGGGACCAGTGCTGTAATGTTGGGCTGAGGGCCAGACGAGGCCTGCTACACAAGGCCGAGCCCCACCACAACGCTCCTTCTCTCTCTCCCTTTCTCTGTCTCTCCCTCCTTTTTCTCTTCAGGTCGACTGTCAGAAAACTACCAACCGAGTAATCTCACGAAAATCTAATTTTAGTGAATAAGGTTTAGTGTTTGTAATAGAAGGTTAAATGCTGGTAAATGGGTCAACGCCGACACGTGGCCACACGTAGCTTTAATGCAGCTCGAACAGGCCTTTTGGACCTATTTGTGATTAAACTTTACTTCATGGTTTGTTTTCATTTTTGGAATTTTCTTTCTCAACACGCGTAAACAGAAAAATGATCCGCGGCGTCAAACTGTGGAAAATCCTCTATAAGGTTAGATTGTACGGTTCGAGGGTTCAGTTAAACCCCAAGCGATGTGAGATATCTACAAAGTCACATATTCATTAAAGTTAGTTTCAACCAGCGTCGTCCTTGAGGGAGAACATCAGCTCTAATTTGAACTGTGTTAAATCATATTTTCCACATAATAAAAAAAAATTAACTCCACACGCCACACCCCTCGTCATTGCCATCCAGCATGGCATTGTTTTAATTATCGCTCCACAAATCAGCGTCTTCGAGCGAAGCGCTAATTGAAAACCTTACCCTCTCCTTCCCACATTGCCTCTCAATGTGGCTTTGCATCGAAACACCTCAAGCACATCAGAGTCAGCCGTGACCGATAGGTAGGAGCGGAGGCAGCGTGAGTCATCGCAGATAGCTCCAGTCCTCCCACCTACGTCCCACGTCTGACAGGCCTATTCATCTGCCACTCTCACACCTCGGGGGGACAGCGCGAGAGGCGCCATTGCTGTCGCCCCGTTAGGAAACCACTGGCGCTGCTTCCCCCTTAATTTTGCCGTTTTCAAAAAAAAAACCTATTCTAAGCCAGGTGAAAATCATGAATTAACACGTCAGCGTTTGGAGAAGGAACATATGTCGTTCTTGGGACAAAACCGTCGTTTCGCGAGTCGCAGCGTTAAAAGCTGCAGCACAAGACCAGTGGACGCGATTTTTTTTTCTCCGCTCTATTTCCTGTTTCTCTCCTTTCTCCATCGTTTCATCCGATCCAGTTCAGCATATGCTGTAGAAATAAAATTTGCGGCGGTTTGTGTTCACAATCGACCTGTTTAGGTAAACGAGGAGGAACCTGCGTTGATGCGCTGGATGTTGCGTTAACATCAAAAATATCCCCCCCCCCCCCTCATGGACATGTTTTAAAGTGTCCTCCGCATATTTACATTGTCTGATTTGTCAGGCCTGTTTGAAGAATGAATAACAACGAAAGTCACGGAGAATATTTGCTCAAAATATTGTCCGCCCTGGAAAAAATATTTATCCCCACAACACCAGGAAAACAAACCTGGTTAGGTCTTGGAATCCCTAGAAAAGTCACATATGTTAAAACAAAACTGTTGGCAAGTCGCAGTTTGTTGTGAGAGTTTATACAATACAAACTGATTTCTTGTGTTAAAAAAAAAAAAGGTTTGACCTTCACGCTGTAAACGATAGATCACAGAGGAGTTGTGTGTTGATTTTTATTACATTTTTTAAGAGAAGAAAATGAAAAAACAATTGGCTCCAACATCGACTCTGCGTGTCTGGTTTATGATCCAATTCTTACAATGTGTTACAGAACATCGGAAAAACCCACAATTGAAGGAGATGTGTAAAACTGAACATAAAGCAATCACACATACTGAACCAGACACATACACGCACACACACCGGCGCACACACACACACACACACGCGCACACACACACACACACACACACACACACACACACACACACACAGGCAAACACCCAGACACATTTGATGCTATGTACCCCACAATGAACCCTGGCTCCTAAGATGAATGGGGTTCCCACGCCTCTCCCAAGGAGTGCAGGGCACAGCCTCCTCCTCTGAGCATTCACACACAAACACACACACACACACACACACACACACACACACACACACACACACACACAATGCAGGCACTACAGATGGCCACTCAGTCTTACTCAAACACACACAGGTGCTTTGGAGAATAATTCAGAGGCACACACAGGCAGTGAAAAGGTATAAGGGAACATTTTCACAGACAAACTTAAAGTATTGATTATTATTCATAGCATCTCATGGCCAAGTAAGTTTTAAAGATGGAACTAGACGGACTCGTCTTTATTGCTTGCTATTGCAAATGTGGCACGAACAGCGTCTTCTGTAACTTGTAAAACAGAAGAACCAGATGGAAATGAGGCATGAGACATGTTAACTTGAATTTCAGTTGCACCCTCTTTTTGTTTCTGGTGTGTGTGTGTGTGTGTGTGTGTGTGTGTGTGTGTGTGTGTGTGCGTGTGTGTGCGTGTGTGTGTGTGTGTGTGTGTGTGTGTGTTGAGGTTTTGTTTTGAAGGGAGGATTTAAATGAAGCAGAAACAAAAGTTTGTGGGAAAATCTATCTTTTCATTTTCTAAAGGTTCAGCAATACAAAGTCCTTCAGTGTGTGTGTGTGTGTGTGTGGTTTTCAAGTGAATATATATAAATGCATGCATTTAGACTCTTCAATTGAATGTAATTGTGAAATTGAAAAGGGTTTTATTTCAATAATTATTTTTGTATCACAATACATTATGGTGTTTTTTATTTAATAATAGGATTTTTCTTGATCATATGCTATATGTTAAATATTATATATCACATATGATCATAAAATAATAGATTTTATTTAATTAAATTTCTTTATTCACACTTACAATACATTTTTTTCTGAAATTTCAGCTTTCACATTACATAATGGGTTTTTCGTGTGTGTGTGTGTGTGTGTGTGTGTTTGAGTATTTGAGAGAGAGTGCAAGTCGAGAGACAGCTGTAATATTTATTTATATAATAAGTAATATGGCACAATATTTTAAAAATTATTTGTAAGTAAAAACAAATTAAAAACTGAAAATCGGGATTATCTGCAGCTGAATTTCTGAAAAAGTGAACAGCTGAATAGCTGAAAAGTGTTCATGTCTACATGTTAAAATTGATTCCTTATATTTTTAATATTTTACTATTGTATTATTGTATTTTATTATAAACCTATTTTGAACACTTTGCAATTCAAACATTTTTGGTGTTAATTTAGAAACTTAAATCCGACCACATGAAAGAAATCCCAAATGGCAGAAATTGGAGGACAAAAAAAAAACTAGCTGTAGAACAGAAAGCCACAACCTTAATTTGTAATTCTAATAACACAGAACGGGGATATGTGATTTCCACCGGTCATTTTCTGGAGCATGTTCTTTTTTTCCTGAGAGACGAGTCTCAGCTTCTCCATCACCGGCCAGTTGTGTGGTAATACGCTTCTCCAGTCTAAATTCAGCCATGATCACTCTAACACATGTCACATCGGCCTTAATGATACACTCAAGGAGCTGCTTGGCAGGTTTATGACCTGAGGTCTACACCTTCGCGTGCGTGCATGCATGCGTGCGCGTGCGTGTGATAACTATATTCACGTCTCTGTTTTTCCTCTTTCATTTGCAGGCTCACTCATTATTTGGGAATGACTTTATTTTTCCTGGTCAGACCTCAGACCCCAGTTTCTTTTTTTTTCTTTTTCTATATTTAACCTTTTTTTTCATGTTAGTTTATATTTACCTCACACTCTACGATGCATTTAACTCTGTGTGCGCGCGTGTGTGTGTGTGTTTGAAACACTGCTCAAAGTCAAAAATCACTTGACCCAGGTCTTTAGTAGGGAATTTGAATCTCTTGGATTCCTGTGCCACAATTAATACAGTTTTTATTTATTTTTTGTCAGTTTATCGGAACACAAGCTTGCAGGAGAGCGACCCACCGAATCATGTTTTGTGTGTGTGTGTGTGTGTCACGTCATCTGAATCAGTGAGCGGCTGCCGCAGCTCAAAGATAATCTCCTCAAAGGAAATCGTTTGGGGGGGGAAAGGTGAAAGAGAAAGCCGTTACCCTAAAGGTCAAATGAAGATTAGAGGGGAAACCGTACACGAGGGCACGTCGGGCCGGCTGGCACCCGGAACTGCACAAAGGACTCATTGTCACGGGAGCCCCTTGGCTCTGCACACGCTCTCCTCGTGCACTTGGGGAGATGTGACACCTGTTGGTGGTTTTGGTCAACTGCAGGCTGACGGGAACGAGAATAAGATGTAATTCCAACAGCACATGAATGTCTGGAATCAGTCCTGGAGCAAAACACGGGTCAAAGGTTTGATTCCAGGTCACGAGTTTTATCTCGCATCGTCTTCTCGTTATTTCCCGGTGTTTCCGGTGACATGAGCGACTGTGCTTTTTACATAAACGTTTAAATGTTAACAATTTAAAAAAAAACATCAAACTGTGGGGAAAATGGAAATGCTTTTCATTAATAGTTACTGATTTTACAGTTTTAAGTCCGCCGACTTCAAAGAGTGCAGTGGCTAATCCCAAATTACGCTGAGGATCATTCTCGACAGTTTAACACAGTTTGTGGCGCCGTGTGTCTGAAACATTGTGCATGAAAATATATTCTTTTCGAACGTCGTACGAGAGCACATGGCTCCGTCGTGTTCCTCAGTTTCTCATTTTATTAATTCATAGTATAATAGTATTTTTTCGAAGACTGGATACAGGTGTTCGTTTGGGTTGTATGGCCGTGATAATACACTCTGAATATATTTTATTCTTTGGAAATATACATTTTATAAGTAACTGCCATTAATATATATATTATTGATTTAATACACTGCTTGTAAAAGCATGAATTTAACACTTTGCAATAGTTTGGACACTTGAAATATCTGCGTTCTTCTCCTCTCCGGCACTATGGAAAGGAGGGAGATTGTGTCAATATTGCTCTCAGCAAACCAAAATTACAAAAAAAAATCTTCTGCACCATCTCCTTCCCGAAAACGGGCCTTTTTTTCTTTTTCTTTTTTAAGAAAGTAGTTCCAACTTAAACAGTTCACAATGAATTGAACAATCTATCCTAGAAACTTTTCCGGGGCCGTGAGCACCACCAGCAAAATTCAGTCCACCTCCTTCGTGGTGGGGTGGATATAGACACATTGAGCTAAGCTTTTTATTTTTTTTCAATTTGTTTTAAACGACCCTTCCTAGTGAAAGGTCGTCTCCCCGCACAGACCCCGACGCCTTGCAGTACTCCCGTCGAGCGTTGTGAGGGAACCAGCGAGGTGCTGTGATACCTCACAGGCTCGGACATTAAGTAGCTCGCGCTAGAGATTTGTGTGGCATTTATGGGATAACCGACCTGCAATAAAACAGCCGCAAACGGGCTTGTGCGTGTGCGCGCGAGGAGTTGAGGCACTGACTCACTTTTATAAGTTGGACCTCACCTGAACACCCCCCCCCCACCCCCCCACCCACCCACCCCAGCTCGAGGGGAAACCGCAGCAGAGCCGCAGTCTGTCACGTCTCGCTCAGGAAACTCCCTCGATCGACCACAACCTGTCTCTTGACCTTTCAGCCGAACACACACGGGCACGTGAAAATGTATGCTCACTTGCGCTGAGGCTTCCTGAGCCGCACACAAACGGGCTTCAGATGAAGCCCACTGACGGATAGCGTCACAGAACTTTTTGCTCAATCAACTCCTGGCGGGTTTGTTTACCTTTTACCTGTTGCCTAAGCTACCAGGGAACAACACAGGACCCTCATAAATAAAACAGAGCAGAAGACACTTTCACTCCTTGTGTTTGCATGTTTCGCTATTGTCACGTGACGCTCTTGTGTAGAACGAGAGGTGAAAGTCCGACCTTTTGACACCTGACCGAGCTTGCTTTCTCTTCTCATTTGTCCCCAACAGGAAGAGGAAACCCGAGAGGAGATGAACTGACGAACCTGAAGCCGCCACCGCAGAGAGAGAAGTTGACGTGTCAAGCACGAGTGATACAGGAAGTATACTCACTCAAGAAACAACATCTCAGTCTGTGAATACACAGAATTCATTTTCATAGAAAGTGAAATAAAATGAAAATACATTCTTGTTAAAAGAGTAATGATAACAAATGTATGATTTTGTGTAATGAACCCTACCTACCAGAAGCGAGTACTTCCTCGTCATTTAGGAAATGATTTAGGATATGGATTCGTTTTTGAAAAAGGGTCTTAATTGGCTTTACATAAAAAATGTACAGTGACAATTTAATTCAATCATTATTATATATTTAATGTAAATGGAATACAGTAATGCTAGTAGTTCAGTGATAATATATGAGCATGGAAGTTCACACCGCAAGACAAATCCACCTCAATTCAAAGGTTCACTTACTAACGATCGGAAAATATATATTTCATTTTTCAGTCCACAGAAAACAGTTGGTGTCAGTATTTTTTTTGTTTCCTGTGTTTCCTGAAGGCCGTTTGTCTCTTTGTCGAGCTTCTTGTTCCCCGACAGGTTGACGGTGACGCAGGAGACGCTGCGGGAGGTCAAACTGTCCTTTGGGGTGAGGTAGTAGGTTGTATAGTTTTAGGGTCATTCCCAAGCTGTCAGATGACTATACAACTTACTGTCTTTCCTGAAGCGACTGTGCTGGCATCAGGACGAAGGAAAACGCGACCTTTTGTTGTAAAATGTTTGTTTTTCCCCTTTAAATTGGACCTGTCTCTTGTCTCTTATCACATTACATGTATTAAAGTCAGAGGGAAAGGATCATATCGAGGGGAAGGTAATAAGTTAGAGAGCACTTTTGTGTTTTAATTTTTAAAAAAAATATGGCAAATCTTCTAAAAAGCAGGGTTTTGGGGGGGGATTTTAAATGCTTTGAGCTTTCTTTGTTACTTAAGTGTACATCTAGGAGTCTACCCCTTTGTTTGTGCTTATTATTATTTCAAACAAATCAACAATGTGTCTTCATTAGCTAATAATTTCAATACTTTGTTTTGTGACCTTTTGAGTCAAAAGTTCTCATTAAAAAACGCTGCGTCTTCGTTTGTTCAATGACCACACGTGACTTCCCTCAAAGATCCCCCCTCGCCTCCCCGTGGCGCTCCCACCCGTCCGGGGTGGCTTCTTCTGGTGTTCGTACAGGGTGAGGTAGTAGGTTGTGTGGTTTCAGGGTTGTGATTTTACCCCATCAGGAGCTAACTATACAACCTACTGCCTTCCCTGGAGGGCAGCAATACATCATGAGCACACACACGTTCCTTGTTTACGCCCTGCATCTGACAAATTGTGGTTTACCGAGCTCAACGAAGAACCGAAAGGTTTCCATTGAATCGGTGAGTGGAACTTCATCAGAATATGCATTTGGTACCAACTATAATTATCACTCAAGAGTTTTTTTTTTTTTTAAATCATCATACCTGTTTAAGCTTTGTACTTTTTACCATCAATAAAGACTGGATAAAAAATGATTGCATACAACCGATGACTGTAGTCTGATCTTTGCGTTGTTTGGAGTCTCATGTTACAATATTTTCATAAGAAATGTTGCCTTATTCTGTAATCCTTTTGAAGGATCTCAATATATGTTGAAATGCTAATCTCAAAAGCCTCTTAGGAGCATGTAGTCTTGAATTCAAGTGTGTAACATGGTGTGTCTTTGTACTTTTAAATGGAGACAAATAATTTGTGATGTGTATTATGTGCTGGATCAAAGGGGAACTGGAGGATCTAAACTATTAGAAGATAGGAAATTCAAAGGAAATAACAAAAAAAGGGAGCCGTGCTGTATTCTTTGGGCTAAATGGTTTCATGTTGACACCACATTTTCAGAGCGTAGTGCAGATCCCAAACTTCACCAAAGGTTCGTTAGCTGCTACCTAATCGAGCCGCAGAAAGCGTGCAACACGAGACCAGGACCTGATGTATCCGCAAAATAAATCCTAAATCATCATCCTCCCACTTACCTGTGTGGAAAAAAACAAACAAACATTGAGCACCGTCAGAAGTACTACTCTGGAAATTATCAGGAAAAGACGATGGCTGAAATCCCCCCAGAGAATCCCTCACTTTAGAAGAGACTCACTTGGAGATTGTTATGCATTCTGATACAGCAGGTGGCGCCAGATATGACCTGTTGTCTGTACAATTGCTACAGCAGTTTGCACAGAGATACATTGTCCTGACTATCGCCTGCAAACAGAAAGAGGAGGGGTGCGTTCCATTAACTTAAATCACAGATAAAAAGACACGTTGGAAAGTCGCCACGCATCAGTATGATGCAGCATTTGGAAAATTAATTCGGCCTTTTAGGCGAGATGTGTTCATTGAGTTACACTGAGACGGAAGTCACTTATTGAACCTAAACTTGTTAACAGCATCACAGCTGTCGTGAACACTGTCATGCACACAACACCGGGGAATAGAAGTTTGAAAAAAGGGCTCCCTGAGAGGGCAGGACACGCTGCCGGGCAGTGGGGTTAATCACAGAGGGGCTTCTGGCCTTAAGGGGCGGAGGGATATTGAAATGAATGAATGAATGACAAGGGTACACCAAGTACAAGGCAGCACGGTTGGTTGTCAATCAGCTGATGGAGCTGGAAAGAGGAAGCACCCAAACATGAAGTACCCGGATAGTGAGCTCAAAACGCCCCCCACCCCCAACCCCACCCCCCCCAAAAAATGGTGTGTAAAATGCCGGACACTTCGATGGTCGCCATCTTGGCTGTGTGGCAGAAGGGGAGGGAACAATAAATGCGTTTTTCAAACTTGTGATAGTGGAAGCCAGCCGAGGAAGGAGGACACGTCGTTTGTGCCCAACGGCGGCGTCATTTCAATTATGTGCGACAACGGGGCACACGCGCAACAAAGTATCGTACTACACCAGTGAGTGCGCACACAGTGTACTAACCGTGGCTCCCAGTAAACATACAGAAAGAAGCCCACGAGAACGTGCACATCCCGTGTGCGGCCCACTTGGTAGGGATGGTATTTGCTGTATGTTAGTTATGCCGAGCATGAAATACAACAAGTTCAGCGAAGGGAGCAGCTCGCCTCATGGTCTGGTTTTTAAAAAAAAAAAAAGAAAAGGAGAGATTGAAAGAAACTGGGCCCGTTGGCTATAGGTTATCTCCAGGATCTACAGCACCCAGGCCCCATACTTGCTGATAGAGCGAGAGCAGGACCATATGGACCCACACTAATGTTCACTGTAGGGCATCCTTGAAGTCTGTGCAAGGATTGTTTGATAGACGGTGCAGGATCCTGCAGGCGGTGCTAGGTGCCTTGAGCTGCAGGAGCAGGCCAAGCTGGTGTTGATGCAGTCTTACTTGGGATCTCCGTGCTCTGTTGATGCACCCCCTTCTCGTCTGTCAACAGCGTCTAACGGAGACCTGTAGCCCATTCCTCCAACCCAAGGTCATAACTTTTTAGTCCGAGAGTAATATGGATTTTGCAGTTTTAAAGCCCTCCAGGTTAGGCACCTCGGTACCTTGTGCCCTGTGTAGGTGCTCTGCCGCTATGTGGACGACTACATGGTGGACGTCCAGTCGGTTGTTTGTGCTCAGGAGCTATGAGGCCGTTTTATTAATGTGAAGCAAATTGTCAATTGCCAGCTTTTGGTAAATGTAAGCGACTGAGCGAAGGTGGAACAATATCGACGATCTGGTCCACTATGTGCCTATGGAGGAGCATCGGCCTTCATTACAACTCAATGGGGAAGTACTCGGGCCTACAGCAGAGCATTGGCATCGTCCCTGGTTTTCAATATCTTTTTGAATTTGATGGTGATTTTTTATTTTTTTTTGACTTTCTTTACCGAGTAAGTGGAATCTATTGGCGTCAATGTGATGCATTGATTGGTGTTGATTTTTCTTCATTCGCTACAGTTAAATATGGAGTACCTCAGGGGTCAATTGTGGGACCAATGTTATTCTCTTTTAACATGCTCGCATTAGTTATTAATATTATTTGTAGACACGGTGTTTCCCCTTCACTGTTCTGCTGATAACACAGTTCTCTACGGGAGGGTTTATAGTTGATATAACAAACTGGACATCCCCGAAAATGTAATATCTTGTTGTTGGCTCAAACAACTCAAAACCCAAACTCTTGAGAACTTCTTTTGTATTGTATTTTGTGTTTATAGTTTAACCAATGTAAAGTGCCTTTGAGCATTGTTAAAAAAGTGATTCATAAATAAAATGTATTATTATTATTATTATTAACAACACAAAAACACTCAAACGCTGCCATCTGCTGGGGGACCGTTGGAATGCATTTTGCCTGTTGCTCGAAATTTTTGGCATGTTTGACTGTAACCTAAGCATCGAGCAGCAGATTACAGAACATGTTTGTACAAGTTCTATAATCTGCCACTCGACGCTTAGGTAATTGAGACTATTTCATATACTCTTGTCTCATCACACAACGATTTAACAGCCTCTTCACATCCCTAAATAGTAAGATTGTAGACCGATAACATTATAAAACACAGGAGATGGGCTCTTGACCACGTTTTATCCTCTACACCGGCTTCCAGTATGATTTAGAATTGAAGGTTGTTTTCATATGCATCATATGATCTGACTCCTCAGTAATATCTCAGATCTTTTTATCCCCTTCTGACCCGGCTCGCACTCCAAGGCCCTCCGGCAGGGGTCTGCTATCTGTTCCAGGCTCTCAGCTGAGGACTGAGGGAAACAGAGCTTTTGAAATAACAGCCCCGAGGCCTCTGGAAAACCTCACAGTCAGGGGCTTCTTTCTGAATCTAACCCGTAAAACATCATTCTACCCTTCACCAATTTTGTATTATTCTAGTTTTTGGTCTGTTTTCGCCATGTTTAATTTTTAATGTGATTCCTTTAGTACTTTTATTCACTTATGCAGTGTTTTTTGTTCATGCTTGCCATGTGCTGTATGAATAAAGATATTACATTATTGTTGTTGTTGAAATGCAATGGTCTACATTTCAGTTTTGCACAAATGATAGAGGAAGACGATACTTGTGTTCGTCTCCCATATAACAAATCTGACAGGAAACTATATAAGACATGTATTTTTTTTTAAAAGCTCATACTAAAAGTATAAGGTATCAGCAAAATTAGCACCAATCAGAAAAGTGGCTACTGTGACTACCACACAATTACAAAATATTCGATTATTAAAGCAAATGAAAGCAGAATTTTACTGCTGTCGCTGGCGGATCTGCTTTTAGTTTCTTTTATATACCGCTGTGTATTTTATAAGAATGTTGTGTTTAATTTGTAGATCATTTTGTAAGATCATCGTGTTGTCTACAAACATGTGATCAGTAAATTAAGCAGCTATTAAATGAATACAGAGGATTAAAAAAGTGCGACATTTCCCTCTGCAATGAAATAATAATAATAATAATGATAATAATGAAGTACCAAGTGAAGTAGACGTACAAGAACGGCAAAAATCAAAGCTTCAGCACTTGAGCAAATGTTCTCAGGTGACATTCTGCGCCACCGAAAGCGGAACACACGTCAAGCACCAATAGCGCGCTGCGTTCAAATCCCTGCGCGCCCATTGGCTGAAACTATAGGTGTGTCAAGGAGGTGTGTGCGTCATGACGCCGCCGGTCGCGACGTGACATCGTGCGCAGCAGAAGTCAGAAGCTGAGGATCGACACCGAGCGGAGGTGACCGGCGCACGACGGCTGTTGTAGAGCCGATCTCAAGACCTGTGTGTGCGTGTGTGTGTGTGTGTGTGTGTGTCGGACGTCCCGGACCGGTGACGGCTTCTGGACGTGCTCCGGATACTTTTTCTCTGAGGTGATGCATAATAACTTCTCTCTCAAAAGCTATGAAGTTATGTCATTGAGATCATATGAACCCCGGCTGCCTGTTTGCCTTGAAAGGTTGTTTTTTTTAATTTTTTTATTGTAAGGTTTATTGTTCACCACCAGTAACCGGTTACACTTGTCTTACAAAAGCCCTCGTGCAGTCGAACGTGTGGCTGTTCGCCCGGAGGGATCGGGAGCCCCCACTCTAAGCTTCCTGACCGGTGGTTTTGTAATAAACCCCCCACACGCCCACACAGTGTCAAGAAACGCGTCATTGTGATTAAAGGAACACCCCCCCCCCCCAGTTTGTTTCAATGTCTCTGCCTGTGTGCAGCAGCAGAAGAGGACAATCACAGTCAGATCACTTGTTTTGAGGAAGCTGCTTGTGGGATCTGCTCTGTACCTGATTTTTTTCTCTCTCTTTTAAATTTTTTCTGTGTATCTGTGTGTGTGTGTGTGTGTGTGTGTGTGTATGTGTGTGTGCGCGTGTGTGCGTGTGCTCGCCCTGGATGATCTGGTTGCAGAGAGATGAAAGGTCTTGAAAAGGTCACAGCAGCTGATCCCGACTCCGCAGAGGGCACCGACAAACGGGGAGACAGAGCTGCTCTCTATTCCTAACCGCCGCCGCCGACCGGACACCAGTCTTGGAATCTCAAATGGAGACCGTCACCTGTTCAGGTATCCATCTGACCTACACGCACGCGTAACATCTTGTGACTCTGGGTTCTGTCATCTGTTAACACGCTCTAGCCGTGCGGCGTGACGCCCCTGCCGCGTTTCCTCTTCTCCTTTGACCTAAAGATAGAGTCCCCCCCGGTCTGGGATTACAGTTTTCCTCTGGGAATTTTTTAAAAAACACAATGTGCTTTGAGGTGAGATGGAAACATGCGAGGCCTGCTGGGCCCGGGTCATCTATGAAAGAGGAAGCCAAAGATATAACAGCAGAGACCCAGTAAGGCTAAATGACGTGTTTGAAATGTTTTCATTTTTATTAATCTCTTATTTTTTGGATTCCATAAAACAGTGAAAGTGTGTATCATCAAATCTTGTTTTGGGGGGGAATTTCTTCTCGAAAAAATATCTTGAAAGAGTAGCAAAGTTCTTGCCCATTACATTTCTGTTTACGACTCAACTTTACAGGGTGCACTTCAGGACGGGGCACATTCCACATCTATACTGTAATATCTGCGCAACCAGAGCTGGAATCCTACATGTCTTGGACACAATTCAGCCACTGTGCAGAAATCGGCATGAGCGTAAAAAAATGCAGATAAATGATACCATATGAGGTTCTGTACAGTAGGTGTGCGCCGGCGCTGCTGCCTTCTCTAAGATCTCCCTCGTTTTTTCAAGACAAGGAATATGTTTCAGAGACAAAAAAAGCTATTTACTGTCTCGCGGATTTACTCTCTGATGTGGAAATCTCTCTGCTGACTCCCGGGCCATCAGTTTGTCACAGGGCAGATGTGCGTGTGTGCGTGTGTGCGCGTGTGCACGTGTGTGTGTGCAGTCGCACAGTCTCCCTGTGCCTTGTCTTACAGTCTTTCAGTAGACGAGAAGACACACACTAAAACACATTTATAGCGTATGTTGCACAATATACCACAGCTGCAAAAATGCATGCATTCACACACATACATACACACACACACACACACACTCTCGGATATTTCCCCTTTACACAAGTTCTGGCATGCCGTCAGGACTCGTCCTTCCAAAACGCAGAACACACAAAGACGAGATAAACAAGCGTGCTGATCAATCACGTCCCTGCTATCTGACCTCCAGAGTTGACGGAGTGCATGCTTTCCCTCCAGACCTGTGCTCCAGACCGACAAAGATGCCAATTTACCTGATTATCGTGGCTCAGTCATTAGCTCAAAAAAAGGGCCACTTATCAGAGAGGAAATTTACAGTCGCATAGCGGCCCCGTCCACGCTCGCCCTCACAGGCGCGTGCAGCTGTGCAAACGGAGACTTTACACCGAGCTCCCACGAGCGCCGTCATGGGGGCCCCCCCCCCAAACAGCCGAGTCTCTTTGATCGGAGATACCATTCTGATTCCCGCTCAAACAATCGAATGACGTCGTAGTGACACGGATGGAATTAAATTGCGGTGATGTAAGGAGCAAGGGGCCAAGCGTTCATCGGCCTGCAGTCTATAGAACGACAGAGGGCCGTAATGGAACCATAGCTCTGGACACGGTGCTGCGATGTGGTGCGATGGCTCCAACAGATGTTCTTCGCCCCGCTGGGAGCAGCTGGGAGCTCCACCAACCCCCTCCCACATATATGTTAAACCCAAACCAAACA
This sequence comes from Scophthalmus maximus, assembly GCF_022379125.1. Taxonomy (NCBI): domain Eukaryota; kingdom Metazoa; phylum Chordata; class Actinopteri; order Pleuronectiformes; family Scophthalmidae; genus Scophthalmus; species Scophthalmus maximus. Next base: position 14,216,903 of record NC_061526.1, on the reverse strand, counting down.
CCTTCACATTATGAATTCATCAGCCTCACCTCAGGCGTAAGTGTCCCGAAAAGTTACACATGTAACCGGCTCTGGATTTGTTCCCGTTTTTGTCTGAAACCTAATAAACCCACAACCAACAGCGATTTTGTAAACAACATGTGTCGCTGATCAATATCTGAGCCACCATTGGCCGGGGTGGCTCAGTGGATAGAGCAGGAACACATGTACATGTACGCAGACGTCCAGGGTTCCAATTCGATCTCTGACGATTTCCCGCGTCTTCCCACCTCTCTCTCTCTCTCTCCCCTTTCTCACCGAGCTGTCCTGTCAAATTAAAGGCGGAAAAAGCCTAAAAAAAAATCATCTTTAAAGGCTCTTACTGCTGCTTAAAGAAAGAAAGAAAAAAAGAGCGATTCTGTCCCTCGTGTATGACTTGAAACATTTATAGATGTGTCCTGGTTTAGTGATCGGAGAAACTGGTGGGAGGTAGCCCCAAAAACGGACAATAATTAAGATCTGAGCACTCTCCAAACATGTTGGACTTTAACTGTAGAAATATAGTATTTGATATAGTAATAGAATACTGATAAATTGGTAAGTTGCAGCTTCTTTTGCCTCACAGCCTGGTCCCGATGCCTCTCCTGTGTTGATTTACACCCCGTTTTCCACATTACAATATATATATATATATACTAGAGGTATCCTCAGTATTGCCCACAGTGATATAGTGTAATATAGTGATATTTCGATTTTGCTGTGAACGTCAGATGTATCCATCTCCCCTGAGCGTTATTTTCAAAAAGCTCAGGTTTCAGATGTGAGAAGTGCAAAAGTTTTAACGTGGACGAAATGGACTGTAACGAAGCGTTTTCTCCCCTGACATGAACTCGCCGACCTTCAGCCAGAACTCTGGATTTCTGGAGAAATTTACGGACAACGGTCGGTTTGGAAAAGGGTGAAGGCTTGAGAACGTTTGGACCAAAGCGGAAAACTAACCAGGGTTGTTGTCAGAGGTTGGTGCTTCGGTTTGGTCCTAAATCGTTATTCTCTCCTCTTACTTCCAGTTGGCTGAGTGAGGGAGGGAGTTTGTTTTTTTTTATCCCTCCCCGGTCTGGCTTGACCTCCACCATGGCAGGGGATCTGTACAGCCCGCCGTCCCCGCTGGGGGATTCCCTCCTGGACAGTCCTCTGTGTGGGGACCTGATGGAGGACCTCCGCGACATCTCCCAGTCGATGGGGGACAACGGGCTGGGATTCGACTTCCCAGAGTACCAGAGCACCGGCTCGGGGTCGGAGAGCTCCACCGCACTGGGTGAGTGTCGTTACAGGTGGACGGATCCTCCAGAAAGAGAGGGAATATGCCCTTGGTTATGATGACAAATGTCAATTCCACTCAGTGGCTCAAGCTGCTTTTTAAAATTGAACCAAACATGCCAGAGTTTATTTTCACTATCTCATCCAAGAGCAGGTAATGTAGATTGTTAAAAACGCTGAGCTTTTGACCTTTTGACTCCAATGATAAAAGGAGATGAGATACTAATGGGATCAATTTCTCTTGCGTCCACATGGCTTCTGTCATTCGAGGGAGACACTTATCTGATGTGCTCAGGTTGTCAAAGGCAGCAGCTCCTTAGGTGTAACTTTGTTTTGTATTGTATTGTATTGTTTATTCAAAAGATATCATCATGCCTTCATGACTGTGAAGAGTCCTTACTCGGAGGAAGAAAACAAATTTACCAAAATGTGGAACTGCTCCTTTAAGTGTTGTCAGTCTGCCAACTACATTCCGTAGTTGCTTGCTCCGCACCTTAATTGCACTGTGTATCCTTAATGCGTCTTTGTTCAATGGGGAGCCCGGTGTAACCGCTCCCTGTTGTTTCCCCTCCGCCGCAGACACCTTGACCCCGGCCTCCAGTCCGTCGTCGGGGGGCTGCGGGGCCGCACCGGGGCCCGAGGAGAGCCTCAGCCTGGGGTGCAGGGTGTGCACGGACAAGGCCTCAGGCTTCCACTACGGGGTGCACGCATGCGAGGGCTGCAAGGTGAGAGAGGCGGGGACTAAAGTATGAATTGTGTGTGAATGTCCTGACATACTGAACGTGTCAAAGTGACACGGGACATGAAACATGAAACATCGCGTTGAGATATAAATATAAACGTGAAGACCACATTCAATTCACTTGTGCGGCAAGGTTGCAGCAAATGTTGGTTCTCCTTCATGTTGCTGTGCAGGTGTTTCACAATTGAAAAACAAATGATACAAGCCAACACATACTCATGCCCCCGCATGCACATTAACGCCCACATGCACTGCCTGTGACACACACACACACACACACACACACACACACACACACACACACACACACACACACACACACACACACACACACACACACACACACACACACACACACACACACACACACAGCGGAGCTGAGCCAGAGACCAGTGGAAAGACTCCGAGACATGCCGACAGGTCATGTGAGTTGGGGGACGCGATGGCCTTGGCTGACTCGTCACCTCTCCCCTGCTTGGCACAGTGCCCAGCTGAGTGACACACACACACACACACACACACACACACACACACACACACACACACACACACACACACACACACACACACACACACACACACACACACACACACACACACACACAGAGCAGTGCTGTTCCTCAGATTGAATTACCTTCTTACGGGCACATTTTTTGATTTAACGATAAAAGATATTTTTCCATTTGTTTTAAAAAAAACTATTCTCATCAGTCCTAAAAGAAATAAGCTCTGGATCCAAAAAAATATTCATATTAAGACAGCACATTGTAACTGAGACCACTGAGCTCAGTGCGCCTGTTAAAACTATTAAGAATCGTCACCGCATTGTTTGTGCAGTCACGTGAGCCCCAGGCCGACCTGCTGACCCGAGTCTTTGTTTGCTATATTTGTAACTCATCACCTTGCCCGCTCAAAAGTTTCGCCGTGAATCCACCGCCTTGTGTCGTGTGTCTTTGAAGCCGGACAGAGGCTTTTCAGCGGTGCTGCTGGATCTTTGTGCCGTTCCCCTCCATAATAGCCCCACTTCTCCCCGAGGCGGAGAGAGGAAAAAGTGTGTTCCGATTGTTTTCACTCTGCGCCGCTGGCACCGTGCCTTCAGTTCTCACTGGAATCTCAAGGAGACAAGAGAGATGGACGCAGGCAGGAGGCTATTCACAATTTTCCTTTCCCAGTCCAAGTCTTTCCGTCAATTTCCCAATCTGTGTCTGTGTGTGTGCTCTTGAGCTCCGTCATTCCTCAGAATCGCCACAAACAAACGCTCATCACGCCGTCAAAGATTTGGCCACGCGACCGGTCAACTGTGTCAGACCGATGCGATGCCGTTCTAAAAGTGGGAACGCGACGACATGGAACCATCGGACGCCTTTACGCGTTACAAAATTTCTCTGCCGGGGGGGGGGGGTGTTGTCGCCATCATGGAAAAAAAATCTGGCTCTGTGGCGAGTCACAATTCACTGTTTCGGCGCTGGACAGGCTCGGCGTAGCATTTTCCGACACCTCGCTATTAAAGCGGTGGCGGAATGTGGTGTGAGCGCTTACGGCAGCGGGATGGTTGGCACAGACAGAAATGGGATTTAGCAGTGAAATCACAAAAGTAAATGTACCTGCTCAGAAGGTGGACGTTATGTGTGTGCCACAAAGATGCCCCTACATTTAACCATTTTGAATCACGTCTCCCTGCGTCCGTCTTTCCTCCTGTCTCACGGCAAAGAACTGGGCTCCGCTTGTGTCTGTACATCTCCACGCAGACGTGCGAAGACACGCTGTAAACACCTCACATCTGTTTAGTGCACCTAGGTTGTTTCATAATGTTTTTGTTTTTGTCGGCTGGCACAAAATTATATGTCCGGAGCTTCACATTTCCCCATTTCAACACCGTCATAAAGATCACACCCCTCGCTCTCCCTCGCCACATTAAAAGTGGCACAGTAAAGTGATACGTGACACATAATAACTCTTAATAACAGTGTCGTGCATAAAAGGCAGCCACGGGCCGGGTGTAAGATGATGACTGATGTGTGTGCGTGGTCATGCGGATCCAGATACACTGGCAGAAAGTCTTTGTGACAGCGAGGGCCGAGGAATGTCCCAGCTGAGATATCGGTGTACGTCAAAGCATCGGCCCATGTGACGTCTGTAAGCATTAGCAAAGTAATAATGGTAATAATAACACTTGCAAGCAAGCATGAGAGGGTCCAGCATCCCAATGCAAATCAGTTTGTATCTATAGCATAAAATGAACCTGTTATCTTCCAGCTTGTTGAGTAGCAGGTAGTTTTAATTTTTTTCATGCAAAATTATAGAAGCTTAATCTGAGGATGAGTTTTTTGTTCCTCGGGTGCAAAACCTCTCGAGGCTTTTGCCGCTCTGTCATAACGTTTTGGATCGTATGTGTTATTCTTGTCTCGACCAGGGTTTCTTCAGGAGGACCATCCGGTTGAAGCTGGAGTACGACAAGTGTGAACGCAACTGCAAAATCCAGAAGAAGAACCGCAACAAGTGCCAGTACTGCCGCTTCCACAAGTGCCTCTCCGTGGGCATGTCCCACAACGGTGAGACTTGAAACCTCAGGCAATGAAAAGAACTGGCGGGCAGGCATTTGCGAGAGCGGTTATATAAAACTCTGCTCACAACATGTTCTGTACAATAACAGCGGGACACGTCCGTCTGTGACTTGACTCCGGTTCAACGTGCTTTTCATTTTACGTCGACTGGGTTTTTATAGGACAACGTCCTGCAGGACCCAGCTTGACATTGACAAAACACAGGCACGTATAGCTCTACATCTGGGCCGTCATCTGCGCCGGCTGCCAAAAAGGGGTCACTGGGTTCGTCACGACGGCCTCCCACCGCAGACAGAGAGCGGCGTGTCAGAAACCTGAGAGGGAGACGACATGTTGTGGTCGTCGGGAGAGGGAACGGAGCGCGCCGCATCTGTTGAATGTTCTGTGTGTGTCCGTGTCTGTGTGTTTTTCCGCAGCAGGAAGATGTGTTTGATGTGTCCACGGTGCGACGAGCAAAAACTCTCCTAGCTGTTCGCTAATGATGAAATGTGTCTGTCCGCCAGCCATTCGGTTCGGTCGGATGCCGCAGGCGGAGAAGCTGAAGCTCAAGGCGGAGAGCAAGATGGTGGAGGCGGAAGTGGAGAGCCCCATGCTGGCCGACCACAAGGTTCTGGTCAGGCAGATCCACGAGGCCTACATGAAGAACTTCACCATGAACAAGGCGAAAGCGCGGCTCATACTCACCGGGAAGACCAGCAACCCGGTAGGGGGGGGGGGGAGTTTGAGGATACTCTTCATCCGGCATCTGTGTCAACTACCAGCATCCTCTCCCTCTTGTCTTTCCCAGCAGCCTTTCATCATTCACGACATGGAGACGTTCCAGCTGGCGGAGAGGACGTTGGTGGCCCACATGCTGAACGGCGACTATCCAGAGCCTGAGAGCGGCCTTCAGTCGGGGCCCGACGTCCTCGGCGTGGGGTGTGGCGAGCTCCAGCAGAGGGAGGCCGAAGCGAGGCTCTTCCACTGCTGCCAGAGCACCTCGGTGGAGACGGTCACCGAGCTGACGGAGTTCGCCAAGGCGGTGCCGGGCTTCCAGGGCCTGGATCTGAACGATCAGGTGGGTTTCGGGGGGGAGCTGTATCTGTCGCCTATCCTCCTGTCGTGCCCTGTGAGACGGTATAGAAAGTATACAGTACATAGCTTTGTCTCGTACTTAGGTGACCCTGTTAAAGTACGGTGTCTACGAGGCCATCTTCACCCTCCTGGCCTCCTGCATGAACAAAGATGGCCTGCTGGTGGCCCGCGGCGGGGGCTTCATCACGCGCGAATTCCTCAAAAGCCTCCGGCGCCCGTTCAGCGAAATGATGGAGCCCAAGTTCCAGTTCGCCACACGCTTCAACTCCCTGGAGCTGGACGACAGTGACCTGGCCCTTTTCGTGGCCGCCATAATCTGCTGCGGAGGTAACCCACGCTTGTGCAGAGGAATGACAGATAACGGGCAATTCAAATGAAGTGACGTGTTGAAATGTCCTTTCTCCGCCGTCTCTTGTCTCCGTTAGACCGCCCAGGCCTGGTGGACGTGCCTCTGGTAGAGCAGCTGCAGGAGGGCATCGTTCAGGCGCTGCAGCACCACCTGCTGGCCAACCACCCTGATAACACCTTCCTCTTTCCCAGGCTCCTGCAGAAGCTGGCCGACCTCCGGGAGCTGGTCACCGAGCACGCCCAGCTGGTGCAGGACATCAAGACGACCGAGGACACGTCGCTGCACCCTCTCCTGCAGGAGATATACAGGGACATGTACTGAGAAGATGGCACGTTGAAATGTCCCAAAACTTGATTATGGATTCCGTAAACAACATGAACTGATGCTATCTGTCGTATCAATTGTACTGTAAGCGACTCATTGTGCAGCTTCGGTGGATGTGCACCGCCGTGACCAAGTGACTCTAAATCTGGAACAAAACAAGAGTGAAGTTCTTTCCAGGCGGTGGGTCCTGCAAGGGGTGTGCGCTGCCATACAGGGGGGGGACATGCTTTCTGAACTTGCATCACAGATGGGTAGAGATATGTTTTCTTCAGTCTATATATATATCGATTTGAAACTATTTGCTTTGGAATCGGATGCTGGATGCCAACCTCTACCTAACAGACATGCACACACTGATTATACTAATTGTGCCTTTCAACATGAAAGCCAATGTTTTTAATTTTTGTGCTAAAGGGGCTAAATATTTGAATGTGATCATAATTACATTCATGTCCTTTTTATTGTAAACTAGTGCCTTATTGATATCAGCCAAACTTCCCTCAACAATCTTGAGATTGTGTTTTGAAGAAAGTTTTCAACAGCAGAGTAGTTTCACCTCTATTTTGACCACCCCATAACAAATACACAATAAAGAGTTGTCTCATATGTCTCACAAAGTAAAATATTTAAAATATTGTACTTTTGTATATTTATTGAATCCTTACCTGCTGCTAGAACCAGCACAACATGATCACTCACTTTGAACCCTTTTTTTTAACAGATCTTGTGCATGTGCAAAATGTTCAGTTCAGATTCTGACACCGTTTTTCCCTTAAAGGGGGGAAAAAAACAAAAAAAAAACTGCGGCCAGTATTTCATATTTTGACCACAAACCTAACACTCTGTTAAGCTGGTTGGTGTTTTATTTTGTAAATACGACAGGAATTCTGGTGACCACAGTGAAAGGGACGTATGCATGTACAGACGTCAACACAGACCTCATGGAAGAGCTGATTGCCTTGTTTTTCTCTACTAACAGTATACGTCACCTCCCAATGCCATACTAAAACATTGTTCCTTGCCATTATTAAACTGTTAATATTTTTTAAACATGTAAAGTAGAGTGTTCAATATGAAAATGTATTTGCTGTTTTAAAAAAAAAGGAGTAATGTTAAGATGGTAGCCAAAAATAAACTACTATATTTAATAGACTGCCTAAAGATGTGAATATTATCTGTTCATGATTTAGATTAATGAATTTTGTGAAGAGGCTTTTTTTTCCACTGCGGACATTTTGAATTGTTATCGCAGGCATAGGTATAACTTAATAATGTTATTGAAAAATGTGTCAACCTTAACTTAACTTTACAATAGAATATGCTGTTAAAAACAACATCTGTCATCTTAGGTTTAATGTAATGTAATTTCACATACAATAATTCCATATACACAAGGGTCTACATACATAGTTTTACGCATCATGAAACATATTGTGAATTAAATAGCACCAAATTCCTTTTGGTCAAATCTTCAGAGTGGCCCTTTTAATTTGTCAACAAATAAAATAAAACATAACGCAAAATTTATTGTAGCCAAAATATCACGATATCTCTGTTTGTCCCCCCTAAATGATAATAATTTATATTTCATTAAATCCCTGCACTACGCTGTGTTCGCCTGTACTCCGCCGCGCCTCTAGGTGGCGGTAAAGCCTCACGAACAACAACATTGGCTCGACCTCGCGATGTGAAAAACCAGGAACTAACTTGTCTCCGCTCTGCAAACTGAGCGATGGAGCAAACTTCCCGTCAAAAAACATTTACGTGCCAGTCGTGTGGTCTAGACAGCCCGTATAGTTACTACGGACAGAAACCACCAAACACCAGGGCGATTGTGTAAGTGTACATTAAGCTAAACGCTCCTCTTCCTGCTCCGGAGCTAGCCGTGCTAATGCTAGCTTGATGCTACGTGACTGAATGTGAGGTTAACGCCGGCGTCTAATGTCAAATACGTAACGAGGGGGGCGAAATAAGGGCTTCGGTGATTACATACAGTGACTTGTGGCTTTACTTCTCTCATTGGAGTCATAACTCTTGTCTTCCTGTCTGCTCACCCATCAGGTTGCTGGAGGAGTGTTTTGTGACCAAGGATCCCTTCTGTCCGGAGAAGGACACGTTCCTCGTGCTGGGCTCCACCTGCAGCCTGTGCAGCCGCTGTGTCTGTGTGGGATCGGTAAGAGCCACGGACACACAAACCATGTGATCTCATATATGTATTTAATTTGTATTGACACGCACACGTGAGAGCATGCTCCTCCTTGGGACATATGATAACTTCCAAGTGTGTGTGTGTTCTTTTTAAGATGCAATATGCGAGACCGAAACATTTAAATGAATGTGAAGCTGTGCTCATATTGTAGTTTTCCCAACCGCTTGACACAAATTGACCCCGTGGATCACAGTTGAAGACGAGTACACACTGTGCAGACCTCGAAACTGTTTAACGCGCTCTGACGAATCGCTCGTAAGAAAAATGGAACGCCTTCCATCTGTCTCTGCATAAACGTGACCAGTCATATCTTGTGCATCGCGTGAATCTGGTGCATCGATGCCGACCTCTGCTCTCTCTCTCTCTCCTCTGTCAGGACTGCAGTCTGTTCTACACCAAGCGGTTCTGCGTGCAGTGTGTGAACGAGCACCTGGAGCAGTTCCCTCCACAGATTCAGGCCGAGCTGGCCAAAAAGAAGCAGCAGAGGTCCGAGGCGGCGGCGTCGTGACATTGTGGGCCGGGATGTCCCGTTTGGCTGCTCAGGTGTTGAGGACGAATATCTGAATAGCTTTTGTCCTTAATAGTTGTTTTTTTTAATCAGCACTTTTGATAAAATCCACACTGGACAACTCCCCCCCAAAAAAATATGCCTGCGGTGTGCAACTAAACATCCTGTGTTTAATCAGCATCGCTCTCGGGTTATTATTAGTTTTGGTTGGAAACACACATCCATCAGGAAAAAAAAAAACGTATTTATATCTGTTGCCAGGATGTTCACTCGCTGCATTAGCCAACCCCGGGTTTTATTTGTTTATTGTAGACTTTTATAGATGCGAACAGCAGGTGTGACCAGCGCTGCCAGACCCCTGTTGGATTGTGTTTCGACAATCAAACCTCCCAATTAAAAATGGCTCCCAGTTTCAAATCGTTCTCATGTGGATAGTTGCCCCGGAGTTGCTCCCAAGTTTTTTCTTTTGCGCTCCAACCTTTCAGAGGCACGACAACCTTGTTTTTTCAACTAAAAAGGATATTAGAATACTAGTGTATTTGCACTGATTCTGGATTTTCCGCAAACAACATTACACCTATGGATGTATGTATGGCTCAAAAGAGCAACGTGGAAGCATTAGTGCAGTTGCTAGTCACACTGAAAACTAGATTCATGTGTCTGCTGCTGTTGAAGTGGAAAGAAATGAAATGAATTGCTCTCAATTTGTCTTTGTACTTGTTGAAATACGCCCGTTTCGCAATTTTTTCTTTTTTTTTTTGTGCCTTTTTTTTTTAATGAGAAAACACATTTTTATTGCTTTTCAGCAACATGTGGTAATGGTTACGTTCATGGCACATCCTTGCTAACAACAGACACATGCGTGTGTTGACAGTGACACATCCTTTTGTGAGGGAGCATTACTGCTTCTCCCCTTTGATTTCTTTGGTTCACGGTCAAAGGATGAACTGTTGACTTCTGTGGAGTCAAAAAAATTATAATCTCATTTGATCTGAAATCATTAAAAAAAGAAACACAAAGTGACGTTTTCTGTGTTTTGTGACTTCAGTTCATTTCACTGTAGTTGCATCATCCCACTCAGTTACATATAGTGGTGTTTTTGTCATTTAAAACTACACACGGCATCAAATCTTGCAAATCAACTAATACTAATCAAAATAACACTATAATGACATACAATCAAATATTTATTGTTATTTAGGTGCAAGTTCGTGATGGACAAATCTCAACAAAACTAATAAAACGACCCCCCCCCCCGAATCTAGTAGAATGAGCTTTAATGTGTCCAACTGTGAAAGGGGGAGAAAAAAATCACAAGCATTACCCTTAAAGTATTAGTTCTGCATGTGTGACCTTAACAAAATGTTCCCTTGCCCTTATTTCCCTCTCGCCCGTCTAATCAGTTTGATCAAAATCCATTTTTTCGGCTCGTGGATCGACTCCCTGCAACACAACACTGTGCCCAGTTTGTAGCAGCATAAACACATTATGGATTAAGTGTGATCCTGGGCGATAACATCAATATAACGGATGTCCTCGCTGTATTTGTCACGAGATGTTTGGGTCCTTTTTTTTCGAAGGGTTAATTCAAACGGCATGGGCCCAGTGAGTTTTTACTGGCAAAAGCGGCGGAGGAATGCAGGAGTGACACCGTATAGCTTCGGTTACCGTTACTGGATGTTTTCACTCAAGTGACTAAAGTATTCCTGTGCTGCTCGGTAGATGGGTGGAAATTATAATTTGACAACTTCAATGTTGACATCTTAACTCTAGGCTGAGAATTTTTTTTGTAGATGCAAACAGGAAACTCAGTTATTTTTGGTGTTGTTTTTTCAAAAGCTGCACCACCTTCTGTTTCCTTACCATTTAAATTCTAAGTGCACACAAGCAACTGCAAACCAGTGCAGTACACAAACCACCACTCTGGCACCAGTGGCAAAGTCTAAGAAGCGATAGGCACCGAGCCAACGATGACGGGAGGCTTTCTGCTCAAGAGCTGATGTCATACGATGCCTTGAGGCAAATTTGTTGCTTTTTGTTTTGTTTTTCTGTATAAAACCTCACTGTAATAAAGATGTGATAAATGGAGGAAGCGCTGCACGACGGACAAGGGAAATGAACAGTCATCGTTATCTGCTCTTTCAAACTTGTACAGTACGACTCGCCCACTTATGTCGTCACAGTTCGTATGTGCCACCTATCCTTCATCGTAGTCGAAAGCGCCTGAAACCTGTATGCTGCCGAATGACCAGCAGAGGGAGTTTCTATACAAACCTATGAGAAAAATGACTCTACTACTTCTCACTCGATTTGTAATGTCCGGAGGAGTTGACAGTCTCATGACTCTACTACTTCTCACTCGATTTGTAATGTCCTGAGGAGTTGACAGTCTCAATCGCTAGTTTCAAGTCTTCGTGACCTCTGATTTAAAAAAAAAAAAAAAAAAACCCAAGATGGCGCTGGTCAAAATGCTAAACCAATGGGTGACGCCAGCGTGGCTTTTTGTTGTTGTTGTTGTTGTTGTTGTTCCAGCTGGGAACCAACTCCAAATCCGACTCATCAGTGGTAGAAATGCTCCAGACGGCTCAGAGGTATAAGGCTAGTGAACTGGAACAGCAGCCCGTCCACGTCGGTGGAGGAAGGGGGCCGTGGGGCCGTGGGGCCTCCCCCCCCCCCCACCCCCCACCGCCCGACAGGGAGCGCTCGTTACGGGCCCGACAGTGGCATCATTGTCCCGCAATTATCCCGGAGCTGTAACTGAATACATTCGCGGTGATTGAATCAAGTGGCGCGCCTGAAAAGCTTGTTTATGCGACACCGAATCAGACGCAGTTGTGAAATCTGTCAGCGCGCTCTGGGGGCACAGTCCGCCCCACGATGATTGATTTACGTGACGCCGTCACCAGGCCCCGGTTCTGGCCGCGATGCGAGATAAATCTCTTGGCCCGATGTCGTTTTCTTATCTGCTTTTACTCTTCAGACAGTTAGCTCACTTTGAAGAGGAACAAAAAAAAAGGCAGTTAAAAGGGATCAAAACTGTGACCTTTAAACGTGACCTCTGACCTTGATAAACCAGGTGTTAATGGGAAGATAAGACCCGATCATTCGCTTCCCTCGGGACTACAACCAGCTTCTCCCATTCGCTCTTTCTCATGTGCATAACCAATCAAACAGGTTAATTAAGTCATATTCACGCACGGAGTTAATCCAATCCAGCTCTCTGTGTGTGTGTGTGTGTGTGTGTGTGTTGTTGTTGCTGCCCCTGTTCAACTTTAAGAGAGCTCAATGGGCGGTCCCTGGTGCGCAGACCAATGAATCGCCGTCTCTGTTTAAATAGTCCTTGATGTCAACTTTTTCTTCTTCACTCACACGGCTCCTTCTAACGCCATATTGGCTGTTATGACTTGACTTGTTGTTTTCATCAGTCTTACTACGGACCTGACAGGAGTGGCTCCCCCCGGTCGCCCCTGCGCCTTATTGGAAGAAGCTTCTTTTTTGTTTTTATTCCATTCTTTTCTCTCTTGGTGGTGTTTTTTTCTTTTTTTTTCTTCTTCTTCCTTTTTTTTGTGGTTGCGCGTACGCGTTTTGGATGATACGCGCGGAGTATGCACGCACCATCCCCGTGACTTTGCGTTTTTTTAAAGGAATACTACTTGGACGTAGCAGTTTGAGAGGCTCTGGCTGTTGTTTTGTGTGAGTGTGAGTGTGTGTGTGTGTGTTTCGCACCCCCTTCCTCCTTCCTCCGTGTCATATGTGCATCAAAATGTCAGATGTTCGCCTTTCTAATGCGAGCCCCACATTGGAGAGGGTGGACGCGCGGCAGCCGGAGGACACCCTCAGACCCCCGGTGCGCAGGAACCTCTTCGGCAGACCCGACCCGGGGGAGATACGGAGGAATGTGGCGGCCGCCGTGCGGGACGACGTGCAGGCGTTCCGGGAGCGGTACAACTTCGACCCGGTGGAACACAGACCGCTGGCGCCGCGCAACTACGAGTGGCAGGAGGACAGCAGCCCGCCGGAGTTCTACCTCCGAGCGGCCCACGGGAGCCGGCGGCCCGACGCCGCGGAGAGGAGCGAGCGGCGGCCCGACGCCCAGCCGGCCCCGGGCCGGCCGGAGAAACGGCGCTCGGGAGCTTCAGGTGATTCTCTTTTGGGTCGTTGCTGTCACACGCGTGTTTTTCCGCCACCGTGCCGCGGCGATGCGGAGGCGCCAAGCGGCAAGTTGTGTCCGCGGCTTCATCGCGGAGGCTGCGGGTCGCTCGCGCGCTCGCGCTGGGGGTCAAATGATAAATAGTCATTGTAATAACGATAATGGAAGAAAAAAAGAAAAGAAAGGAGCCTCAACTCGTCGCCGCGGTGCACTCTCAGCTCCGAGATCAAGTGCGCACATCGCAGCTCGCGGACATTTTTCCTTCTCGGCGCGACCGACGCGCTCTCAGGTGCTGCTCCAAACCGTGGACGTGCAGCTCCGCGCGCGCACACGCACGCACGCGCACCCTGACAACTTTTCTGACCGTTTGTCGTTCCCCCCCCCCCCCCCCCCCCCCTCTCCTCTTTCACCAGGTCGCTGCTCCGACGAGTGTCAGAACAAGAGGTTGCATACCGACGAAGATGATGATAAAGAAGAAAAATATGATGATGATGAAGATGATGATGAAGACCAGCCGGGCGGCGCGGGGAGTCGGGCGCCGAAAGCCGCGGACGAGGAGAGGAGGAGACCCAGAGGGCCCGGGGACGGTGCAGAGGTCCAGTGAAAAAAAAAACAACAAAAAAAACAACCCACCATGGCAGGTTAGAAACCCCCCCCCCCCCCTTGTCCCACTGACTGAACTTCTCAGCATGCAGCACTTACACATCATCAAGCCATCAAACTTATATATATATATATATATATATATATATATATATATATATAACTATTATCTTTCACAACTGTTCATGCTATGACTGTACACCCTCTATGTGTGTGTGTGTGTGTGTGTGTGTGTGTGTGTGCGCACGTGTGTGATATCAAGTGTGAGCAACTGCTCTTTCAATTGCACCATTCAACAAGCCGTTTCCTCTTTATGTCCCACAGAGCGAGGAGACCTGTTGCTGGGTTGTTGTTTTTTTTTCCCCCTCCTCATCATCTGACAGACGGAGGAGGAGAAGAAAATAAAATACAAAGGCGAAAAGAAGAAAAAATAAAAACAAAAAGAACCCAGCCTTTTTCCTAAAGAAGGGGACGAGGAGAGGCTGCACAAGCACTGAATATGTACACTATCAAGTTTTGGCACTCATTTTTTTTTTTGTATTATTCAATTGCCTCAGAAGCAGCAGACAATGTAGCAGTGTGCAAATGGATTTTTGCTCATCTTTTTTTTCTTTCCTCAATCTACTACCTATGTTTCAAATGTAGCACATACAAAAAAAGCATAATATGCTTTTCATACCTTTTTTTGTTAAATGTATTTGAATGCGTGTGTGTGTGTGTGCGTGCGTGCGTGCGTGTGTGTGCGTGCGTGTGCGTGTGTGTGAGAATTTGACTCGGGAAGTTGCAGTGCAATTTTTCCAGCAGAGAAATATTATTTTGTTTAAAAAAAAAAAGAAAGAAAAATATTGTATCATTATTCAGGTAATTGATGTAAGTTACAAATGCAGATTTTCATAAAAGTCAGGGTTATGTGGAAAACAAAAATGTATTTTTCTATGGCTTCATTTGTCCCAGTGTTATACAGCCTATCTTGTTTCTGAAGGCCCAGATGGCCACAATGTATGTTGAGGGTCCATCGAACTAAGTATAGCCATGATAGATAAAGTTTACATGCCAATAATATCTTCTTTATTTCCCCTTTTATTATGTCATTATTTTCTTCTCTTTTTTTCCCCCTGGGTTTTTTTCCAAAGTTCGTACCCTTTTTTTTTTTTGGAGGTGGTGAGGGGCGGGGTGGGCAGGTGGCTATACTGCTGAGCAATATCCAACCAAATTTTAACAGTATTTGCTAATAATCCTAAGAATTAGCTTATAACGTTTAGATTTAGGTGAGTTCATATTCTAGTGGCTTTTTAGGTCACACATCCCCACCCCCTTGTAATAAATTCTGTAGTCCAGGTCAACATAGATTAAATATGTTTAAAATAAAATCACTGGGCTACTCGTTATGCAAATATGTGAATCAAAGATTTGTGTATGTGGTGTGGAATTCATGTGGAACATGTAATTGCACTATTGTTACTTTCTCATTTTTTTTCGTGAAGGCAGAAAAACATAGTTGCACTGCCTTATTTGGTGTCAAACTTTGAAGTGTACCTGTTGTGCCTTTTTTCTTTTTTGAAAAACACTGAAAAATTGTACTAACTTATTTATGTTGAGCTTTTTTTTGTGGGTATGTGTATAGCTTCCCAAAGCAACATTTTACGTGCATTTTTGTAAATATATATTTTCATTATTATTTTTAAGATAAATAAACTGTTGCAAAACTGAGCCTAATAATGGATTTTATGCCCCTGTGTAATTTGTATTTTTACTGTCTTTTTGTCAATCGGCATTTGGATTGATTAAAAAGAAATTGCCAGTGTAATGAATTCGCATGTTCACTATTTTGATTGCACAGCACACAACCACTCCACCCTGAGCAAACACACTTAAAGTTTAAAGTGATCCGCCCAACGTAAACCTGCTGGTTGGTAATAGTGATTACAAAGTCTTGCACAAGGACCTGAGGGAGACACAAGCGTGTCATTAAATAGGTTGAATGCGTCCCATCAGTCTGATGAACGACGGCAGTGATAAGATTAGTACCTGCTATCAACGATAAATTACACAAAGAACCTCCAGGCCCTATAATATTAATATTTTAGACTATCACAAATTAGCTGTGACCTTTTTTTTCTGCACAAATTTGACAGCCTGAGTATTTCTGTAACATTCCCACAATCTGCATGTTGGAACTCCATCCTCTAGAGTGCACCAGCAATATTTGGTGGTGTACAGTAAAGTTGTATATGTGCCGAGGGAGCTAAAAAGAAAATACAGTACACTGTTGAGTGCAGGTAGAGTGCCAGTGTCTGCAGCCTGTGTGACTGTGCTGGATCGCCTCGGGCCCAGCTCTGCCTCCGAGAAGTGGAAAACAACAAGGGTATGTCCTGAGGAAAAGGGGTGGGAGGGAGGGGGGGATGTGGTGTGGGGAGTTTCTTGGTGATTGGCGTTCCCCTGGCTCCAATCGCAGCGGAGGGAAGGAAAGCAGACCACTTAGGAGCCAGCCAGTCAGAGGGAGCCGTGGGAGGGAGCCCGGGACAGAACAGGCTGTTCTTTTCATAAAACACACACCACCCAATTAGTTTCATTGGCTGACTCTTTCCTGTTGATACCAGCTTGTAGGAGTCAAATACACACACACACACACACACACAAAGAGAGAGAGAGAGAGAGAGAGAGAGAGAGAGCGCTATTCCAATAATATCTCATTCTGACTGTGAGTTTCCGCAGTGACTACCGCTGAGCTTGTGGCCTCTTTAAACTTTGAGAGAGAATTGTAAAACTCTTATTAAAAAAACCCACATCTCTCATTTTCTTTTCTTTTTTGACGATATACATTTGTCACGTTTGACCAAAGGACATGTCAAAAGCCCGGTTCACCTTCAAATGTGTCAACAGTGGCGCGATGCTGCGTTGAAGTGTGACACGTGTTATCTCAAGGAAAAATCCATCAATTTGTGTATACGATTTGCATCTCGACCGAAAGGCAGTCCCCTGGAAACGCCCCTCCCACTTCCCCACAGCTACTGTACCACAGTGAGCTGCATCAAATAATACTGGCTCAGAGATAGAGTTGTTGTAAAGTCACCATTTGCTTGGGTTGCTGCTGAAAAATAGGAATCTAGAATCATCTGAAGTAGATGTGCAGTAGAGGCACATTCCTGATACCAAAGGTACTGAAAGTAAGTGAAAGGTATCATATCAATATATTAAAGGTAATATAATGTAGAGCTTTTACAAGTGCAGCTTTACATATAGACCAATACTTTGCAAATGGAGTTTGCTAAGGTATGTCCATCTATATGCAGATGAGACAGTAATTTATATGCACATGTCTTGGAAAAACACATAATGCTGCTAAACTCGTTCATACCAGTCTGAACACCAGGTGTTGTCAAACAACGGGGAGTGGTTTCTGGTCTGGTTTGCGCACCAAACTTTGGACCACACAAAACTGGTTCAGGGCCTGAAAAGTTGATGGTGGTCGGAGTATCGTTGTCGATGCCGGGCTTTAACGTTCGTCGAGCACGTGACGGTCTTCTACGTCTTATATCACGAGAAGTTGGTCCGTGCTGTTTACTTCCATTGACGCGTTCATGATAACAATGGTTCCTCCTAGACGCCACCAAAGTTCAAATAGCCCTGAACAGAACCGGTTCTCTGTTGGCGGAAAAGGGCCTCAACGGAACATCCCCAAACTATTTGCGTTGTTCTTCAATGAGACAAACAGCTCTACTGCAGAACACGTCTGCAGTAGGCTCTACTGCTGGAGCCTCCCCCAGCTGCAGAACCTGAGGGTTTTAAATCAGGGCAAAGGACTGGTTGAAACAGAACCTATATTATCTCTGAGTTCTGATCAGCTCCAGGAGGTCTTTCATGGTCATAATCAAATCAAATTCCGCTCTAAATATAGTTTCAGATGCCTAAGGAGTCAGCCGAGGTGGCCCACGTCCACGGTAATCGTCCGTCACATGATTTATTTGTTTAACATGCTAGGGGAGGGTGAGCTTAGGCATTAAGTGTATGTATGTGCAGGGAATACTTGATTTTTCATGCAATTGGATGTCTTACTTACAACATTTTAAAGACATTATACATCATAATTATGAGGAAATTGTTTTTTCCCAACGTATTCCCGTGCACGTGTCCAATGTCATAAACTGCATTTGGGTGCCTTTGCTTTATTCAAATGTGATGTAATGTTACTCAAAACCAACCTTTTAGCTCTAAACTCTACATTTACAAAAATGCGCACACACCGTGTAATCCGAACAAGCAGGTAAATGGATAGCCTCCGAATGCATTTCCATTCTGTCACAGCACTCAGGAGTCCTACTTAGAAAACGGCATGTAGAGTATATTAAATGTACAAATTATGACCCTCTTTCCTGTCATTAAATGAAGTCCTTCACTTTTTTTTTTTTACGTCAAACTGACTTATGACATTTAGATGATGTTTCTCGTGAGCGACACTGAGTTCTGGTCATTGAAATACCAATTTCCTCTTAATTTTTCCTCCGGTTTCCAGCCACAGTGTAATGACAATAACACACGAGGCAGACGCCGTTCCGCAAAAAAAAAAAAAGAAGTAAAAACAGCGAAGTGCTGAGAACGATCTCCAACTGTGGGGAAAACGAGCGGAGGGGGAGCAGTTTCACTAAGGACTCAACAGATTCCGAACTGAGCGGCGGTTGTATGAGGTCGACAATGTGTAGCGAAGACACAGCAGAGGAGATGAAGACACGCCGTGTGTTTATTGCAAATCACGACACTCGGTATCTGTTAAATGTGCAGTTCTGAGTCTTTATCAGTCCAAGGCGTCTATTGCAATCCAGGTGTTCTCACTATTCGGCCTGATCACACCCTCTCAGGATCGCGTGGGTGTGTTCACACACACACACACACACACACACACGGCTGACACCTCCCTGACAAACGGCATTACTCTAATTAGAAGGAGCTCCGGCCTGAGCAGGGGTCAAATCAGCTGGAACGCAAATCACCCATGTGAGAGAGCGAGAGTCTTTAAGAAGGCGCTTGTCAAGCAAAAAGTTTTTAGTGGATCTAAGGGTCGTATGTTATTAAAAAATGCAACGGTCGACACGAGGGAGAGCGGTTGACCTCTGACCTCAAGGCGGTGCAGCGAGAGAGTCAGTAGGTGATGCAGATATGACATCACCTTTTTTGCTGTGGATTTCAGTAAAGTGGTGCCAGGCATGACCTCGACACAAAAGGCTTCTGACGCAGAGCATGAGCTGTGTACTGTTTGTTTGTGCTACCCCACGATTGACCCTGTTCTATCATCGCACTGCAGCGTGGTGAGAAAAAGAACGCGCGCACTGCAGGCCGCGGTCTCGTGCTGACTTTTACCAGGCTCTCTGCAGTACGTTTCAAGATGTACGAGGATTTATTTTTCTTCTTTTTATTCGTCCCAGCGCGCGGCGGTTTCGCCGTGAGCCGTCCCCGAGTTTCCTTCCGAGTCAGGAAAGCACTTCCATATTCCCAACATTAAATTAGCAGGCCCCTAATTGTTGCCGCAGATAACGAGAGGAGAAATGGGTCATAAAAGTCTGACATCTTGGAGCTGACACTATGAATAGATATTCAGCAGAGGGCCTGCAAAAGTATGAGCTCATAACTTGGCAAACTATGCTAGGGGAGACAAGGAGGTTTTTTTTTTTGTTTTATTCTGAAAATACAACTTCCCCATGTGTTTCGTGTTACTCATTTGTCTGATTTTAAAAAACAACAACTTTGTTTTAATTTTTTTTTTTTTTTTTTACAAGGGCATGGCTGCTTCATTTTTCCGCCTCACTCTGCCTCACGGTCATGTGTTAATGGGAGGAGTAAGGGTGGGAGGGACGGAGCGCGGAGAGAAAGGAAAGGAAGGAATGAAATAAGAGAAAAGGCGGCGGCAGGGAGGGGGATAGAGTTAAGGCGAGAGAAAGGGAGGACGGGCTCCTTGGCCGTGCCGGGCTGCAGCCTGGCCAAATCACGTCCTGCGCAGGATGTAAACAAACTAATCTGCCAATGTGAAGTTTTTACACATTTCAGTTTTGCTCCGGGGCCGTGTGACTCATGCAGTGTGAGCTCAGACGCTGGCCGGGCCTGCTGCTGCAGCGCCGGAGTGTTCAGTTCGCCTTGCAGCAGGGGTCACCGAGGCGGCGCAGGCCCTGCTGTTTCCCAATAATGCGTTCGAATGCCCCTTTCATAGAGTGGACAGAGAAATACCTCGGCATTTTCCAAAAATACTGTCAGCAGAGTTTTTTCAATGAAGATGGGCAGGGTGAAGCAAGGTTATTTAAAAATCGTACAACTTTACACGCAGGTCCAAGATTTAAAATCCTTGAGATTTCCGTCTTGGTAAGTCTTGTTTTGTGAGTTACGAACCCAAACACACGTTTTATCAGAAACAGGAGTAATCTATCTTAATTCAAATCATCTCTATCCTAATTTAAAATCAGCGGTGCCAATAAAAACTAGAGGTGAAGGTAAGTACACTGATTTTACAGAATTGACGCAATGCTCTCGAGTTATGTGACCTGCACACACACACACACACACAAACAAACACAAAGACACACCATCCTAGATCCTCTTCCATTCCTCTGCGGGTCACATGGGTTTGATTTTCTATCATCTGGCCCCGAGGGGTTCGATGACGTGTGTCTGAGAGGAGGGATGAAGAACAGCCCGGTTGAAATGAGGCAACAATCAACTGCTGAGGTGACTTGTGCTCCAGTTAACAACCCAGGGCCACGTCTTTTTTCCAGCTGTACGTCACGGTTGAGGCAGCTGGTGGGGGAGGGGTAACTCCCAAGAGTGCGCGTGTGTGTGTGTGTGTCAATAGAAATTACATATGTGTTTGCGCGCTGGTGCGTTAATGTATCTATTATATCTTTAGCTTACTCTCCGGCCTTGGTGAGAAATAGCTGGTTTCAGATATGTATCATAGTATCTTTCGCCAGGATTTGACGGGCTACTCCACGCTGCCGAGAAAAAACCCTGTGGGTGGATACAAGGGTGATGTGTCACCTCCAACTTGTGAAAAAAAGTAAACAACGTTGAAATGAGAACTGGCCGTGGATGATCTGTGAAGAGTTGACCCCTGTGCTGTTTTTTTTAGTTTTTGTTGTTGTAATTGTCGTCTGGCAGTGAGTAATGTTTGACCCGGGGACAGACGTGTGGCAACAGGAAGTTTCGTCGCTCTGCAGGGTCAGGGCGAGGGCAACCAAACTCCTCTAATGTGCGCGATTGTTGCTGTGATCGGGTGAGCCGCGGGGTCGCGACCCCTCTGAGGGGGCAGACGTTCCAGGCTAAACCCCAACATGAAGCGCGGCAGGGAGGTTATTCACTTCTGCCGCGGGTCAGAACGGTACGAGAGGGAGTGAGCGAGTTTACCAGTGAAATCATCCGCGGTACGGGGCTGAAGCCAAGGGGCAGGGTTCACCCTGGACGGGTTGCCAGCACTTTAAAATCATCTTTACGTCATATTACTACTCGCATCAAATTGCCGACATCATCTGTCAGTCAACAGTTACCTCACTACAGTATGATAATCAAACTACCGTGACGTGAAACGCAAAAGGACACGTATGAAACTCTTGCATGATTGGCAGGTAGTAGTTTTGAAATTAAAGTGGAAATAGACAACAATTTTTGACCTCCCGAACCCCTCTTTTCTCCAGCTCTTCCCCCACACACCAGCACAAGAAGAACATAGAAAGGATGCTGCAGGTAAAAAGACTGCGGTGTGAGAAGTGTAAGGATGATGTTCTGAATCCACTGGCAAGCCCGTCGCTCACTGAGAACTGACCTCGTCCAGGGCAGACCGACCTGCCCTGCAGCCGACGCCGGTGTGTGCGCATGTGTCTAAAAATTTATGACCCCATAGTCTTACTGAGAAATCTACCGACGCCCGGGTGGGCGAAGGTCACGAACTCTCAGCAACAGCTGGAACTTGAAAAAACAGGTTCAATTTTTTTTGGGGGGGGGTTTCTCTGTATTTCTTCTTTCCGGGAAATCATCACCAGATCACGAGAGCTGTCACTGGAGCCACACTGCCAATGTGGCTTTCATGATCTGGCCAAGTCAACATAAAAATTGCAATTTAAATGTACCCACATACCTATGAATGTGTACTCATTATTAATAAAAAAAAATTAGTTACACAGGAAAATGGAGGAATTCTTTTCTTTTCGGCCTTACTATCCTTTACATGCCTCCTCTCAGAATGTTCCACATATTTCCCACAATGCATTTCACCACCTGCAAGATAAAAAGTGGATTCTATGTAAGTGGAAGGAAAAAAATTGTAATGAGAGCAGAAGAGATAGTTCGACTCTTTAAATATGATTGAGGGTTTCTTTGTGCACCATGGTGTCCTCAGCTTTTCTGTTCTCACAGGGAATGATAGAAAAACCCGGAGGTTTAGCGTTGCATTTAATAGCTGTTTCAAATTTCCACTGTAGTTGCACTGCTAACATCTCATCTGACCACCACAGGGGAAGATAAAATACGTTTCAAACATATTATGGATTAATCTTTAAAAAAAACCCAGTAAGTCTCAAACAGTATATTAACCATAAACGAATTAACTGCATTTTTTTCTGGACCTGTTTTACCAAATTTTCCGTTAAACCCTTTAACTGGAAAAGTTCAGAATATTCTTTGACCTACATCATCTCGGAGGAGTCGTCACACACGCACACTCGGGGCCCGGGAGCTGCCCAGCGCGGCCGCAACCACAGTTGGGAGTCCAGTTCAGCGAGAGAGGCAAGCGCGTCCCGTCTCACTCTCGGCTGCCCACAGTTCTCCTGCCTGTCTCCGTTTACCCGCAGAGATGAGTTCCAAATGTTGAAAGTGCACATCTGCAGCTTCAGCTCCGCGCTGCCGCTGAAGCGTCAGCATTTTTTGCCGTGAGAGAAGATGAGCATTGTAGTCACATTGTAGACTGAATATCTATTGTGTTGATGAGTGAGCAGTTGCAGCAGAAGGCGAGGTGTGTGTTTTCAGTGGTGTGTTTATTATTGTATCTGATGCTTTTATATTGCTAATTATAAGAATTAGTGAGTCTTTCACAGCCTTTGCAATCCTGAAGGTTACCGCCTTAGCTTATTGTTGCTTGTTGTGTGCCGTGGATGGACGGACAAGATGTAAAATGTTGGACTTGGTTTGTATTGGCGGGTGTGAGAAAAGCAAAGATAGAGAGAGAGAGAGAAAGCAGGTAGGCGTCTGCAGGCTCTTTATTTTCTGTTCTGAATATCAGCGTCATCAACCACCCACATGCTTACCAGACCCATGTACTTTCACACTTGCACACAAGCACAGAGACACAAACACACACACACACACACACACGGTCAAAAGGTACAGCCTCCCACTCACTGTTGAAGCAGCTCTTTTATGTAAAGGCCGGGGACGAACATTTTGAACCAAGGAACACTAGCAAAGAGGACATCCGACAATGTTTGGGCACTGATCGGATCAAACATAAGCAAAACCTGCACCCACGCTTGCAATGGTGAACCACTCACACACTGTGTGTGTGTGTGTGTGTGTGTGTGTGTTTGCGTGTCAGTGCGCGTGCGACGCGTCTGTCTGCTGCTCAACCACAAGCCAAATGTCACATCCTGAGTTCTTTTTTTTTCTCACAAATAAACAAATATATTTCTTTCTTCATCTGAAAGGTTTTGACACAGTTGTCACAAATCAACCCTTGCCCCCCACTTAGCCAGGTGTAAAAGTTGTCTTTTTTTAAATAGATAGAATCAGTTGTTTGTTGCAGTAAAATCGGCGCGGTCCAGCACCGGCCGACCTATCTGTCTTTGCGATATTAACCATCTGTCCACGATAAAAAATGCAAACACACACAAACATAATTTTTTTTTATTGATGCTGATGATGTGTGTTCCCTCTGATAAGCTCCAATGTGGCTCTATACTGGTCAATGATTAACTGTAATCAAGTTCTCGGATCACACGCAAGCAGACGTGTGCTGGGTTTCCTTCGAGTGCACGGGCACAAAGGGCAGCCCACCGCACACAGGCAGCCGTCAGATGGATGAAAAATGAAACGCTGCGCTATTTAATTTCGCTGAGATGCGAGAAGTTCAGAGTTCAGGTATTAACGACGGTGTGACCGTTTTGTCTCTGATAGTGTCCAGTCCTTTATCAATTTCTCCTTAACGATATTGAACTCTACATCACAAGTGACGGCGTGCGCCTCCCGTTTTGTCCACAAAACACGTCTCGGGATTTCGTGTCTCATTTTCAGAACAACTTCAAGGTCATTTTTGACTGAAACTGCTGATTTCCTTATTGTCCTTGGATTATTGGTCCTGCATCGCGGTATCGCATCCGTGCAAAGTTGACTAACCCTGTGAGTTATTACACCATTTGCTTATCTCTCAGCCGCCAATGTCTTATACCTTACCAGTGGCGATGCTGATCCTTTCACAGCCACCATGAAAGAACTTTTTTCCTCTCAGATATTAGTTATGTTTGAAGTTTTTGAAGGTGGAAATTACGATGATTCACAACATTTCATTCAAACCCATGGCTCGTGTCGTTTTCGACTGCTGCCTTTTGACGTGGGAGAGGTGAATCTTAAATAAACATTTAGTTTATTCATTTATTTAAGTCAGCCCGGTAGGTTGACTTAAACCAGATTTAGAGACGATTGCAAGAATATTGCATTGGGTGAATATTGTTTTTCGCTGTTAGACCAGCTAATCCTGCAGAATAGTCTATTCTGGTCTATTTTTTTCTATCTATCTGCCAAAGGGTTTGTTAGACAAACTTAGCAGGCCACTGCGAAGAATATAACCAGATTATGTCTACGGTGGCCGTTGTTCATTTCCCAACCTGTCAGTCACGCAGGCTTCTTCTTTTTTTTGTTGTTGCATCGAGTTCCTCTAGGCCTCGGGAGAGGCCTATAAAAACGGGGCCATAATTGTTATGTAGATGAGCGATGAGGTTATGTCCCCGGTTGTACAAATATATCTTTATATGAGAGCATGGAAGGTAATGAGCAGTCATTATGATGATAGGGGCTGTCTTAGATTGCACACTGAGTCACATCCCAAGGGCTCCATGCTGGAGAAAACACACGCACACACGCACGCACACACACACACACACACACACACACACACAAATGGAAGGCCGTTTGCCCTCAGGCCCGCAAATCAATGGAAGGAAGGGGGAAATGAAAGAAAGCTAACAGAGAGCAAATAGCTGAAACCTCAACTTTTCATGGGTCTACAAGAGAAGGGGGGGGGGGGGGGGGGGGGGGGCGTTAAATGGAGAGAAGGATTTCGACACAGAGAATGAGAGAGGAAAGAATGAAAGAAATCCAGAAATCCTACCACCCAATAGCAGGAATGTCTTGGCTTGAGCAGACAACTTCTGCCATCACTACAGAAAGAGAGGGAGGACTGGTGCGTTTGGCAGCAGCAGCCACTAAATCAAACGCGAGAGCTGCAGCGAGGTGGGGGGGGGGGGGGGACCACCGCAAGGAAACCATGAATTTGATTTTGACGTTATCGGTGTCAGCTCTCCTATCTCGTGTTCCACCGCTGGAGTTACTCTGTGCCTCGTGCTGCAATCGCACAGTCGCACACACACACACACACACACACACACACACACACACACACACACACACTTCTCCGCAGTCTGATGAAACCACAAGGCCACCATTATCATTTTCACCAGCAGAGCGCACACAAACAGATTTACACAGGGGCCACGCCCTCCGCACTAAAAAACGCACCACCGAACTGACACCGCAGAGCACGACCGCATTTGTACTGGAACCGGGGAACACTTACGAGAACAAATAATCACGGTTTCCTTCTCCTGGTAGTGTTTATGTATCATTTACCGAGGCCCCTCTGATTCAGTAAATTATGTTTTCCTGCTTTTTTTTCCGCCTTTGCACCAAAGAGGCTCTGCACCGTTCACACGGGCCTTGTTAAAGCTGTACTAATCACTATTAAATTAATTTGCTAATGTTAGTTTTAACATGTGTAACATTACAGGTACTCGTGTCACACTGATGGATGGAAATGAGGGCTGCGTGCGAGCCAAAAACACAAAGAACAACATGTTACAATAGGACACTACCTGACTGGGAAAATCTAATCATTTGCAAGTTTGACCTGTGCATTAACTGTCCTATGTAACGGTAAATAACATGAGCAATCACCCCAGAGGCTGGCCGTGTATATGTTTCACGAAAAGTGGGACTTTATGACACATGTGGAAAGAAATCCAAAGTTTTTTTTTGGTCATTCTGAAGGGGAAGTTTAAGACATGTAGAAAAAATATCTTATTTCCTGAGTAGTTTCCATTTCCTTCTGGAATATTTTGAAAGTGTATTAGAAATATGGTTAAAGATTTTGTTGAAATAAAAAAAGTGGAACATAAGAGTTGTTTAAAGATGTCCAGGTTATTAAGGCCACTTCTGACTTCAGATAAGTGATGGTGTGTCACGTGGGACGGTTTTCATTAAAATCACGTCATCAGGCCTGCAGGGGGGCAATTCTTTCCTCAACAAGATCGGTCTATAAGAGGAGGGGGAGTGGTTCCATCGCGGCTCTCTCTAATGTCCACTGTTGTTAGGGAAACCCCTCCACCTCTGAGGCGGGTCGCTGGTCCACCTCAAAGGATTTTGGAGTGGTGCAAGGTCAACGGTCAAACTGTTTGTCTTCCTCCCAGGAGTGCAGCCAGTGGGCCATGGAGAAGGTAGATGGAGGCAGAGATATAGGTGGAGATCTTATCAAGGCCGTGTGTGTGTGTGTGTGTGTGTGTGTGTGTGTGTGTGTGTGTGTGTGTGTGTGTGTGTGTGTGTGTATTTGTCCGCCTAAGTTTGTCCCAGGGGAAAACAAAATGAACATCATGCTTCATTGGTTGAAGATTTGAAACTATATAACGATTGTGACCAAAAACACCTCAGGGATATGTTTACTGGCGTTATCAATCAGGTGAGCAGTAGAGTCTCATCATTTTCTCACAGACTTCTGTAGAAAACAGACTTCTTTTTAACAATCTGTGGAGTCGCCCTCTGCTGGTCATTAGGGAGAATACGGGCTTCAGGCACTTTCCTCATTGGCTTTATTTTCCGAACCTCTTTTTTTTACATACAGTCTATGGTATTACGTGCTTGGGTTATTGCTATGCAGATTCCTTGGTTCTGACAT
This sequence comes from Scophthalmus maximus, assembly GCF_022379125.1. Taxonomy (NCBI): domain Eukaryota; kingdom Metazoa; phylum Chordata; class Actinopteri; order Pleuronectiformes; family Scophthalmidae; genus Scophthalmus; species Scophthalmus maximus. The sequence goes on along the minus strand of NC_061526.1, from coordinate 14,189,895 downwards.
TAAAACAGCATCGTCCACGACGTGAAATACTCCTGGTCCCATGTCTCGTCATTATTAGTTGTCGGAACCGCATAGTAGCGGTAGTGTGCACCACCGGGCATTGGAGTCCAATGTTTAGCTGCGTTTAAATGCTACGTTATGTCCACCAGCTAGTTGGCAACTTTGTCTGTCTCTGGCTAGGTCCTGGGCAGGTTATGTACGTTGCGTTTTTAGAACTTTTTAACTGAAAACAGCAGGCGGGAAACAATGAGCAGTCAGAATGAACTGAAACAGTGAAAACCAAAACAATGAGATGAAAGACTCTAAAATGCTCCATTGAACTGATGTGAGCTTTAACCTTTTTTGGGGTCGTCACTCGTTCATGCAAATTCATTCGATCTGTTGTTATTATAAGAATATTAACCATAGCTTCTTAAAGTAAAGTAAATGGCTTTGGTTGCAGAGGCCCCACGACCCATGACGGTGTTGTTAATAATCCACGAATCAAACCCTTCATTGAACCAACATGTGTCCTCTGGTGTGTTTATCATATATTGTTCTCATTCAGCGCTTTTGTATTAAACAATATCACTTTGGGGATCGAGTCGAGCCAAGCTAAATGCAGAACACCGGGACGAGAACACAAACAAGGCATCTATCCAGAGCCATCAATAATATTCATTCGGGGTCAAGCAAGGAAACAAGAAAAACAACAGATGGAACCTGCCACGCACGACATAAACAAACCGCATATCAAGATGGATTCGCTTTGTTTTCACCTTTTTTTACGGTGCAAACAAAACTGAAACGGGACTGTTTTTAATGAGCGCGTGGCGTGTTAATCATCATTTGAAAAAATCAAAACAGGCAATGCATCTTCCAAAACAACTGCGAGGAAATACTGACACTAATTTCCCACATGCTGATGATTGCTCGACAAAACTTTGCAGACCGAAAAATCTAGAGATGACTGATGAGCGTCGGATAATGTTTCTCCAACCCCCCAAAACTGACATCCTAACATTTTTGAAAGTGCACCCCTTTAACCGCCAAGCCATAAGTCATCTCCTGGTAGGAAATCGCGGAGAGTTTTTCGGGGGCCCCAAATTCATTCCTTATTAAAACAGGACATACTACAGCGGCCCATTAAATACGGAGGAATGTCGGGAGCACGTCTCGTAATTTCTCCCTGTGTCTCTCTTGGCCCTCCACCTCTTTCGCGTTTGCTCTTGGAAAAGCGAAATGAAAGACAGGCGCCGGTTCGCGTGCTCAGGGGTTCACCGCACTGAGGCCTGAGGGCAAACGTGTAGTGTGTGAGGGAGTGAATGTTGGGTGATGGAGAACATTTTGAGGGAGCCGAAAGGAATGCATTTCACAGGCGAGACGGATCAAAAAGTGACGACATGGGGGATTATTTAACATTTTCTTTCCTTTTCCCCTCTCTGTCTTCGTCTACCTAACAACCTCTCCGCCCGGTTCTCTGGGCAACTAATAAAGTCCACTAATCTAATTAGGGCCTGCTTAAAGAGACCAAGTGGAGCCTCATGTGGAGATAGAGCCAGAAAAAGAGGAGGGGGGGGGGTTTACTGTGGGTTGGAAAATCTCCAGCTTTTAAGGGTGAAGCAGAGATCCGTCTTTCTGTCACCGCTTCACTTCCAACCTCCCGTCCTTTGCCGCAACGACAGCTGCTCGGGCACGGCGAAGCGCTGTGGCGCTCCTCGCCGAGGACATGATCTTTATCTCTGACAGCTGTCTGACGCAGGATATACCTCCTGGTCCCCTGACGGTACGTCATAAAAGTCATTTGAGGTGATCACGCAGGCACAGGCGCATGGCAGAGATAAGAGGCGAGACGACAAGTGCGAGATCAGACGTGCAATTGAACCTTCACTCCGATCGAATGGATCAATGCAGGAGGGTGTGCTTTTCGATTTGCTTCCAAATAAACACTCACAAACCCCGGAACATTTCCCATGCTGAGCAGCCATAGACGACTGATTATTAGTGGAGATACATCTGGCACTTACTCACACTCCACATAATATCTACACGGTTCACCCATTTCCTTCTGTCCCATTTTCTGTCTCCTAGTCACTTGTTGCATCCAGTGTCCCAAATTAGAAAATCCCCGGTTCCAAAACTGCGTCATCCTATAGGGTCAGCTATGAAATTGCCATGTGACAGATGACATAAACAAACCCCCAGCCCAAACCAGCTTCGAGAGGTCACGCAAGTCAACTTTGTCGCGCAGCAATGTGCTGAAGGTGATAATGAAGCACACGTTGTGATCTTGCCAAAACAGTTTCGTAGCAGCAGTTGAGTTTTGTTTGGGTTGCGGTACAATGCTGTGTGTGATTTTACTATGACAAGGGTGTGGCTGCTGCGCGTAACTTAACCACACACACGCACGCACGCACAGCTTTAAAAAAAAACAAAACTGTGTAGTCATGAGAATGTGGAACTCACTATTGCAGATCCTGTTTCCTCTGCTTCTTCCCTCTGTGTAGCAGCTGGTGACGGAGTGAGGGAAGAAAACAGTTTCACAAGTGTCGCTTGGTGATGAATAACACAAAGGTCACTGGTTCAAATCATTTTTAGTTAAACCTCCTCACCAAAGTATATTGATCTGGTGCATACCTTCATGTTATGACGGGTATACATTTGTTAGGAAAATGCAGAATGTTGACAACTTTGTACTGACTTTGTCTCTTTTTTGTTTTTCGCATTGTTCTCCCTGCGAATAAAATAATAACAATATTACAATTTTCAAATGTTTAACTTTGAGTAGAGAATCTGACAGTTTAACTATCAGAGGAATTGTTTTTTTTCTTTTTTTAGCTTTGATTTAGCTTCTGTGGGATCAAGTATCAGAGAAAACATGCACACAAACACACCGGAGGAGCGGATTTTACTACAAGCGCTGAACAACCAAACTGGTTCAACCGGCAGCTCAACGGGAGCCAAATCATTATCCCTCCGAAACGGCTGGGCGGAGACACAGGTGCAGAGTTGTGCTGGCACGCTGCCGCCGCTGCTCCGCAGCCAAGGGACATTTCCAGACAGATAGACGTACTTTTCCAGCTCGACTGTAAAGCCCGTCCGGGAGGGTTAACCACAACTGGAACCTGTGCCAGTGTTTTTATTCTTTTTTTACTCACATTCCCCCTCTGAGACGTATGTTACAGAGAATGTCGAGGTTGTAGAGCGGAGAACGGCCGCAACGTAAAACAGCACTTCTGAGTTTGTGTTATCGGCCCGACGTGACACAAATACAATGAAAATGAATGAAGAGAGATAAGCGAGGCGCCCAGGAGTTACTAGTATGTACAAACAAGTGTGCGTATAGTGCAAGTGCACTTATCACATTTACCGTGTGCGTGTGTGTGTGTGTGTGTGTCCGTTTGTGTTTGTTCAGTTGTGTAAAATAATCTGTGTGTATGCTTAAAGCTCGTGACAAAAACTGTGACCGCCGAGGAGCAAGTGCACGTGTGTGTACGTCACACTGAAAGAATAAAGTTTACAGGACTCTCCATAAACCGAGCTGCGCAGGTGGAGATTAAGTCTCCATTATAGACAATAAATGTCTGGGATGTGCACTGCCCTGAGCGAGAATGTGCCCCTGTCAGCAGGAATATCACGCACATAGATTACCTCACTGTTTATTGAAAGACACCCTGCTCTGTTTCACCACTGGCATTCACGTGGGTGTTGTTAATAAGTATAACTTCCCTTTTAATGTTTAATTGGAAGCAGAATAGCTTCCTTTTATTGTGGATTATTATACATAGTTCTTCACCCTGGTTTTCCTGTTGCAGATAAAAGTACAATCACTTTATCACTTCATGCAATACTCAAATTAACTATAGCGTTTCAAAATGCTAATGTTTTTGGATTTGTGAAATCGTGAATTGTGAAAAGTGAGGAATCGCAGTTTGGTAATGTGATCAAAACGTTTATTTTTATCTAAGGCCGCGCCCAAATCACTACATGTCATGCGAAAGACGTCACTTGTACTAGAGGTCACAGAAGAATATTGCCCAACTCGCCTTCAGCCAAATCAGGCAGCTGGTTTCACAGAAAAGAGAGAGAAAAAAACTCTGATAAGCTGACTTTATGTTACCTGCCCAGCACAAAAAATAGCAGGGCAAAACAAATTCAGCAGACTCAACAACTGAGATAGTTCCCTCAGGGGCTGGAAGAGTCCAAAAACCGAGCTAAAGGGGAGAGCTAATATTGAACAATGACAATTGGCAACTATTGGCTAAAAGCCACAACCACTTTACAAGTTGCTCATCTGTTAATGTCTCGTTCACAGCTCGTAGAAAAAAAGTTCCCTGACGGCTGGTGGAATAGTTCACAAGAGCAAGCAAGACAGAAAAGCAAAACAATACAACAACTTTGTCAGTATACAACAAATCCACGTAGGCCCTACTAGAAATATCTGTCCGCCTATAGGAAGCACGGTATAGGATTCAGCTCGACTATTCCTTGCGTATGATGAAGAACTTCCCCTCCCCCATGTGCTTGAGAGCAGCCCACTGCGATACGAAGGTAAGATTACTCCTTCACGTCCTCGGTCTGTCCTCCTTCTGTCCTCTGCACTTTACCCCACCTCCCCTCGATTTACCTCACCCAACTGCTCCCTCCCTCCCTGCACACGAACTGCGCTCCAGCACTCCCCTCCTGTCCTGCCTTGTCATCATGAACGCCGTACCTCGACATATATTCTCTTTATCTCGTTCCTCTCTGTTCTTGCTTACGCCTCACACGCCCTTATCTCTCCGTCAGGTTCATACGGGGTTAATGTGTCGTCATGAGCCCCGCGGCCCCCCCGTTGTCCAGTGTAAACTAATGTTGTTGGTGTAAGTGTATTTTAACAGTTATTATTTTTCCAAAAACATCGGGAGACCATGGAAATGAATTCATTAAAGCTGCACAGCTCAAGGGGGAACGCCAGTTGTTCAACTGTTACCAGATCACAAAGCTACTGGATTGTGAAGATGTTTATCTGTTTCATCTATCTTCAAAGACGCCGCAAATGGGATGGAATCGCTCTGGAATTAACGAGGTCACCTCGCACCTCCCCCAACGCGTCTCCGGTCTTACATGGGGTTTTTGGAAAGGATGAAGGATCAATGGGTTGGAAAACTTCTAAATTAAGAGAGGGGGAAAAGGAAGAGGAGTCTTTTCTTTTTTTCTTTTTTTTTTTTACTTCATGTTTGTTGACCATCTGTCAGAGTGTCATGGAAACCACGGGTGTGTTGGTGCCGGTAGCCACAGGCATCCGTGGCGGTATTTCAGGGAACACCTTCTCTTTCTTCCAACCCCCGCAAAACACGTGAACACACAACTGTTCAGCCATGGAACAACAGTGGCACAATTTTAAAACGTACAGGAGACCCGGAGGGCCACGAGGATCTGCTGCATCATTGATATAACCAATGAACAGCCTGTCCTGTCCAGCTCAGTATGTCTCACCCACGTCAAATTAGATTAGCTGTGCCAACCCTGACACACTCACGTCTGTCGGATAAATACCTCTAGAAGCAGTTACGCTGTCGTCGCTTGCAAAACGGACACGGGATAATCTTGATATAGTCAGTGACTCTAAACCAATACAGTTTTGCCGTAAGCTGCATGTCAGGTCACGGTCACAGTGACTACAACGCACTTGTTGCCGTCTTCATTGGCGAGCATCACTGCGACTGTCAAGGTTGTTTTTTTTTAGATAACTTAAGTTGCACTTTCCTAGATTCAAGTTTCTTTTGTTTTCAATATACTTTTTGGGTTGAAGTAAAAGACAGGCACCATTACAGGTTGAAGCATGCTGAACTGGACCAGTTGCGAGGACAAATGCACTCGGATAAAGTTTTGGCGCAGGCCCTGTGCCCAACAAGCAGCTTTCCACACGACCGCACTCTGACAGAGTCAATTTTTGCAGTGTGTTGGTTTTGCAGTGAGCGAGCAAATAGCTGAGAAAACCTCATTCAGAAGGAGAATCTGTGAAGGAACCTTCCTGCATGAAGTGAAATTGTTCCAAAGTGTCGGTTTGTCTCGAAGAACCATTGCAGAGTGGATTACTGATATGGCACGAGATGTTGAACCCCCCCCCCCCCCCCGCCCCGCCCCACTGCACACCATACCACAAGAAATTTCCTTTTTTCCCCCTCTGGCTGCTGATAAAACAACATGACGTAGCAAATACTTCCCAACTCTGCATGGGTTCACAGGGGTTCACAGGCGAGTTTGACATAGGGGAGGAACTGCTGTCTTTGCAAACTGTGCATGCTGTGGTAAGTGCTAAGGTAACGGGGTTAAAAAACTGTGCATTTTTTCTACTCTGCGGGAACAAAATGCCTGCTACGGCATCCGAACACGCTGTCGGGTTTTCAAGACTCCGTCGGGCATTCGACGAGAGGTTTCAGAACGTGAGAAGGAAAGAAAAGGTTCTGAGCACATTCGCCACACCATTTAATGTGGAGCGGCTGATGTGCCTGAGAACACAGAGTAACTGAGCTGCAAAACAACAACAACAACATACTCAGAGCTGCGTACAAGAACGTCCCTTGCAATGAAGTTATCGTCTCTGTTTGGGACAAACAGCTGCTGTGGGCAGTTCTTTTCAAAGATATAACTCGCAACAATTCAGTTGACTGAAGACTAACTCAAAACCAGCCATGGGTAGCATTGTCTCCATCACTACCATCTGACATCAGATGCCGAGGAGAAGCTTCCATCACATCAAAGGTCACTAATAAAGGGGTGGGGGATGTATTTTACTGCTTTCCAGAACTATCCCAGGTCTGAAGGCGGAACATGTGAGTGCGTTCAAGTCGTATCCTCACTTGGCTCCTTTTACTGCAGTTGTGCCTCAAACGCCTAAATGCTAACAAGTGGGTTGGAGCCCCTGTGCGGTCCCTTCCCAATGCAGTGTTCCCGAGTACTGCCAAGTCAGGAGAAAACCAGAGGGTTGGACTATTTCTTATCTTAAAGGTTTTTAGTAAGTACTAGAAGCATAGCCCTATTGGAGGCACTGTCAGACTGAAATGCACACTCATGGTCTCCAGAGGATGAATTCAAATGGTTTGGTGATGGAACTGGGTACACCACAGTACACCCCTTTGCTTCTCATGTAATGACAGGTCAAAGCTTTTAATAGTGCAGTATTTTGGTTGATGATCAATATCTGCAAAATGAGTGATATTCCTATCAGTGTTGGCTGTACTTTGACGTTAGTGCCTAGCAACTGTTGGCAAGCTACCATCCGTCCGTCTTTGTCTTTGTCAGCCATTAGAGCCCAGAATCATAAACTAATCAGATCCCCGGCCTGACCCGTTCTCCCACAGTACAACCGTTGGGATCCTGGAAACCTGCTCAGCCTCTGCTGGGTTTCCCCTCTGCCATATTCCTGGCTGGATCATCACCAAGACCTCTCTCTGCTCCCTCGTTCTGCACTGTGAGTCCAGCTTAAAAACCACAAGGGAAACCTTCTAACCGTGAGCAGCATGCGAGCATTGTCTTTGCGATCAAGTTAGCAGTAAGCAGAGCACCGCTGGGCCTATGTATAGCCACACTCTCCACAGCTCTTCGCTTTGTCGCTGGCACATACGCTTGTTTATGACGGAAAGAAAGGACCTCAATACTTTTCAGCCGCGAAAAAGCAACAATCTGAGGGGACATTTCCTCTGAACAAACCGTCAAAAATGTTTCCTGTGATTAATTAACTGTGACACACACAAGCACACACGCACACACACACACACACACAAACACACACACACACACACCATACAGAGTCTTCCATACTGAAAACAAATGGAGCCTGCCAACCAACTTAAACCTAAAAGTTGCACTGGAACGGTTCGTCCACAATGTGAATGTTAATTTGACGTTAAAACATTCAAAAGAGTCAGCAAGCAACGCACCGAGACTCTCAGTTGCTGTAAACTTAATATAAAGGGAGCTAGATCTGTTCTGCTCTAAAGGGGACGACTTTATGAGTATATATCAGCAGGAGACCATCTATTCCTCAGACAGACTTGATAGCTCAGCTTTGCCAATCGGCCCCCAAAAAAAAGAAGAAAAAAAAAGGGCAAACTCCAGAATAATTTTAAGTGCTCCTGACTCCGGGGTAAGTCAGCCGACAAATTTATCCCTCATTAATGATAATAATACCCTTCGAGGGGCTATTTTCAGCCAACGGTGGTTGCCATCAGATACATTTTTAGCCTGGTTTAATGCTCTGTGCTTTTTTCCAACTCTAGGTTTCGGAGGGGAAAATAGATGCTGGTGGAGCGACCTCAGACCGCAGCATGGAACTACGTCAGGCCCATTAAAACGCCAGAAGTTCACTAAGTATAGGGAGCACTCCTCGCGTCGCATGCCGTTCTCTCCCCTCTTCTTCTCCCTCTCACTCCCTCCCTTTTCTATCTCTGTGTGTGTGCGCGTGTGTGTGTGTGTGTGGATCATGAAGTCCCGTCCTATTTGTCAAGTCAACAGGAGACAGAGTTTAGTATGATGATGCAAATCCGCTGTCATTCAGTTCGGTAGACCATCCCTCAGCTGCTCCTCTATTTTGTGGTCTACGTTCGGGCCTTGATGGCTGTACTGCCTCTGCATCCCTGCCATGCTATGAGTGCATTTTAGACACAGGATACCTGAAGTAGCTTCTACAGTACGCCACAGAGTACATCAATAGGGTTGATGCAGACCTTGTTCCGAATCATTAATATTATAAATTCCTCATCTCCACGTAAGAGCATTACGTCTTTCAACATTAGTGGAAAGTGAGCACTTTGAGCCACAGTTTACCCTCACATCATCATCCTGCCTATTCTTGTTGGACATATATATATGGATATAAAAGTAGACAAAAAATTACTGAGGAAAAAAGTAGGCATTTCAAGCCCACACCCTTTTCCCCACGTGGCAATTTAAAACACGTTAGGGAGTAGGATTCCCTGACCCCGCCACAGTGCACTCCCCACGAGTAGGTGTTAATGAGTCGGTTTTACCACAGTTTTGGTTTTAATTTCAGTTTTTATTCTTTTGATCGCAGTACAGCCACAAATCCAAGCCTGTCAGGACATGCCGTCTCCGCGTAAATGCACAGTGATAATCAATGATTAACCCCCCCCCCTAAAAAAAACAAGCCAGAACGGTTTGATAACCAGTTCAAACGGCTTGTCACAGATTTGAATTTTCCAATGTTCAGCCTTATCAGTGTCAACACTTATGATCAGGGCTGCACTTGATCTTGACTGACCCTCCTCTGTTGTGTGACGCAGCGTTACAATCGCTCTGTTTTGCCTGGGGGGACGTGGCAAACTGCTCCACAAAAGTGGATCCAAATTTCACGAGAATATTGAGTGAAAAAATGTAAACCTCTTAAAAGTTGAAAACTGAATGGCCCTCTTTGTCAAAGTAATTGTAAAGATGTACAGTATGGACCTGCCGATATCACCTATCGACATAGACACGGAGACACCCCTATTAAGCCTAGATCCCAAAAAATTGAACACAATAAACAATGCAGGAAAGATGTGCTTTTATGTAATGCAATTATGCTCACTTTCTGTTTCATTTTAAAGTTCTACGGTTCAGTCAGGAACACTCTCGTCATAGATTTAACCAGTTATTGCAACAAATGGAAATACAGTTAGACTTGGCGCTGATGGCTCCATTCTCAGTAATGCTCCCTGTATCTAGCCAGCAGCATGCTAGGCCAAGACAGGGAGCGCAATGCAGGTATCCCCCCATGGGTATACAAGAGTGGGCCCAAGCAACACATTGATTGCCATATTTAATATTTGAGACATGTTAGGACTAAAGTAGAAAGGTGGAGGCTGTGGTGGAGGAGGCAAGCTTTGCCAGCGGCAGCGGTGTGTGACAGCATTGGTGTGCAGAGATCATTGCGGAGGGAGTCATATTTAAATGAACCGGCTTGAGTGAGGATGGCTGTGATTGGTGTGTGACATATGGCAATTGTTGCCGATTACGGCTGGGGCTTATGACTACCGTGTCCTGCATGAACTGGCGCAAAGCTTCATTTGTATTCTATTTGTTTATAATAACATTTATGATTAAACTAGGCAATATCAAGTTGCAGTTGCTCGGTATTTTTTGTTGGGTGAGGTCGCGCGGCAATATGGCTTAGACGTAGATCAGCATTGTCGCAGCATCGTGTCAAAAAATGTTCACGCAAATGACAAGATGCAGGTTCATCTCCAGAGAATGCAACCAAACGAAATGGCTAACCCAGCCGGGTGCAGTGGGACGGCCCAGAAACGAAAACAAAACAAACAAACAAAAAAAAAAGCGTGACAGTATCCATCAGCTGTTGTCATACGCCCTCTGACACACCGAGGGCCACACCTTTTAATTTTTTTCTAATGGCATGACTTGGCCACCCTCCCAGTTCTGTCGTCGCGGGCGGTGGTGGTCACGAGGAGTTCAACAGGGGACACGCCCCAGTGTGTATAATGTACAGGTGAACATGCGCATTGTGAGATAATGGTCAATGAATACCTTCAGAACTCGAGGCATTTGCACACCACCACAACAAGCGCGGAACTCGATCTGGGTGAACTTTGCTCACATTGCCCTTCTGGCGACGCTTCTTGGCAGCGTGAGCGGCGGCAGCGGCAGCGGGCTGGGCGAGCTCTCTCACCGTGTATCTGTGATTGCGCGTCATTATTCATTATTCATTATTCATTATTCATTATTCCGCTGCCAAAGGACTTTTCCCTCGCCGCGTTCACAAATATTATTGATACTACTCGCGGTTTGGACGCTTATCAACTAAGATGTGGGGGAGAAAATAATAAAAAAAAAATCCTTGTGTGCGTACGCGACCGAGCAAAAGGCATTGTTGTGACAGCAACTCACTCTTTGATCGTTTTTGTGTGTACAGAGTGTTACTTGTCTGTATCAAGGATGAGGGGTGGGTCTCAAACTGACTGACAAACAGAAATAATGTGCCAAAAAACAAAAGTTACTGTTCATCAACCCGGGAGTGAAGTTCCGGAGGCACGTGGTAGAAACGGGCAGGGCGGGACGATGTCATTCAAAAGTTTTGGTGACCATGAGAGTGCAAAAATATTTCCTGCACAGCCCAACAGGCACACACTCACACACACACACACACACACACACACACACACACACACACACACTGAGATGATACTGCTATTTTTAGTGTGATGACTAACTTGAGAGAAAGGTGGAGTTTTTTTTTGTTTGTCTTTTTTAAGGGCTGGGCTCGGGTACTTTCCTCGACGAGAGCTTCCGAGGGCGGAAAAAAAGGGCGTCAAAGGAAATGAAACAATTTCCCGCCAGAGACAAGACCAACGTGATAGATGAGAAAGTACATTTTCTTCGCCAGACAGGTGTGACGGCAATTTTTTATTTAAAAAAAAAAAGAAAGAAGCCGTCAGCGGATATAACACACCCTGTGTGGTCCACGTCTCTTGACTAGTTATGAACAGGTTTCTTTCCGCAAGAATTGACTCAACTTATTGACCGCCGGGCGTCAGTTGGTTTATTGATTTCGGATCAGTTTGCAACACTGAAACCTGCGTTAAGTGCGGTGTGCTGGCTTGCTGGTCAGCTGACGTCAATCGCCGCACCATCGTGAGAACCAAAGGTGTGTCCAATAGTTTTCACAAAATGAAAGCGCTCTGTTTTCAGCCAATTGCCAGCCCGACGTGTTGGCATGTTTTGGAGACATAAACCTCCCTTAAACCTCCCGTTGTAAACCTTTGCCCCCGGCAAAAACAACGCTTGAGCACAAGCAACGTCACATTGGTGGCAAAAAGAAATACAAAGACATACATGACCAGCATTAATTATCGTCTGTTCAGCTCAAAATATAAGTTCTGTGCACATTGGACTAATAATGCATGATTTGTGTCCTAATGCCGCACATCCGTCCAGGAAGTAGTGTGCCATAAGATCATTCCCTAACCTCACCCACAGTTTTGTTTCCGTGCACTAATAGTGTCAAGGATTTAAAAGGACAAAAAAAGTGCGAACATGAGGTACACGACACGCTGCAGCGACGAAAGCTGGAAGACAGTCAGGTGCAAAAACTGAGGCAAACACGTAGAAATGTCTTCACGTCTGTCAGGTTGTCTTTTACTCCTAACATACTGTGACAACTTTATGACATCAGAGGTCAATTCTTTCTGTCTCATTTACTGGCTCCCCCCCCCCCCCCCAGATTTTTTGGAAAATTAAATTTGTTGACATTTCATATCCCCGATTCTGGGATACTGTGAGACTGGAGCATTAATTCGTCTCATCCCATTTGTCTCACTGGGCTCTGCTCCCATGGTAATGTTCACAATATTGTGGCGTATGCTGATCATTTAGGCCCAAACGGAAACCACCAGCAGCATCAGATAGTGAGTGGTCATTAACCATTTTTTGGTGTTGCTGTTACCTCAGTCCACACACGCTATGCTCACGGGTCGGATTTGCCACGAAACTCCTTAGTTACTCCAAACTACGCTTTGTTTGCAACGAGGCGGAGGATGAAATCGCTCTGGAGAAAACCCCTCACATGTACACCTTATACGGTCTGGGCTATCGGGGCCTTTATGGTTGCATATAAAAATAAACAAGCGTGCTGTCATCACAGAGGCTGTTATAGTCTAAAGCCAGGCAATTAAAAAAAAGTGCTGATAGTAGCAGGGCAGCAGGCGAGAGCTGAGACGGTGCCAGGGTTCCATATGTGCGAGGGGGCGGCGGGTGAACTCATAGCTGAGGTCAGAGGAAAGAACAGCACACGTGGGTATATTTAGTGGACGGCATTGTGCAGTTTTCGCGTGCGTTGGTGTTTGTGTGCAGAGGATGTGCCCGAGTGTATTAACTTTATGCGCTACAATGCAAAGGCCCCGCAGCGTTTGCCAAGATGTGTGTGTGCCGCACAGTACGCGTGTGTCAGCAGTGTCGCCACTGAGTGTAAATAAAAAAAGACTCCCATTATGGTAAAGGTTGTGGGGTGAGTTGGGCGGTCGCACACGGTGGCGGCTTAATAGGGTGTGAGCAGGGCGGCATTGTCCGGTTTTCACCAGAGTCACTCAGTCGCTGGCTCGCGCGCACACACACACACACACACACACACACACAGAACACACACGTAGGCATGAGCACATGCAGGCTTGTTGGGATGGGGCGTGTGAGCTTGCTTACGTAGGCTACTCAATCACTCATCAGCGCTGACACACACAAACACACGCGCGCACGCACACACACGGAGGCTCGTGTAAACCCCATGAATATGCAGCAGCCTCTCCCAGGAGAGCGGGTTCACACTTCACACTCTGCATTCTCCACCCAGGGTGGCCTGCGAACCGGCCCCCCCGACACCTGCCACCCTCTGCACGTAGGTAAACCAAGAGAGGAAATTCTATAAAAATGAGAAAATTCATAAAGGAATCTGTCTTTCCAGTCGTGTGATTGCGAGGCTTTTGAAATTAAGATTAGCTTGGGAGTGGGGGGGGGAAATGCGGCAATATGAGTGGCGGTCCACGTTTTTGTTTGTTTTTTTGGATGAAGTGGTTCACGTTGCAAAATACACAAATAATTTGTGTTTGAGCTGTAAGCAGAGCCGAGCTGAGGAAAAAAAGTGCACCGCGAGTGTGTTCCCCCGGGAGACGTCTGAGGGTAAACACTTGCGTTTATCTGCTCACGAGTTTGAAAAGTATTCATTTAGGGTTTGTTTTTCATGCAGGGCCGTAGCTCCAAGTGCAAGTTCCCCCCCCGCGCACCGTTGGTTTTACTCCTCACCTTTGCCTCTTCTGGCGACGCAGTGGGAGGTACAGCGTAATGCAACTGGGCGCGGATTGTTCAGATGCGTTGGGTTGATGTCATTTTGTTCTGAGAGTTTATTAAGATTGTAAAAGAGGATAGCTCTGGGAATTGTCAGCTCATGCAGCCACGCAGAAATGTGAGGCCTCAGCCGACAGGTGTCTAGCTTTAGCTTTAGCTCGGAGACTGGAAACGGAGGGGGAAACAGCCGAGTTTCTGTCCAAACAAAATGAAACGAATCCGAATCCTCCTAACTGCCCCTCTAAGGTTCACTTAATTAACACATTACGTTTTGTTTGTTTAACAAAAAAAAATTAAGTGTAAAACAACAATTTGCCATTTTAATGTGGCGGATTATTTCTTGGCTCCGGGCAGTTCCCAGGTGGAGACGCCAAGTAGTTCACCGTCCCAGCCAAGAAGTAACTCTGCTAAGCTAACTGCTTTGACTTATATTACTGTAAAAGGAAAAATTAAGGAGAGATATAATCCAACCCTCTGCCAAACACGGGGGAAAATGCACACATCTCGAAAATGTCAAATGCAAAGGACATGCAAAGCTCTACAACCCATCGTAATATTTATCTTGTAGAATTTACAACATTGTTATCTACGACTGGAAAATGTGGCTGTCGCATGAATCATCCGAGTGCGGCATCATTACTTATGGAAAACACCAGGGGCGACCCCTGCAGTTTCAAGACATTCATTAAGATGTCTTAGAAATAAACAAAAGAAAAAAAATAGTTTGACAGAGCGTTTTCATTTCGGGAGTAGCCCTGGCTGATTCATTCCTCCATCATGAAACCTCCAGAGTGGGACGCACCACTGTTCTGTTGGTCATGACCATTAACAGCTCTTAACACGCCCACTATTAGTTTAGTATTATGATACTAGATTCTTTTTTTATTGACATCTCCCAGGTGCGCTGTGTGACTGCAGACATGAAAACATCAAAAGGACACCGGCACTCCCGCTGATCACATGTGAACGCGGTCGTCGCGGCACTTTGTTCCCTGCATCTTGAAATGCAAATGAGCTCTTGAGCCTAAACTAAGGCCCTGTCTACACGAATGCGAATTTGTTGCAAATAAGCGGAAGTCTTGCACGTGTGGGCCTCCCGTCCAGACGCACCCGGAGTTTTCGCTGCCTGAAAACGCAGGTCCCAGGGTGGAGAAGATAAATCCCCCCCCCTGCGTTTGTGTATTTGAGTTTGTGTGAACGCCAGATACGCATACGATGCTGTCATAGCCCCACCCGACCCCTCGACCTTCATCCGTCTTGGGTCGCTAGGGCAATATATACTATTGCTCGGTCACTACCATGAGCCAAAAAGGAGTAGGGACAGAATCATACGCCACATCCTTTTAAATCTTCATCTTCCTACTGTTGTTGTTGTTGTTGTTTGGCTTCTTCTTCTACGAGTATTTGTATGCTCCGCCTCTTCTTCTTCTTTTTTGGTGGAGTTCTGTAGCAGAAAACAGCGCCACATATAGGCAGCGAATAGGTACTACAGTGTTTCTACAGCTAGATGCGTCTTTCCAATGAATCCATCATTACGGAGAAGGTTAAGGGCCCCCCTGCTGAGGAAATTGGGGCGGGGGGTCGTTTTTTCAAAATATCTTGTGGTGTGGACGGGGCCTAAAAGCACATAAGGTTTCTGTGGTGTCATCAAATTATGTGAGGCCCATGGACCGTTGTAGACAGGTCTTATTCATCTGAAAGCTGTTAATCATTTTTATTGAGATAAATCTGGCCTCATACAGTGGATCCTGTGACTACCTATAGTAGACTTTGTTAAGGATTGTATTTAGCTGTGTTTTAGTACAAAGAAAGGTTTGCTGAAATAAAGGCACACGCGCACGCACACACACACACACACACACACACGGGCCAGTCATAAGTCCATAGTCTGCTTAAGACTGGGAGTGAACTCATCCATTTGCAAACACAGACCAGCGGGTTAAAAAAACCCAAACCAAACTCAAGTCTTGGTGTGTGTGTGTGTGTGTGTGTGTGTGTGTGTGTGTGTGTGTGAACCCAGAAGTCTGAGCAAGCAAGAGCCCTGTTTGATAAATGATGTCACCGAAACTCTGCTTAAAGAAAGGGCCGAGAGCAAACACTGCTGTCGTGCAGAGTCATAAAATAGGCTATACACACACACACACACACACACCGACGCACACACACACACGCATGCACTCACACACACACACACACAGGCAGAAGCACACACACACAAAGGCAGAAGCACACACAGAGATGTATGCCCTCGTGGCCCAGTGTCGTCCAAGCTGTGGTGAGGTCATCAGGTAAAGAAAACATTCCTCCTTGAATTCTTCCCGGATTCCTTCCTGGTGAATACTCATTATTTCACTTGTTGTCAACAAAACCCCACGAAGAGACAGAAACGATCCCACGGCAATTTGTCATCTGTGTCGCCGAAGCTGGATTAAAGCTGAAGGGCAGATTGAGCCTCACTGTTGTCTATCTAAAAACTATCAATGAAGTCGGAAAGAGACGGACTCACTTTTTCTAACTTTTCATGACATCCGTTGACGATATGGAAAAATGGCGAGAGGCACCGTCCCTGTGCTTTAAATTTAGGGCCACTCTGTCACTTGTCTGGCAGCCGATCTCTCAGCATTTTTTAAATTCTCAAGCCGGGCATTCGAAAAATCAATTACTTCTCGCTCGTATGTGACTTGTAGGGCAAGAGACGGCGGCAGAGGGTGGAACTGACCACACTTAAGTGGCTCTTTGGAGAACACATTTATACCTGAGGTCGTCTCAGGCTTTTCACAAATGAGCAAAAGGGGAAGTCATGCAGGTCCCGGGACGGCTGGTGCTGAGGGGGGGGGGAGTATAAGGAGCATATTGAGACGGTTACACTTAATGCTGCATTAATCCTGAGCATCTGCATGTGAATCACTGTCTCGGTCATCATCATCATCATCATCATCATCTGTGTCTCTTTGTAGCGTCTGCTACTTGTTTTTGCTGTGTTTGACTTTTACGGTTGCACTTTTTTGGGCTGATGCAGTTTTTCACATACAGGGTTAGCAGATTATAGATGGACAGATTTGAGATAAAGCAGATGAGTTTTTATTACTTTATTAAGTATTGATATTAAAGTATCTTTGTCCAGACTGACAGACTTTTCATGTGGACAGTGTGTGTGTGTGTGTAACTGAGGTATCATATTGTAAACAACTTTAATCACCAGGCAACTGATGAAAACCTTTTTTTTCCTTTTCTATATGCCCTTACTTCATTCCCCTCGATGACACACACACACACACATGTCCTGCCCCCTCCCTTCTCCGTCGTGCCCGGGCCCGTCTCTGTTTTATGTGCCCAAGCAGAGGGGTGTACGTCTCCCTGTCTCTCCGTCTTTACCATGTCTGAACCGCAGACAGCACACGCGACTTCCACCCGTCCATTAATGCCTCAGGATCAGGAACAGGTGGTTAATATAATTCTATTTTAAGGCTTTTCCGACGCCGGCTGCACGCTCTGCACGGAGGCCCGAAGTGAGGGGTAATAACTAAAAAACGTTTTTTAGTTATTACAAGAGGCCGTGTGGGGGATCAAGCGTGTGTTAGGCGGCGTGCTGCTCTTCTGATTTCTGACAGTCTAGGAAAAAACATACATGTATACATATATGGGGTGTGTTTGTTTACCGTGTCGTCACGGTGATGCCTGAGTTGTTGCTGTAGTCACAGAGCACCCTCAGGCCATCTTTTCACACTAGGTTTACTTTTCCTTTTTTTTGTGTGCGCAAATGTCACTGGTATGATTTACTGTGAAAAGATAAGACGAGAAGCTGTCTCTCTTCGGATCGAGCTGCTGAATGCTCCCACAGTGTGAAGGCCCCGGGGCTCGCCAAACATATAATGTGTGTTAAATTGTCCATAACTGGTGGTGAAAGAAGTATCCAAAATCCTTGACTTGAGTAAAAGTTTTGATTTTCAAAAATCGCACTTGAGCTAAAGTATTATCGGCTGAATTATTTGTGTGTTAAGGAGAAAACACTTGATGTTACATGAGAAATGTGTCGTTTTAAATTCGAACAATGACAATGGATAAAACATTGACGTTTTATCTCAAGTTGTGGATTATTATGCATGGCATTTTAGGATGCATTCACATGCTCCTCGGAAGCTCCCGTTTCCCAAGTTGTGAAGTTGTGAAAAAACAATGCCGCTTCGAACTAAATGTGTTGACACCTCCTGCCAATATTTGCACAATAAGAAAGAGCAAAGAAAAAGGATCAGGTGTGACAGGCGTATAAGTAATTGAAAATGTATGCACATTAATCATGTAAAACTGTATTAGCTAAAAAGTATGGTGTCGGGCAAATGCTCTCTTTCTTCCACCATGTTGTATGTGTGTGTGACGTCGACAATTCGGCAAATTGTGTAAGAAACATTCCGACTTGAGGTGGCGTACGTGTGAATTTTCCCAGCCAGGAACTCATTTTTCCGACTATTCCAACACCATGCGAACGCACTATATTATTGTTGCCTGGTCGGTCCCAGGATGCCAGTGGATGAAGGCTATTTACCGTAGTTCCAAATCGGAGAGAGTAAAGGCTGAGCAAGTCCTTTTTCTTTTTCAAAGCAGTTTTTTTCTTAAATGCCAGCACCTGGGAGAAAAAAAAAGGCTGAGATCCAAACGTATGAGACTCCAGCGTATATCACGATCCTTTATGTGAGGGAGTAAAAAAATAATAGTTAATGGGCCATTTGAGGGTACAGAAATAAAAGTGATGGAAGATTACAGCATGAATAAATAAAAAAAAGAGTCTTCTATGGACACAAGCCTGTGTCACTAAATCAACCAGCACGGACAGTTAAATGAGTCAGTGGAAGTCAATGGGAATGACTGTGCCCTTGTCAGGATTCCTACAGAAGCCACAGTGAGCTGCATAGGATCTATACATTAATATGGAGAAGCCATTAGACCCGTTTCACCTTTGGGTTGAGAACATTATTATTATTTTTTTTAATTTCCTGTGTGAGTCAACTTTGGCTTATTGGGAAACCTTAATGGCGAGTGAAAGTAGTTCCATTTACAGTGCAAACAAAATAACCTAATGGAGTTTGTCGGCTTTATTAAAAGGGAGGGACAGCGTCTCGTTTTGTTCCTTTCTTCTCTAATCTGAGCAAAAACAAAAATAGAGCTCAGCTGGGCAGTTCGTTGAGAAAAAAAGCCGGTGTGTTCTTTCTTTTTTTGTTTGTTCTCACAAGAATTACACGTTTTGCCTTTATTTCATCCAACATTTCTGGATTATTACTGCGTGACCACGTTCTGACCCCTCGGGCGGGGATGGAGAGAAGCGAGGCCCACGGCAGATGCGAGTGGTGAAGTGAGAGTGATGGAAATGTATAAGGGAGCCAGTGAGAAGGGGCCTGTGCTTTATTTGGAGGCCGACCAAGACTCCAAGCAGGGAAAACAGGGGCTGCAAAGACAGTTGGGATATTATCCGCACAGGACATGTGTGCCGGGGCTGATTTATAACAGCAATATGGAACTTGGCAAGCGTTATTTTTCAATGGAAAAATCTGTTTTCTGCCCCTCGGAGCTGTTTGTCTGGATTGCACGCGTTGTTTTCTGGCACGAGCTTTCGTACAGAAAGCCGTACTTTTCTGACTTTGAATTGTTGCGTCTCCTTCCCACTCTGCGGGAAAACGAAAGAGAGAAAAAAGAGAAGTCATCTGCAAAGGGGCATTTTTTCAGCATTACAAACGCGTCCGTCATATCGCTACCTCTTCAGAAAGCCCGCCGCGTGCCCCTCCCTTCTTTGTCTGGTTTCGACAAAGATGGCCACAAGTGGAAACAGAACAGGTGCTCCTGGCAGATCGCAAACAACAGGCGTCATGAATCACCCAGTCAATACAAAAAAATGAGTAAATCATAGAGATACAGGTCACAGGTCACAGTCAGAAAATGCAACAGAAAACTAGATAATTTGTGTCATTTACATATACTGTATCAATATATAAGCATGTATGTGTTATTTATGCATACCTAAGAGTATAAGTCTGACTGATTTAGGAAAATGGTTTGGAAAAAACACGCCGCTCGAACTGGCCGCCCTGTTTTTTTTGGTTTTTTTACCCCTGCCAGAGTTATCGTTAAAGCCAATCAGGCGATTGCTCCTTCGACCGACTGTATCTTGTCCTGAAAAAAGAAGCTTTGAGCCCATATATCAATCTGAGTGAGCTGAGACAAACCAAACCCAACTTAAATGAATCCCTGCAATTTTGACCCACTTGTTTTTAAACTTGGTTTTTTTTTTTTTTTTTTTGTTACAGAAACTTTAGATTCATCTTGTCCTATAGTCCTCTGAAGGACTCGGACGTGGCAGCAACGCATTTTTACCAATGTTACTTTCTCCCTCTGCTCCTCCCGAAGGTACAACTCCTTTGCCCTTTTGGAAAATGGACTTAATATAAAACTGAATCACCAGATTTTTTTTTCTTCTTCCTTAAAAGTGAGAAAGGCCCGACCAGGATAAATGAAATCAAGTCCCCGTGGTTGGGTAAAGTAATTGGTCAGGGTACATGCGCGCAGCATGTGAGCCAAAGCAATGACTAACAGCTGATGATGAGTGGAAATATCTATAGCATAAATGCAGAGTCTGGTGCTTTGTGTTCCCGCCCTCGCTGCACTCCCCCCTCTGCCCCCCCCCCCCCCCTTCCTGCTTTCCCGCCAACTGAAACTTTCTCAACTTCACTTCACAGACATGCTCTCTCTGCCTCTCTCTCTCTTTTTCTTTCTTTCTCTCTTCTTTCCTCTCTCCCCTGTCTCCCTTTCCCCCCCCCCCCCCTTTATTTTTTTTCTTTCACTCTCTCGATCTCCTCTCTGACAAACAAACAGGTCTCACGTGAGCTCCTCTGTCTGCGTGCAGCTTGGTAGGAGGACACCGCCCTGTCTGGCCTCTGTGGCGACCCGGGCCGCGTCGTGATTGGCTGGGGCCCCGGCGGGGAACTGCAAGCGAGAGGAACCGCGAAGCGGCAGACAGGCGTGTAGCGTGTCTGAGGCAAAAACACAGGGCGTCCTGCCAGCTGCTGTCCCCCAGGGGTGAGGCCTGGAGATGGAGAAGGAGGACTGAGTGCCTGGCTGGCTGCTGGACAACTCGGTGGGAAGGGGGTTTTTTTCGCTGCAACACACCGTACATCTGTTTTGCAAAGCACATTGTCACCACATGTTGAATGCTTCCAAAGGACAGATGATTATATCCTTTAAAATTCAAGTACTTCACTCTTGACAGTCCACCCTAAATGTTACATAGTAAAATTAATTTGTGCAGTCATTTCGTAAGGAGAGACCCTGCAGGTTTTTTTTAAATTTTTTTCAATGGTCTTTACCGGGTATCAAATACAGGAATGAAACTCTTCCCTTGTGGACAGGGCTGAGTGATGAAATGACTAGACGTTACAGCGGATGACAGATGCTTGAAACACCGCATGGAAAAACGAACTAAATCACAGTTTCTGTGAGTTGAAAACGAGGTCTGGCAATCAGCGTCGTTCGCAAAGCAACATGAGACAGTCAAACAATTTTTTTGCCCCATGTCGACGGCTCTGATCATCTGTTCCCAAATTGCAGCTGGCAAAAAGCGGCAGAATTATTAAATATGGGAAGAGCAAAGGTCTTTAAAAGACAAAAAAAGAAACGAAGTGGTCACAAATCGAAGTCTGACCTAAGGGGGAAATTAAGAGCATTAAATGTTAAAGTGGACCAATTGAGCTTTTAACTATTTTCTGTTATATATATATATATATATATATATATATATAATGTTCAAATGTGATGTGTCCAAAGTTTCAGATAATGAGGTAAAGGTATGTAAAATGATCCCCCATGAGACAAAAGCTCAGACGTCAGGCTGCTGTGGACGATTGGTTCCGAAGGTTTTTTCTTTGGTTTACCACTCCGAGCACAGCTCATTATGGACAATTATCTTACATGTATATATATGAAACATATAATGTACAACAGCATACAAGTCATTGGGACAGAAGAATCACATTTTACTGGCAACATCAGCGTTTGTGTTCCCTGAAATCGCCACTGTTAACAGACTCATACGTAGAAGGGAAATGTACATATGGGTCGAGATCGAAAGACTAAATCCAGCATTTCTCTTCTGTAATCTCTGTTGGTGCGGATGTTCATGCTGTCCCCTCTCATATCCTGGATCAGATTTGACATGTGCAGATGGCTTTGACGATTTGCAATCGGTCGCGTTCTGCTATTTAGTTCCACGTCCGGATTTGGCCAAGTGGCTGTTGTCCTGAGGGCAACGATTTGAGGCTGCCGTGGCAGCATTTTGCTTCAGCCACTCAATGTTTGTGGTTACATGTGAATCACTATGAATCACTTACATCCGATGTCACACGGTGATAAAACACTCTGGAACATGCTGATGGGGCCGCTGCGTTTTTTTTAGTCCATCTTCGGGAAAAATTCGTAGTTTCACCGCGATAGACGCATCAATAAATTCCGCCGTCACGTGATGACGTAGTATAGTGAACGTCGGGCTTTTCCTAAGTCCTATGCGTCCTCCTTTACACCTTTGCTCATGATGTTTTCCACGGAGGTCAAGGAATAGTAGATAGTCTCTCTGGCTCTTTAATTGGCCTGCTGAGTCACTAATTGCAAGTGTGACTGGTGGGTGGAAATGGGCGGCGTGCTCGGTCATGCAGGTGCATTTAAAAGGAATCGGTTGATCACGGGTCTGATTAAGATCTAACGAAAATGCAGTATCAGTGAATCTCTGGTATTCAATTTTTTTTAAACTTGAACGTGGAGGTGAGCGCGGTTGTGGCACTCAGCTGCGGGAGGGGGCCGGCTCATCGGGGTCAGTGCCAGGTGGACGTGATCGGCAGAGCTGAGCTGAGTTTGCTAATCATGACTGAGGGAGGGAACACACACACACACAGACACACACGAGCGAGGGAAGGAGCAGAATGTTTTTCCAGTTGAACTTTGGTCCGTGCACCGGAGCAGCCGGGCAGCGCAGGTCGGACGTTAATAGGACTTTTGGGTATAATTGAGTTTAATTGCGTGTCCTGGCAGAATAAAGTGCTCACCTCGAACCCAGGCTCTGTGTGTGTGTGTGTGTGTGTGTGTGTGTGTGTGTGTGTGTGTGTGTGTGTGTGTGTGTGTGTGTGTGTGTGTGTGTGTGTGTGTGTGTGTGTGTGTGTGTGTGTGTGTGTTCAGTGCAGAGGGAACCCACGAAGTAACAGACTTTAAAGATTTCTTAACCTTTAACTCCTTTGCTGTGATATCACCCCCTTTACATATTAACATCCCCAAGGATACATTTTTGTTTCTGACAAAAGTTGAAACGTTGATCGCTGAAAAACAATTTCAGCGATCTAGCAAACTGGCTTCCACATTTCTATTTCCTGTTTTTGTCTTTTAGGGAGCAAAAACAGCAACACCATGCTGTCATATAGCAACTACTATGCAGCAGTGAAAAAAAATCCTGGTGCTGCCCATGGTTGCACACACACACCGAGAGCAAACACTGCTGTCCTGCAGAGTCATAAAATAGGCTATACACACACACACACACACACACACACACACACACACACACACACACACACACACCCTCACACACTAACCCTAACCCTAAATGTCCATGTGTATCATACAAATATTCTGATCATATCATAACCTATTTATCTGGTTGCATGTAGGAAAAGTGGTTCAGCGAATCACCAACAAGTTGACCCGGGTGTAAGTGTCTTCAAGCAGACCGAATAAGTAACAAGAAATTGTGACAATAAAACCTCCAAATGATGAGATAATAATAGCAATCAATAATATTTAATCTGCTGTAAATCAGACTTACGTCAGACCTTTCTTTTTTCACGACCTGCCAAGGTGCTGAGATTTTCAGCTTCTCGTCACTTGATTGGCTCGGAGCTACTCAAAACACACACCTCCATCTCCTGAAGCATTACTCTGCCAAACCATGTCTGGGTTTGACATATGTAAGCCATTGAATTAGAGGGGATTTAGGGATGAGATTATATTTCTGAGTGTGTGTGCTTGTGTGTGTGTGTGTGTGTGTGTGTGGTTATGTCATACCATTACATTGTGAAGAAACAATGTCTGCAATTGGGGAAACACAATGTGACAATTGTGATTAAAAACACTTTCATGATTCATGATTTAGCGTCATTGTGCTTACTCATTTCTGCCTTAGTTGAAATTTAACTCATCAATTATCTCCAACCCCCACCCCAACACTCCCACACATCATAATTTGGTCCCTTGTATCAAACAAAGAATTAGATGAAAGCAGGTTCCACATTTCGAGCAGACAAACAATTGTCACTGGCAGAATTTATCAACTCTACGGGACATTAACCCGGGAGTTGGTTTGTTGCCTTGTAGAATGGTGTAATAACTCGTCAAAAATGCTAAAGCTAAATGTTCTAATGTAGACAACGTTATACGAGAGAGACAAACCACTTAGAAAGAACCGCCAAAATGGTAGCCTCCGGGTCCAGAAAGGGAAGTGCCGGAAACCTGCATTCTCTTGAATGACCACCAGAGGCTGACACCTCTGGTTGCAAAAACAAAGGAGTTTATGGTCTCAATCTTTAGTTTCAAGTCTTTCTCAATAAAGCATGATGTTCATTTAAAAAAAAAAAATCATTTTCTCATTTATAGTAAGAAAGACGAGGATTCAGTGTGATTGACAACTGGAACCGTCCAATGGAGGCAGGTCGCAGGTGTAGGAGGACGTGCAGTGTCCTTGAGCTCTCAGTCAGGCCCACCTCGTCCAAATATGGTTACTTCTGGTTACGAAAAACCAATACGGCCAAAATGCGAAATTCGAGGCTTGCAAAACAGCAGTTCACAAGCTAATCGGTGACGTCACGGTAGGTTGCCACTTGGTTGTTGCACAGATGCAAGCAAAACCTTGAACCTTAACTATAATTCAGGGTCAAAGTCACCATATGATTTATTGAGATCAGATGTGACTGGTGATTCTACGCATGCAGTTTTATTTCCCAGTGACCACTGAAGGTACAGTTCATTCATTCATTCAGACAGGGGGTGGGGTGACTTCAAAGCCAAGGTAAACTGGTTGCAGATAAGGAGCCACAGAAACCATTACAGCCTGTATACATCATCACAATGGCCTTTTTCTCAGAAGCTTCCTGCATTCTTGGACTTCAAAAGCCCCCTAATGAGCAGTCCTTGCATCTCCAGAGCTGTTTGTCTGCCACCAGGATATGATGCATTGTGATGTCACTGGATCGCCGTAAAAAACAAGGCCTGAGAAATGAACATTCCTGCTGCAGGAATGTGAGGAACGTCCACTGTCAGTTGTTCTCGCCCCTGTGGGGTTATCAGGCAGCCGTAGGAGCTGACTCAAGTCTTTAAAAAAACAAAAACAGAAAAACATCCATCTATCTGTCGGCGCAGTGTCTCTTTCAAAAGGCCGCCAGGGGTCAAAGGACGCCAGGGTCAGGCGTGATGTACATGACAAGCGTGCGGCTGCAGACAATAGGAGGATCTGTCGGAATGAGAGCTTTATCCCTGAAGTGTGGACGAGTGAAGGCAGATGAAAGTGAGAGTTCTTGACCCAGGCCAAATATCAAGCAGCTCAAGTATGGCCTTGTAGTGCACGTGTGCTTTGTGTTACTTTGTTTGATGGCGTGAGATGTTGAAGCAGAAAAGCTAAGGCTCTAAAACAGCAGGCCCTTTCCCCTGAAACATAACTAATTAAAGCGGAAACAGACAACTTTTAAACCACGCTTACTGTATGTTGGTCCCCTATAAGTCTTGCTTTCACAATGTTATTCTCTTGGCCACCAGGACGCGGCTTTCACAGGAAGATGGCGGCTCGATTTTGCGGCACAAAGAAAGTGCGTCACACATTGCGTCTCCTGGTATCTATCCCCAGTGATGGAAATGGCAGATGGTGGAAATAAGAACAGATCGACCTCGCAAGGGAAAAAGAAACCCGTTGACGGAGGAACAAAAGCAGGCGAGGAAGAAGAGTGGTAGAAAAAGAGATAAAACGAGAGCGAACCTCGGACGGGCATTCACTCCGTGGAGAGAGCTCAGGGACCTCAAAAACAAAATAGTAGTTTGTATTCTTTCTACAAGATCAGTAAGTAACACAACCAGCCTACTTATTAAACTACCGGATGTTTTAACTCAAGGTTATTTGTCAAATTAGGAGTCACGCTTCTGTAGCGTCTTTATGAACAGTGACCAAACGATAGTACCACCTGGAACCGCTAGGGTGCCCCAAAAGTTGTCTGTCTGTTTTTAATTTACGCGTCCAAATGTCGCCATGAAAACTTGCACAAATTGGAGATTGAACAAGTTCACAATACACTTGGTGCCCACGATATCCAATGTAGTGAAAACATGTTAAAGCAGTTTATTTTTGTTGCAGTTCATGGCAGTGTTTTTGTCGCGCAACAATACTTCTGCTGTCAACATGAAGCAGACGGGCTAACATGCTGTTTCCACAACTCCTCGGGTGACTCACGGGCAAATATGATCCTCACCGAGTCTCTTCCTTCTTCGTCTTCTCTTTGTTCTAATTTTAAAAGCCTGACATTGACAAATAAATAACCTCTCTTTGGGGTTTCAAATGAGTCAGCAGAGCCTTTCATCACATGCCGATGTGTCAGTGGGTTCAGGCGTCTGTAATTCGATCGGCGCTCAGAGAGAGTGCAATTCTGGCCTTTGACCCCTGGCCAGGCTCTGCATCCCCTCATCCCTCATGAGACGTGATGCAAAGCTACAGAGTTTAAACGCTGCCAGGCCTCCCGGACATCTGAGCAAAAGTTGCCGCTGTCCTCAGTGTGCACCCTGGGGGCCACGACACAGACAAGTCGCAAAATATGTCCCTCCGACTGATGTCAGTGATTGTACTCTGTTCCTGTGATTTTATCTCTTTTTTTTGTGTCCATCTATTTATCTTTCCGCCTGCCTGACTGCCTGTCTTTCTTTTATGGTAGAAAGAGCATGTTTATGATTAAGTTGTCGGCCACAAACCCTTCCTCCCGCTCTCATTGCCTTTCACCATAAACCTCTCAATCTGTCTCTCTTTTAGTTGCATATGTTTACATGTTGCAAGACAACAGTGGGCCTGTACGCTAAACCTCACAAACAGATATCCACCACTATTGCAGACCTAAGACATTGACTGAAAGTCAGGGTTTTCAACTCAGCCCTGGCTCTGTAAAACTCAAAAACAAAAAAAATGGTGCGGACCGCACCACACAACACTGTGTGTGCAGTTTGCAAACATCACTCGTCGACACCTTAAGAGATGTGGTAGCGGGTGGTGCTGCAACTCTGGTTTTGGCCTAGTGGTTTATGTGCGTCTGTCTTCCATACCCAGCGTCGTGGGTTTGCGGCCCAGCCAGAGCAGTGAAATCACGACAGCAGCAGAGAGAGAGACAAACTTTAATGTGCCACTCTAACAATTCAGAATTTAATTTTCATGAAGTTGATCTCAAGATCTCAACGTCCTGAGATTTCAGAATGTTTAGTTCCTAATATGGGTCAACCAAAAAAATTAATAAATGCAGGATCCTACAATCCCCATAATCCAATTCAATTGTATATTTCCTTCGATCCTCCTGTCATAGCTAAAAATCCCCATTTTTCAAACCCCAATAAGGAACATGTCCCATTCTCCCTGTTAAAATGTACAATATCACACATGCGATACATCCTCAGGGTTATTTTTCCTTGGACTTCAGAAAGCTTCTTTTCAGAGCCACAGAAGACATTATTCAACAGTATTATTAGTAGGCTGCCCCTCATGAGGAGTAAACTTATCATAAAGTCGGTGGAGGGCCTCGCTAAGCACGCTTGAGACACACGGACGGAGAAAAGTCCGCAGCTGCCTTCCCCTCCTTTTTTTGTCATCTCATCTCATGCCACTGACATATTGTATAATTTATTATGTGTAGTGCATGAAATTGAGCCTCAGTGTTTACACACACATGAGCACGTACAATACAGACACAGTCACACAGTGACTGGGACGGTGAGCAGTGACTAATATGTGCACACGTGACAGCTTGATGTGGCTCATAAATTGCCCAATGCACAGATAACCAACCATTCTTACTCAAACCCAAACCTCTGCATTTGAATCTCGTTGTTCACAAGCAGATATCTGTCGCCTGCTAATTTATTGAGCCCCACTTGTCTAGGGTAAAACTAGACAATGGCCGACATGTTCACACCTTTGCATCCTGATTGGGTTTTTCTGTGAACAGCGGATGGGGCGTTGTGTGATACAGACTGAGATAGACTGTTGATAACTGCTGTCTGGTGTAGCAAACCACACAAGGCTGCGAAACCACGGCTGAGGTCTGAATAATGAGGAACTATAACTGTCAAGTTGAGGACACCCCACCCCCCACCCCACCCCTCCCCAGCACACCAACACACAAGATCTAAAGCCCTAAATCCACGACCAGCAGGGAACACGTCAAAGATTTCGTCTGTCGGTTTGAGGTAGAATGCCTCGCAGCGAAATGTAGATTCATCGGACTGGAATGAATGACAGGGGAGGGACTCTGCAGACAGTGCAAAGTTAATGACTGACAGAAAAGTTGGACGAGAAACGCCGACGTGAGATGGACGTGTCTGGTGCGATTTCATCATCCGGTCTGTCCTGACCAGCCCTTTCTGTTTCAACAACAGACGCCTGATCAATACTACGGCTCACATGCTGCACACACACACACGCGCGCGCACACACACACACGTCCTGCGTGGAAGCCAGCACACATGACTCACATGCTCTGGGCTATCATTAAAAGTGGGTACATGATAGACGTGTGGTGAAAGAAATGGCAGGAGCGTGAAGAGAAAGAAGGGGGAGGACATCGAGGTCAACGGGTTCCTCTGCGCTCCACTTACTGGTCATACCACAGAATCACTTCTAGCCTCCCTCTCTCTCTCCTTCTCTCTCTGTCTCTCACCCTGACATGCAGCCTTACCACACACTAACGGTCTGAGTCAGAGAGCGGGCCGCTTATGAAATCCAGGTTTGCCACATCGTCCCTTTTTCTCGGTTAGATGAAAAGAGACATAAGTCAGCTCTGTCTCTCAGCACTCATCCCAAACGCCCCGCTCGCTGCCATTACATCTCCGCCTGCATGACAGAAAACAGAGAACAGGTGATGTATGTGTGTGTGTGTGTGCAAAACATGTGTGTTGTGTGCGTGCCTGCATGCATGCTTGTGGCCCACTTGTTGATGCATGGGCCATTTAATCTTCACGGTTCGACTTGGTCAAAACAAGCCGATTGAACGACTTGAAGTGCTTGGCAGATGTTCAAAAGCAATATGGACTGACAACATCACTGTGGCAGCGCACATGTTACTCGGAGCAAATGTTAAACCGGGACTTTAATGCGGCAGAGGGCATTGTTGGTTTTGCATGTCAGAGAAAAAGAGTACCACTTTGTGAATCCAAATGTTTTGCAGGGAGGGAGCAAAAGCGAGTAGTCTGTGCGTGAAGTGGCAGATGGGGAGATAGAAAACATGATCCAAAGCTTGGAGGGACACAGCGCTGCTTTATACAAATAAAATAAACCCACCGCACAATTAGAGTCGAGTCTTTTTTGGGTTTGCTTTCAGTTAAATAAACAGAAGAGCAACAGAGCAATGTGGCAGGCATAATGACACACAATTAGTTTCTTCAAAGTTTAAAAGTTGGTGTAGTAAAAGTTTCCCATCATCTCCCCAAACATTCACATTTTCCACGAGAGAGCGACACGGAAGCGGCGGGACGTTCAGCTGTGCTGTGAAGGCATTGTTTGCAAGCGGGCCAAACATAACAGCAACAATAACAACAAAAATACTTAAGGTTGCTATCAAATCCCTGACATGAATATTGACAAGATGTACTTTACTGTACATTTACACCGCTGACAAAAAACTGATCTTGGGTTTTACAGCATACCATCAACATGTTTTGGTATAAACAAGTGCACGCATATTCAATGTGCCATAGCATGACATAGGTCGGGTGGGTATTCGCAGGAAACCCCGGGGTGTGTCAAGGTCGTAGCAGAAGGTGAACCGACATATCACCATGGTTACCACTAATAGAAAGGGATGGAGCCTAAATTATATGCATCTGTCGGTAAGGCCCAGGTCGTGAAGTTGTGTAGTTGTACTAAATGAAAAAAAAGACATGCTGACGTCACCGAGTCCTGCTCAAACATTGATATGTGTGATCTACACCCTCCACATCCAACTGCTCTTTTGACCTTTTGACCTCACGGAGGAAAAAAATTTGATTAAATAAGAGCGACGATTGGCTACAGCTGCGTATGAAAAGCTCACACAAGCGCACATGTATGTTTGTGTTGCGTATGTATTTACATCATACTGTAAATGGTATGTTTGTTAGTTCATCGTGTGTGTGTATCTGTTCAAGGAGGTACTATAAGGAGGTATACCATATATTATAACTCAATTTTCCATTACATTGTACTTCGTTAAAAAGATCAGATAATACCAATATCTATTTAGATATAGAAATGTTTCTAAATGTTGTAAATCTTTAAATATAATCCTGCTTTTGTCTCATTTAATTTTGTATTTTGATTCTGTTGATATCCATTATTGTTTTATTCATTTTTATCTCAACTGTCTTGCATCGATTATTATTGTCATTGCATTAATTATCTTCTCATACTTGTTTTTGCTACTTGTATTTGCTATGATTGTCAAACCCTTTTTTTAACATGCTATATGAATACATGTGACATGACTTGACCTGCCGTGACTCTTTTGTTCTTGTCATACTTCATTTGGCGTAAGATAATGGAATATATTCCACTGGGAGTTGCGTTTCAGTCCTTATAGGATAAAAAAAAATTTTTTTCAGGAAATCTGTGAAATTAAAATGAACATAAATGTTCTTAGTCTGAACTCGATGTCCGAAGGGGGAAGCGACGCTTCCAGCTCACTGGCTGAAATGATTCAGCAGAGCAAGACCAGCAGAGTTATTGATGTGAGGTCGCCTGAGAGCACTGACCCTGTGCACGAAATGTCAGGCGTCAGACTTTTACTCTGAAGGAACCTAATCACCGCTACGAAGGTGGCTCACTATTTGGGTATTAAAAACTGTTATGTTTGAGGTTTCAAAGTAAAAAAAAAAGTCCCCAATTTTTTTTAAATTAAAACAACACGAGCCAATCACAGGCGACCTTCTTCAAAAAAAAAATACACCACAGTGACAGATTAAAATAAGCAAACAGGCTCATGACAAACATGCTGTACATGTACTGCTCACTGGCATGTGGCCACTGTCAGCAGTGTTTACAGAAGGGATTAAGATAAGTCCCTTTTCATGCAGTGTTTGCATAATTTCTCGGCTCATTGTACCTCCAATGTAACCTGAAGCGCAAAATGGAGGTTTGCTTCTAAAGAAGTTTTTATTCCATACAAAAAGACCTTGATCAAACCAAATATATGATTCTGAAGCATCAGTGTTTGAAAAATATATTTAAAAAGAATATACTTTTTAGCGGTCTCCTTTCTGAAGAAACCAACTCTGTTTTAAAAGAAAATGTTGTTGTTGTTTTTATTGCATTGCTTACATAATTTTCTTGCAGGGACACTGTGACAGGTTTATTAACTGAGAGACACTATGGATAACAAGGCCCGACTTAACACCACCCAGCCACATCAAAACTACTTCCAGTCTTACAGAGGACATGCACGCTCATCTTTTTTTTCTCCTCCCAGAGAGGAAAGCAAGAAAACACGGATCTTCTATCGCTGTCGCGCGGCCAGTAATTTTCCTTCAGGGCTCCCGGGGGAGCGATACATTTTCACATATGGCAAGCTGAGTCTGGGTTTTATGGGGTGAATTGTTTTGGGCCTCTGTGAGAAGAGAAGGAGTAAAATTTTAACTGTCTGTGGCAAGACACGAGTGGGAGAGAGAAAGAGAGAGAGAGAGAGAGATGTTTTTTAAATTTGTATTTATCCTGCAATTGATCTGTTGTGACATGAAAAACTGTTGGAATTCCAAAGTTATTGGCTCTATCTAATACACACTGAGGTATAAAAAGGAGTGGGCTTCCTAATGATTTTTCGGGGGGGTTTTCCACCTTTAATTCGACAGGACAGCTAGGTGAGAAGACATACAAGAAATTGTCACAGGTTGGAGTTGAACTCTAGACCTCTGCGTCAAACATGTGTGCCTGCTCTATCCACTGAGCCACCCCGGCCAACCTAGTAATTTTTTAGACTGCTTTCATAAAACAATTCTAAACAGTGTTCCATCCACACACACACACACACACACACACACTTACACGAGGGGTTGTCTCTTTTAAATTCAGTGTTGCCATATGAGGGAGATTAGGTTCCAGTTCAGGGCTTCTGTTTGCAGAAACCACGTCTCTTAATCTTCACAGTTGAGATGCAGATTTAAAAAGAAGGGATTTCGACAAGACGGACTCATTGAATCAATCCTTCATCACGGTTGCACTTTGATTAGAAAAAAAGAAAATAATGTGTGAGCGAGAGTTTTCTGTTCCAGAGTGCAAAAGTGATTCGGGGCCTTTTAACTTGACCTCGTGATTGTGCACCGAGCGCTGCCCCCTGCTGGATCGTGAAGTGGAGTTTTTAAACATGAGGGGATGTTTTAGTATTTAAATTTGACGGTTGATTAGCAACAACACATTCCACTTTTTTCTCAATGAGAATTCAAAGAGAAAATGAATCTATATTTATCGAGTATGATCTTGTTATATTGAAGTATTTGTAATAGTGTACGATCAGTGTGAGAACCTGAACAGCAAAAGTGTGAATAAAAGAATACACACTGGATGAGGAGGCACCTCCAATGCCGAGGGCAATCGATGGCCGGTGGGCTCCTCTGCTCCCCACATCGGGTCATGAGATTAATATAAGAGGGGTCACGGCAGGATGTTGATTACTGGATAACCAGAACAGGAAATGGGGAAAAACTAGATTCTTCTACATAAAAATTACATTTATGTGAAGTTTCATTTCTTCGGCGAAATGCTGTGTCAAGGGGGGCATCACTCCTCCAATTCATCTGCTCATAGCTCAAAAGACATGTGACCCGTGATGAGGCATTGTGAGTAGACGTATCTTGAGGTCACGAGCAGAAATGATGATGGGATAAGCCATAGCGATGAGGTCATATCCAGAAGTTTGCCTGCCACCAGCAGAGAGGCATTTGTGTCCAGAATTGGCGGATTACATCAGAGCAGATAAGGACCTTAGGTTTAACCCTCACCTCCCTCCGTGGTTCTTCCTGAGCCGGGGTGAGAATCTTATTTGTAAGTGCTGACATGTGCCACGAACCAACCTGATATCGCTTACCCTGGAGAAGTTTAAACGTCTGTCAGTCATTCCGAATGGACAATGCCACGAGAGGGTTCAAGTGCACAACCTCGCAACTGGGACCCTCACTACGTTTCTCATAACTCTAAGTCCAGTGGAATCTGTGAGTAGAAAACAAGAGGCTACAACCTGGAATGTGACTTTTGAAATCCATAAGTTATGGCACTTCCCAGCGCAATAGTTTAAAACCACTGGTATTGATCACCAGGCCCATCAACACCTTGCAGGTTATATTAGGGTCAATTTTTCCTATGGGGGCTGTAAAAAACATTGGACTCGCTGCTCCTACAACAAATCATAAGGAAGTTCCTTCAGGATAAGCAGCTATTAAGTGTGTCGTTTTCCTCTAATAAAACCGCACCCCTGTCTGGGAGGGTAACGCTGCCCGTCTTCCTGCTCGACCTCCCGTTTCCAGATTCAAAATTAAAAAATCCAAATTAGCTGTCCTTCCTCTGACTCGACTTTTGCTTATGCGCTATTGTTCGGATTGTTATCATAAGATATAGGTTTGTCGTTTAACTTTGTGTTGGTCTTTTGGTCTCTCTTTAAAATGAAAGAAAGGAACCAGTAAAATGAAGGTTAAATCAAATAAAGCGCGACCCCCCCCCACTGCTCCTTCCACTCCTCCCTACCTTTCCCCTCCGCCCTAAACAACCTGTAAACTTCAGATTTATTGTTATTACAGCTGAGCCGAATCAAAGAGTGGCAGGGGCACAGACAGGAAAGGCAGCGAGGAAGGAGAAGCTGACGTGGCCCCGGGGCCTACGCTCCGCAGACAGTACACAGACTTTTAAATGGACTCGGCCAACATGGCGTTTTTCACATGTCTGTCGCCAGTGACCTCCATTTCCTCGTGTGGGCCGGTTGTCGTCTGGTAGGAAATCAAACACACTTCGGGGGCTTCTGGGACCGAGGTGGCATGTGCTGTGATACATGCGTTTTATTATGACAAAATGTGAGTGATTATATAGAGAATATTTTCGTTTTAAAGAAGGTAAAACAGGGTGTTTTTGCAAAACCCCTGGTACTTGACCTTTTCCTTGTTTGTTCAAAACCTTTTTTCTGTCCACTTCTCGCTTGTCTTCTTTGATCCTTCTTAGCTTGAATCATGTCTCTACCTCAAAAAATATCAGAAAATGTTGATTATTTTCGATGGGGGTTCGTCAGAAAGTCAGAAGCACCGAAAGCCAAGACTCGGGGCTGTCCCGCAACTGATTACATATTCTCGAGCACTGTATGCGGCGTAATATTTTGTTCCTGTCATTATTTGTACAGCCAGGGCTCTCAGACGAGTATGACGAGTCAAATGGCACAGGCCCCTCCGTGCCAAAGTCTCATGATTGTTGTTCAAAAGCCTGAGCGGAGCAGTAATTGTCCAGATGTTCCATAGTTCTGACCCTCTTTCAACATAATACAGCTGTATACAGTCTTGCTGATTGACTGACTAATTCAGTCAACGAATACCTGCTGCGAATATGTTTTTAATCAGAACGTATAATCTCTTCAGCATGCGGCTCTGGGATCACTGATGTTTCTGGCGACATCCCATGCTGTTTTTTTTTTGTTTCGTTCACTGATGCGAAAGTTCATCAGTCAAGAGAAGTGTTGAGAAATTTTCTTTTTCACATTCAAAAGGCTCCGTGGGTTTGTGTGTGTGTTTTCGTGTGTGTGTGTGTGTGTGTGTGTGTGACTGATTACGCACCAATGATTGGATTGATGTTGGATTCAGCAGAACTATATATACCCAAACACAAATAACAGAATTAAAAAAGATATACCCCCCCCCCATTTGATTCATTTCAATAAATCAATTGAAACAGGTTTTTCTACAATCTCCCTGCACGTGTCTTCCGAGACTAACTTGCGATCTCTCAGCAGGGTCTGATTTGATCAATTAGTGATATTTTCCCAGAATATTTTCAACTGCACACGCATGGCTCTAGAGACGGGGAACATACATGCATGGTCCCCAGAGGATGAGTTGTAATTGTGATCACTCAACTTCTGCAAAACTAATGGCATCCCCTTTTAACCTCAGCTGTACTTTCTATTTAGTGGTAGATTGTGAACAAGGTGCATATTTTACCATGATTTGATGCACTCATAAAGTTGTCAGTGTTCGTTTGATCCATTCACTCCGGAAAGCAATGTTCTGCGCGTCCAATGGCTGTTCAAATGAAGCGGCGGCTGTAAATCTTTCATTGGGAGGAATATTATGTTATCTTTCAAGTCAGTGAGAAAAAAGTACAATTACAACATGTGTGGGATTGTTTTTTTTTCTTTTTTCTTCTTCTTCTTTTTTTTTTACAAGAACATACTGTAAGTGTAACACTTACACACTTGTGTCCCTTCGACCTGCTGTTTCCTGCTTCCTAATGCCCACGGTTTCACACGCTTAGTTCCCACCATCCACCCCCTCCCCCACTACAACCACTTTTCCTTCCCTCCATGCTGTTGCCTCTGTGGTCCTCTATCCACTCACCGGCTCCTTACACACCTAAATCCCTCTTCACCCCTCTCACCACCTTAAACCCCTCCTCCGTCACTTTTTCTCATCCAATGCCCCTTTTCATTTTTTTCTCATCCCCCCTGCTCCTTCTCATCACACTTCTTTCCCTCTTTCTTCTCTTTCTTCTTGCTTTTCCCATTGCACAGTGCACTCTTTTTACAGCACACCTTCCGCCCTCCTCCTCCTCCTCCTCAACACTGACATCCATGTCCAGCTGAGTTCTGCTGGGACCCAGAGCTACCATATGGCACCGGCGCAGGACCCAAACAACTGCGTTACCCAACTCGGCCCAAACTGGGGGGGGGTTCCCAAGGATACGCAGCTGTGTAAACAGCTCGTGTGTAAAAAAAAAAAAGCGAGCTATGCAGCTAAACACAAGGGGTCCTCACCGGGTCGCTATGAAAAGAAATATTATTAAAAATGATAATAATGACAGAGGAAATACCTTGGCCTGAGACGTGACTGTGTGCATGTGTGACAGTGGGGCATGGGAAAGATGACAGAGCCCCTCAGGCTAAGATTAGATATACCAGTAATGCAGGGCTCGGTCAATTACAATGAAAACATGTTCCACTTCATTTATTTTTTTCCAACAGAGTCACGAATACCTCGAGGAATAGTATTTTTTTTTTTTAGAGTTTTTAGGGAGATTTCTTGCTGAGAGTTAGATGAGATGATCAGTACATATCTACTGTATGTTCCCTGTAGTTCAGTATTCTATCAACATTAACCCTCCTACTGTGTTCAGGTCGAATGAACATCTTCTGTTAAAATTGTAGATAAATATATTATCCTTTTTTAATTGGAACAATCACAGTTCTCACAAGTGTAGATCTACTGTATCTACTATACTGACAGACACACGGCAGTGCCGGCGGTTAGAGAAACCCCCTTTTGAAGCGTTCCCACTATCCACTGTCGTGATAAGTGACTACAGAGCAGGGGACATCTTTTCAAATAAGTTTCACATAAGACCTTGGGAGGACATAGGACCAGGGAGCAGAAACCCGGACCTGGGGAACATAGGAACAAGTCTCTTCTGTCTGCAGTGAGGCTGTCTTAGTTTATACTAACATAAAGACTGGAAACAGAAGGAAGAAAGAAAAAAGAAAAAAGGCTGGTCTGAGTCCTGAGCTTTGTACGCCCACCATGCACCTGCATGTCCTCGTGGCTGATCTGTTGCAGTTGATATGCAGTGTGTTAGTGATGTATTAAAAAAAAAAAAAGAATTCCCAGGACACCACCCATAGCAGCCTCCTCTCCCGTCTACATTGCTGAGCTAAGATAATTTGCTGCTCGACGTCTACATGTGTCTTCTCTCTTGTTGGACACTTCCATATTACTTTACCATCGAACGGAAATAAGGGTACAGACAGGAATTCTGTTAAATTCTTCACAATTTCACAAGCGATTTTCTCCTTTGCTACAATTTTGAAGGTGTAGAATCAAAATGAACTTCAAGGACTTTTGTCGTCACAGTAATCTGTGTTTCGAGAGTATGCACACACACACACACACGCGCGCACACACACACACACACACGCACACAAAGTCCCTTGTGGTGAAAGTTGAAGAGCACACACAAAGGCCAGGATATAGTGCAACAATGGGGCAGCACACAGATCATGAATGACTGAGCTCAGCTTGGATGAGTCCGGGGCCAAACTAGGATTACCTGCATGTGGACCGCAAGACGAGCAACTAACAGGCGGCCCCTCAGAATTTCAACAAAAGCCTGATCTGTCTTCTGTCCATTCAGTGTGCGTTTTTTAAAAAAGAAACGCAGATCGGGGAAGTTCCGCAGTTAGTGTGCGTTAGGAGGATTATAATAGCTTATCTCGCAGGGAGCCATTGGCCTATTCTCTTTCGCCTCAAACTCCAAAACAACACTCAGGCCCACTTGAGAGTACTCTGGGCTTGGATCAGCTTTGCCTCTGGCACGGAGTCATCGGCACAAGAATCTGGCCGCCCTCCAAAGACAATATTTGTCAGAGTAGCCTTGTTTCAAACCTTCACTGTTTATTACATTCTGCAGCCTCTACTTTTTTTTTCTCCTCTTTTTTTGTTGCATCTGAGATGGGGTTTCAGATTCAACCGTAAGATTCCAGCGAAAAAAAAGCCCTTTCGTGTCCGAAAAATGTTCAAAGGGTACAGTAAGTGTTTTTAATTAGGGCCGCACAGCTGCACGAAGTAGGAAAGAAACAAAAAACGTATTAATTTTTCATCCGCATCACATGGTTCTAATCATTTTTCTGTCAGTATTCTTTGAGACTCGAAGAGCTTTCACTTTGCATGTCAGTCCAGTGCAATCTGGATTTAAGAAAACAGAGTCGTGGGCCACACTGAAAGAATTTACATCTCACCCACTTTTTGAATTCGTACTTTTCCGAAAAACACGCCAGCTGGACGGGGAACAGTTTATTTTCACGGCAACTCCCGATTTAGATTTCCCCTCCCGAGTTACAATAAACCTAGGAACAATAAAAGTATTTAAAAAAAGAAAAGAAAAATCAAAATCAAGTTTATTCAATAAAGCTGCATTCATGTAAAAGGTACTGGGAAGTATATTTCTTAGCGCATTCGTGGAAAAAAAACCCAGCCAATCTAAACAACCTAGACACCTCTGACCCACGCTGCCGTCTGGTTGCACAAACTATTTGGCTAGTGATAGAGACTCCTGTTCACCTGAACACTTACCTGAACGCTTGAAAAAAGCAACAAGCTTTTTTAAGTCAACACTTCGAGTTGAGAGGTGGAAACGTGTCGTGTGCGATTAGGCCCAAACGCGCCCGGCGTTCGGAGCCGTTGACTTCTTGCACCTGCAGGCTCAGCATATGGCAGAAGTCTGGACCTCCCGTAATGTCACAGAAGACAAGCCGAAAAACCCGCTTGACTCATTCGAACACGTCACTTCGAGAGACTCACTGCAAATTCAAATGGAAATGTGAGCTGCTAATTTTCGCCTACAGCGTCACTGTGTCCGTGAGGTTTTCTTGAACTGGAGAAGACTAGAGTGAATCGACTTTTAAAGTTGGCCCCAATGGATCAAACTGCACCAGATTTACGGTGGGCCAGCGGGACCCAGGTTCAACAACAAGGAACATCAAACATCTTTGAAGTTCAAAGTGACGGCCGCTGCCTTCGCATGTGAGCGCGTGCCCTCGCGTTCATTTCTCGCGTGCGGTGCCAGCTCCTTCCTCTTCAGCCGCAGCCCGTGGATGGCAGGTGGCCACGGCCCGGGTCCTCCATCATAAAGCAGCGGAAACCCCATCGTGTCCATTGTTTGAAAGCTCCCCCATTGGCACACCGGCAGCCGTGGCTCTCAGCGACGCAGCGTTGCAAATGTTCTGTGTAACGTTAATAGAAAACGAGTGCCGGGGTCCTGCCTCGAATGACTTTCCAGCGCATTAGTGCCAGGAAGCCGTTCATTTTAATGTCAGCGGTGTATTAGTGCTGCGATATAGTGTTTTGACTGTAACTACCCCAGCATTTACTCTAAATATACACACGGCATTCTTCTCCTGCCGAGCGTATCTTTAAGGCCATAGTTAAGTAATTACTGGAGATTTTTAAAATAAACACATCCGGTGCACAGACTCGGTTTTGTTAACAGGGAGGACAGTTCCCGCCCTTTCATGGTGTAGACGCAGCGCTGAATAACACTTGAGGCGATTCTCCGGGCGGAACAAGACACACTAGCCCTCTCCACAATGGGATGGGAGTGCTGCTCGGGGGCTTCTGTCCTGCATCACGGTTCGGCGGCGTCCTTCGTGCTTCGCACTGTTTCGGTTCAAGAACGTGTCATTTTTTTTCAAGGCCCTGGCGTCCTGGTTACTCCAGCGGACTGGCATGAATGGTATGTGACCGCAGTGCTGTGCCTTTATATCCAGCGCCGTGTCATGCCCCTCCATTTTCCCCTCTTCTTGTCTGGCCATAGAGCATTCGTTTGTTGGAGCCTTGCCGGGCCTGAAGTGGCAAGACTGTACAATTAAGGTCAAACGCACAAGTGTTAATAGCCTGTTTATAAGAAATGGTCTCATCAGTTTGTCCAATATCACATGAACACGCATTATTTATCATCTATTACCACGGCCATACTAAAACTAAAATCTTGCATATAGTCCACGCTGCAGTTACGATAGTTCATCCTGCTGCCTGTAACCAACTTTCATGTCGCTAACATGGAAGAAAAACAAACCAAAGGAATCAAAACCACCGGTGGATGTCTCCGGACAGACACAAATATGACTGCCCCTGGCTACAGGAAGGTGTAATAACATGATCTGGTGTAATACCTCCCGTTGAACATGGAGAGCTTTGCACGATTTCCCCGGTGTCCGTGGAAGCCATCGTTTCCCCAGTCTGCAGCTTCTGCAAATTTCACTGTCTTGGTATTCGGCCTGGCATCCGCTGCGCTCCGGCCTATCATCGAGGCCAACCCCCGCAGCCTGGCACCAGCCGAAGTTTATTACAGTAACATCCTGCCCCTCGCCTTCACAAAGAATGCTCGCATTGGCAGATGTGGGGATGTGCTCCCTCCATCAGGGGGCTTTAACACCCTCAGTTGCTGCTGCATTATCTGCACCCATTAATGACCGTCAGAACACGGGAGGGAGGCCACGCTGCCAGACATGGAGCGGGATACTCGACACCGCTTCTAATCTTTGCCTGCTTGGAATACCGAGCGAGAGGCGGGTGGACAGAGCAACAGACGGGGGGACGGAGATTGTTGAAATGATGATGATGATTAATAGCAGCGGAACATTGGCCGGTTATAGTTCAACACCTTTCACGAACTTAAAAGTGAGGACTACAGTAGACGTCCCGGGGCATTTCATCTCAACACACCTGCCTTTAAAATCTGTTCTTCATTGGGTCAGATTCATTTGATCAGACTCCCCCTCACATGTGCCTCGAAAACCTTATATCAGCTCCTCTCTAACTTCCCTGGTATAGGTGAGAGGTGGAGTACACCATTGGTCAAAAGAGTGTTTTTGCGAAGGTCACCGCCAATTCTGACACTCACCTGTATGCACCCTGTGGTACATTCAGAGTAAAGTTCTGGCTTCCTGTTTTAATGTTTCTTCACGGCCCACATAAACTGAACGTGTTTCTTAAAAAAATCAACGTGACGCTCTCAGTTTTTGAGATAAACTGCCGGAGCGGCAGATTCTGATTGGAGGAGGCTATACACCGCGTTTGTACAATTCATTCTCACGAGATCTGTTTTTATTCTGGTTGCCTTTATAACGGGCTGGTCCGGGGCCCAAATCGAACCCCCGGGAGCCATATACAATCACAGTTTAATGAGCTGTATATCAGGCCCAGTGCAGGGAGCCGGGGGACTCGGAGAGTTCCTGACCGGGCTGCAGGTCCTACCTGTTACCGCCAAACGCTCCTGCGACCAAACATTTGCATTTTAATGGCAATAAAAGACACTTTGTGTCACTATTATTTACTCATACCACATGCGCGCACACACACACACACACACAGCCACGTACTGTGCCATTTGAAGTTTTTTATGTTCCGCTCTTTTACTCCTGGAAGGACATGACTGAAGGGGTGTGGAAACTGGAAGGACTTCAAGTCTTATTACCTGGAAGAGCTGTTTGCAGAGTAGTTGTGGTCACATCAAAGTTCACCGAGAACCCTTTTAACGTAATGCCGCACGGAGGAATGTAAGGAGGATTTCGAAACCTGCGAAACCAGAAGCGGTTTCACTCCGCACTGGTTTTGGTCTGAGAGCTAAAAACAACATTTGCCGTCGTTTAATTCACCGTTTAATCAAGTTCAAAGGCGGAATTAACATCTCACCCTCTCATTAATTCCCAAGGCAGGGATTAATGCACTTTGCCCCACCCCCCCCAACTACTTTTGCAAAAGACCCAATCATTTTTACCCCTTCAAAGGAAGTACTGTAAATATTTTATTTCACTTAATTCATACAAATTTCTCCTGTCTATGCATCTGTCTCTCCTGTCTGAAATGTCATGGTCTTCATTACCAGGTCAGGATGTGTTATGGTTCCTTCTGAGTGGAAACTGACTGGAAGGAGACCCTTCCCCCGGAGGCTGCTCTCTTAGAGACAGACAGCCAAGACGCATAAAAGGACAAAGTCTGTGTTTGTACAAGTGTTTCGCATAGGACCAGTCCCAGACATACTTCTGAATGGGACCAAGTGACGGACGATTTTTCAGAATCGCAACTTTTTCCTCTCTCCGATGGGTCCAGTCGGATTCCAGGGTCCACAGACGCTCGCCTCATCTCTCAGGAATTCATCTGCAGGCCCTACTTTGCCGTCTGCGATTTTCAAATTTATCGTGTGGGTTTTATGTGTTCACTGTCAATTTATCTTTTTTTTGACATTTATGATTAGCGCCTATCACAATTTCTGCGAGGATTTTTTTTGATACAGCCATTGATCTTCGACCACTGGACCACCTGCTCGCAGGTTTATTTGAAATTTCAACACCTGATTGATTGTAAAAGCTGCTGAAATGTAAACTGCATTTTTGCAGGTCGGGCCAGGTTCCTTCCTTTTGTTTACTACCATTTCTCTCTTGTGTCTCCTGGGTTTGGAGGGGTTTGGGTGAGGGGAGGAGAGAGAAAACGATGAGCAATCGTCTCCTCCACATTACGGGTCTAAACTAATTGATGACATGTGTAGAAGGAGGTAACTTGATGCTGAGCTAGCGTACAACCCAAACACGGGCCACCTGCTGCGGTTTCGGAGCAGCACAGTGGAGGCCTGTCTGATTCAGACGGTTCAAATGAGGACGCCCTGGCCACAGTCCACAAGTCAATCAATCAGCTTGTTCACTTTAAAGTCCAAAGTTGAAAAAACTTTGGCAAGAGCAGGGATGTTGCCCCCCCCCCCCCCAAAAAAAGAATGAGAAAACTAAAAGTCCACTTCCAAGATACAATATTAGAGGGGGGAAAAGAACATCATTAATCACTATTCCTAAAATAAAGAGTATCCAACATGTAAGAGTGTTTTGTCAGTGGAGGTTTTTTTTCACAGTTTCTTTGTGTGCTATTTGGCAAGACAGAGTTTTAACCTTTTTCCCATGATGGATATCTCATTCTGGAACCAAATGTTCAGATGTTCAAGGGTTATTGCAGCCAAATTGACCCATATGTCATTCAGGAGATTTCATTAAACGCCTCGGGCCCGCAGTCATTAGTGTGAATGTCTTCGGGTTTGCTCCTTTTGGCCAAACACAAGCTTATGAGCTGAGCGCAATCACACTCCACTTTCCTTCACGCCGTCTTCTTTTTTCTCTCTCCGGCGGACAGTTTTGTACATATCAACTCGTACGGCGCAGCGGAACATCCTGGAGAAAATGAGGTGAAACCTCTGCACTGTCTCCCAGACTCCCCCTGTGGTACAGAGAGACGGGGCCCGCAGGCGGCTGCCAGCTACCGCGCACACACAACTGTGCTTGTCACTCCGAGGACACAGCGCAGTCAGTGGCTTGGACGGTACATAGATAAGATAGCGCACAGCCCGGCCGCTTCCCCCTTTCCCACATTTATCAAACGGAGGGCCTCATGTGAACTGTACATACAGTGCAGTATGTCCGCCATGATGTCGGCCGGTCATGGCAGGCATGTGTTCCCTGAGCAATGCCGCTAATTTAAGAACACTCAGTGATACGCTTATGCAAAATATTAACAGGATTTAAAATGAACTTTGTTCTCTCGCTCAGAGTCTGGCACGGTGTAAGGAGCGGGAATGCATAGAAACACACTTTCAGAAGCGTGCTTTCACCAGAAATGGATAGTGAACATTTTCAAAGCATTATGTTTTGCTCCAGAGATGTTTTTTCAGCGGGAATGAAAACAAATGAAATATCGAGAGTGATTATTTTCCAGTCAACTTGAGTCTGTCAAAGTCTTTTTGCTATTGTTAAGTCTGAGCCACAAAGTGACCAATCTCATCTGAGTTGACTGACTGTATATTTGGCCCATGCCTTGGTCCATTTTGACTCTGATGAAGACGAAGTAATGTCAAATATTTCTGTGCTGCTGCACTTTTGGAGGGTAACCCCACCAGGTGTAGAAATCCTGCTTGCAACTAGATGTCCCACAATCTGTGCGGGGGCGGTGACGACGCGCAGGGACTGCGGCCACGTCACAGCCGGGTGTGGTCAGAGCGTCAAAGAGATTAACACAAATTAATAGAAACCAGTGCAACCTTGGTTTTTCCTCCTTCAATCATTTTGTATTATGTTATTTAGTGATGTCAGTTTTGCTAAGAGCTTCACAAAAGAGCAAAATGAATCTGAGATCTCTCAGTGATGTTCCTGTGCTCTGAACAGTCTGATAGGCCACGGACAAGAGGCCTTCTGTATTTGTCTGGTGTCCTGAGGTACTAGTTGTTGGACATGTACGATTTGTTGTAGTGATGCCAACTCTCTCTCTTTCTCTCTTACACACACACACACA
Organism: Scophthalmus maximus; assembly: GCF_022379125.1. NCBI lineage: Eukaryota > Metazoa > Chordata > Actinopteri > Pleuronectiformes > Scophthalmidae > Scophthalmus > Scophthalmus maximus. Next base: position 14,145,732 of record NC_061526.1, on the reverse strand, counting down.
CACACACACACACACACACACACACACACACTTCATGTGCTCGCGATCCCTCCATGCCAAGCCCTTTCGGTTCCTCCCTCTCTCTTTTCTGAGCTTGTCAAATCATCTAAAGTGAATACATGTCGTGTATATTTTACAATAATGGATTTTCAGTGTTTAAAACATCAGACTGAATCAAATCACATCACATCACCTTGGGTTTGTTAAAACCTATTTTTTTTGACCAAAAACCCAACCCCTTCCCTGTAACCGTTTCCAGAACTTTCCAGACATGTGCAGGTTGAATACCTACAGCAGCACAAATCACCGCGAAGACCGGCTGAAGTGGAAAATGAAGAGGACCTAAATAAAGCAGGAACGTATTCCTTTTTTTCTTTTGTCTTCTCCTCATGGCGACATGTTATCAATTACTGTCGTTTTAAGAGGAGAGCGGCGGGAGCCAAGGTATTACAGTGAAGCTGCAACGTTTGGAGCGGAGCAATATACTGCAGAGCTTCACACACTTGATAGTATATTGGCAGGATGCGAGCATGAAAGAAAAAAAAACAACCTGTGGAAAGTTTTCAAAGCTGCAATTTGCAAATGTGCAGTCAAATACTGTGGGATAGTGGTATCTTTCAATGTCATCATCAGGTAGAACGTTACACCTGAGTGGAGGTGTGTGAGACTCACGGCAGCTAAGAGCACTTTTGGGACAGCTCCGGGGGGAAATCAACACGGCCGCCCGAGAGATAAGCCTTTTCTGTTCCCCCCGCAAGTGTGAATACGCAGGGTGATGATGAACGGCTGAGTGACAGCTTAGAGACAAGGGCTATTTGTATGGGCGTACTTCCTCATGGCAACATTACTCACGGACAGCGCGTACAGTTGTCGGGCAATTTTCCCTCCCCTGCAAATAGCACCGCTCTCTCAACACGCTCGGTGTTATTAGCCCCGTTCTTAAGAAGAAAAAACGCCCTCAATTACAACAGTTGACATCGGCCCAGAATATGAAATTATAGTCGACTTATCACCACGAGTGGAAAAACAATCCCTTGATTTCTTATGGATACATGTGTAAAACACACACACACACACACACACACACACACACACACACAAGCCTGATGTAAATGCGAAACCCACATGTTACCGTATATTCTCCTTTTTTCTTTTATAGCCAGCGGTAATTGTCAGTCAAGCTGTTTTTATGTCATGCTGGCCACTGTACTGTAAAAGCACAAGTGTGCCGGAGTGAGAGCCAAGCGCAGGTATGAGTGGATCACATTTCATCCAGATTATCATATTAGCAGATGGTTCGATTTTGCAGGGGGGAAAAGAAGATATTAGGATTGTTGTGTGACTCGAGGCTGGCAAGTCGGCGGGGTCACCGAGAGGAAAAGGTGAAAAGGTGAAACAGGAGACGCATGTGGCTTCCTGTGCAAACAAAAACAGACACGCATGTAATTTTAGCCTCATTCTCTGATGATTACAATGTCTGTTTTCATTGCGGTCCAGATTATCCCAAGAGCTATTGGATGAAGATTTTATTTTCATGGTCCCCAGAGAAGGAACTTGACTTTTTTGACCTGTAGCACCACCGTGAGGTTGACATTTCTCCACAGGTGTTGCCATAAAATAGCGAATAAAATGCACTAAATAGTAAATAGTGAGTTTCTTCTACTCTCCATAGCTCCTTATGCTTAATCTGAAACCCCCCCCCCCCCAAAAAAAAACTGCATTGATGTTGCATCGTGCACACAATTTTTACAGAGAACATATTGCAGGACATATTAATGTTGTAGGACACACACATCGTTGCTCAAGTCCCCCATATACAAACCACACGAAGAGAGATGAGTCTCCGCACTGACACTTACAGGCCCGGACCACCCTGCAACTACTCTGACAAAGAATCCCCTGCGACCGGGCCTATGTGTGCATGACTGTGTGTCTGAGTGTGTGTGTGTGTGGCCAAGGGCCACTCCTCGCCGGGCTCCAGACAGACTCCTCTCCGCGCACAGTGTAGACAAAAAAAAAAAAAAAAAAGTCAGACGATGTAAGGTGAGATAGGAAAATGCACGCACCAAAAAATTGGGGGGTATGACCCTTTAATGGGTCCTTTGAGCTGAACGAGCGAGTGAGAGACAAAGACGGAGCGAGGGAGGGAGGGATTTTAACCCCTTGTCATCAGATGCCATGACTAATGGTGGTGTAATAGTGGTGTGGATAAACTTGGACACATTCAGCAGACCACATGCAGACAGGCCTGACTGACGCACCCTCAGGCCTGGAAAGCTATGTGTGTGGCCTTAGCTTCCATGCCCCCTCCCCACACCCCCCTCTCTTTTTTCTCTTTCTATGGCTATCTCTGAGCCTCTCACACCCTTTTTTCTTTCTTTCAAAAATTCCAGATTACAGGCAGAGAAACAGAGGCCGAGAAAAAAAAGAAAAGGGGGGTGTTAAGCTGTAGCGGTAGGGGAAATGGAAGCCCCCCTCCCCAGTCTAATCCCCTTTTCTCTCCTCTCTATTTCCTATACCACTTCAGTTCTTCTCCCGTCAAATTCAACTCTCCTTTCCTTTCCTGTTCTCTTCTTTCACCTCCTCCTCCTCCTCCACCTCCTCTTCCCGCCTCGCCGTTATGTTCCCCCATATGCTTTTATAGCTCCTCCTCTGAAAAAAAAGGGGGAAATGATTCAGTTCCCTGGCATGCATGGCAGCGCTGCAGCTGGACACTGCACCTGCAGCGGCGAAAAACAAGCTGACGGGTGCATGTTCGGGAACCCCTTCAGTGTGTGTGTGTGTGTGTGTGTGTGTGTGTGTGTGTGTGCGTGCACCTCACATGTGCATGCATTTTTGCATGTGCACGGTCAAGCATTTTTTTTCCTAATCCATCAAACTCCCGCTCTTTTCTGCACCCATCCTTTCTGTCCCCCAACACCCCCTCCTTTTAAATTTTTTCCTCATTTGCTATTCCCACACTTCTGCTCCCACAGAGGCAGTGTTGGGCAAATTCAAATCAGTGTGAGATTACATCACATTTACATTCATTGAGCAGAATGTCATGTATTATGTCATGGTGTCATTTTTGAGCTGCGACAATAACAATATCCAAAGCACGCCAGCATAATTTGTACAAAATTGCACATGATACTTTGGAGTTACAACCGCCACGACCCCCCGAGCTTTTTAGCAAATTCAAATCAGTTTAGAGCCTCGTCAAAACAGCCATTTTTGGTTGAGGAGGTTGTGGGAGAAGAGGTATATAAAAAAAATGAAATGAAGGAAAATGACATTACACTTTTCACTTTGATTGATGGCGAGTGCTGCTTTGTTGCCGCACCTCCCTGCCTCCATTAGATTACGCCATAAATCATGTAATTAGCGGAGGCAACCGCCAGAGAGTTTCAAATGCAAGTTCGCATGCCTTGAAATGAGGTCACTCAGTCTTCTGAGGGATTTTTTTTATAATTGAATTGGTGTGGTTGGTTTTAATGGGCCATGATGTTTGTATGATTTTATTTCTGCTGAGAATAAGAGGCATGAGTGCATGAGATTTTGAAAAAAAAGAAGAAGAAGAAAGTAGTGCAGCAGGTTCGTGCAGGTAGCTACTTTCAATTACCATCATAATATGATCATTGTGCATAATCTCTTATGGGGGGAATCCGCCCGGATAACAGGGGCCCTATGAAGGGCACATTGCAGGGATGATTACAGTTTCAACAAACTATTGTTGTTTCTAAGTGGCAGATAAGAGTGCCCTCTCTCTCTCTCTCCCAGAGTAAACGTGCACAACATTTGTGTTTTGCAGCGGCGAGAGATATTCCACGCGGAAGGTTTGCAGGATGCGAGGCTCTGGGAGCCGAGCCGTGCTTACTGGAATTAATTGAAACCATAATTACGTCCGGACTAACGAGCCAGGCGTCTTGAGCCGGAGCCAGGTGTTTAGCAGGAAACGGCATGTGGCATTTTGGGTTTTGGCGTTCGCCCGGTCGACGCGCACACACAAAACACGCTCGGGGAATTTCGAGAAACCCAAGCTAGTTGAGCAAACATTTTTCGCCCGGCCGTCAGCTGCTCTTCTCTCACCGCGTACATTCGTCTTCCTGAGATGCCTCCTTGTCCCCAAAGCGCTTGAGAGCTTGCCCACCTTGGGAGCCAGATAGGAAGCTGCGGTATGATTTCCCCCCCTTGGTTACTCGGTGACACCTTAAAGATATAACGTTGGACAATTATTTATAAAAACTTTACTGTTGTCCTTCCACCATATCTAATATTTTTTGGTAATCAATGTGTCAGCTGTTATCCAGTTGTTGCTAAGTGTAGTCCGTTGGTTATCTTTAGCATTTGAAACCGTTTAATCAATCGTTAGCCAAATTCACTTAAATGATTTTTAAATTTTCAACCCACTGTGACGTCAACCGTTGGTTTTTGAACTGATGTTGAGACCAACATTTACAAAATGAACAGTATCGAAAAAGACTCCTCAGGAAAATGATGACTGATGGTATAAATGACGTGAGTTTCTCACAGACTTCTATAGAAAGACTTCTCTTTGCAAGTCGTCCCCTGATGGTCATTCCAGAGAATTCAGTCTTCAGGCACTTCTGCATTGGCTTCCTTTGTGACTACGTCCATTTTTATACACAATCAAATTTAAAATCCATTTTCATCTTTTTTAAGATAACTATTAATAATCGATAAAGGTTAGTATTTGAACGTATTAATTACTTTTCCGCACACTGTTAGTTGCAACGCGTAGCCTTGGGTTAGTCTTTCCATTGACCCCCCCTGGCAAAGGTTACATGCCCCTGGGGTACAATCATTGAACAATTAGAGTAAAGTGTACATTTGTACAAGGTCCATCTGTGTATTCGCACCAACACCGGTGTGTGTGTGTGTGTGTGTGTGTGTGTGTGTGAACTTGCCACCAACAAGGTGGCCAGTTGTGTGCCTTGTTATGCCCTGGGGCCGTCGGGCTCGCTCAGCAGGCACAAGCTCAGCACACTGTTCCTCAGACAATGCACGTCTATGCTCTGCTCTGCACCTGTGTTATGTTTTTTCGTGCTGACATTGATGTGCTTTGTTTCCATGACTCAGAGACTAAAATAGTAAGGCCGCCACCAACTCTGAACCGAGGGGCTCTTTGTAGTAAAATATGGCCGAATCACTTCAAACACACACACACATACACAGCAGTGAGTGGTATGAAAAAATGGGTTGTTTGCGGAATACTCACTGTACAAAGCTGGTTAACGAACGCTGAGTGAACACAATTTCCTCAGCTTTTTTTAATTTGACTCGCAGGATTTTCCAGTGTGCTACCAAACTCAAATTGCACAAACTATCATTTGATAACCATAATGTAATCTCATGAGTCATGATCTGCAAACTGGAGGATGGTGGGTAAAGACATTTTTTTAACCCTAACCCAAACTATAAACCAGCAAAGCAATGACTGAAACTTGGACATCAGTTTTGATGGAGGAGAAAAGAAGATGACAACATAAACAATAACTCAGAGCTTCAAAGAAGAGCAAAGACAAAAAGAAAATATATTTACTTGTCAAAGAAAGAAAATTGAAGCATGTCAGTAGAAGAAAGCAGGTTTGTGTCTTCCTCTGGTTAGTCACTGACATCGAGACCATCTAATCTGAGAAAATATACTACTGCCCCCTGGTGGATTCAGAAAATCCCACACCCCCGAACGTTCAAGTCCAATTATAGTACATAAAAAAGGTGACTAACCTTTGGTGTACTATATAAGTCACCTCCTTTTCATGCTTAATAAACTGCGTATGAAAGCACCAGGATTCAATATGATATCTACACTAATTTATTCAGGTGTTCCCTTTGCTTAATTTCCCGCCATGTGTAGTTTACGGCAATAATCTTGACACCAACATTTATTTTATATTTTATTCCTGCTCACGAATGTCCCGCAGAATGTCATGTGACAATGAACGAACCAGGAAGCTATTAGATATTTCTGTCTCGAGCATGCAGTCACAAGTTCTTTCCTTTATATGAAATACAGCAGCAACATGATACAAGAGTAAAAAAAAAAAAGGGTCTCTGTCATTAACACAGATGAGGATGAGGACGGCACTGACAAGTGTCTGGGGGGAGAAAAAAGGTACTTAAATTAGCATGTTCATGTCAGACTCCTGCAGTCCTTGAAGTCTTTTCTTGTTTCAGTGCTCATTTGTAGTTGCGGACGCATTATTTCTTGGAGAGAAATTTCATTTTGTTTCCTGGAGCAATGGGGAGAGAAACAAGTGGTTTAAGGTGGGGGAAAGAGCCTACAGCAGATATCCATGTTTATACAGAGTTAGTCTCGCTATTACAAAATACATTCTGGCTAAGGATAGTTCCTTACCCAAGCCTTTGAGAAACCTGTTAACCCTTCGGTGTTCATTCTCGTGGATGGAGTCCAGGTACTCCTGCACCCTCACTTCAAACAGTCCTAAAGGAAGCAGAAGGGATCATGAACCACCGGAATCAACTTCCAGCATCTGAGCGTGAACCTGCTGCCGCGCCTCCGTATACCTTTCAGGGCTCGCCTGTGGAGCTCCCGCTCCTGGATGAACCAGCCGAACATCTGGGTCTCCATGAAGACCTCCAGGAAGCGGCGCACGGCCTTGGACGGGATGGCTTTGCGGAAACCCTCCCGCTGGAAGGAGCAGGGGCCCGGGGAGGAGGACGACGAGGAGTAGCCGTCTTCCCGCTCGCCGACGATGAAGAGTGGATAGTGGCCCACCAGCTCCACGAAGAAACGGACAAAGGCCTCGGGCACAACGGCGCTAAGCTGACCAGAGTCTGAAAGGGAGTGTGTTGGAGCACTTATTCAACATTACAGCAGCACGGGTGAGAGATGCAAGAAATTAAAAGAGCTACTCTGTTGTGGTCCAATTCCCTTTGTTGAGGCCTACCACTGGGTGTGTCTCCTCCTCTCTCATTAGCAAGCTCTCGTCTCCTCTCCAGAACATTCTCCAGGGCCGACTGAAGCTTGGACGGCAAGATGGAGTCCTCGTCATCCAACTACAAGGGAAATGAGAAGATATTATATCCGTATGTAAACATACTGTGAAACAACTCCTTCCACACCCATACAGATTGAAAAAAACCCCCCAAAAAACACAACACACAAACACAAGTCAATGCCTGGCCTACCTGTCTGAGAAATCGACTGTTTCCTAGATCCACAACCAGAACCTGGGCACACAAAATCAAAATCATTGTAATGCTTCGTAATCGGTGTGTTGACGTGATACATCTATGTACAGCTGTACATAAGTTAGTTTTATTCAGATAACTCTAGTCCCCCAATGATTGTTGAGAATCAGTGCCCCTCTGACCTCCTCCAGGGGCAGTTCAGTGAGCTGGGGCAGGCAGCTGGACAACAGGCCGACGATGAACGGGGTCGGAGTGCAGACGATGTCGAGCATAGCCGAGGGCAGCACGGGGATGTACGTGTGCTGCCACACAAAGGGGTACAGCAGTGCCACCACCGCGTGGCAGCACTGGGAGAGCGTACTGCAAGACGAGGAGAGAAGAGGGTCATGAAACAGACGACAAATAAGTTCATGAGTTTGGAATGTACATGTTTACACGACGAATGGTGATGGGAGAGGCTAGAGGAAGAGCCAAAACCATTTGCTCGTTCTCGCCACATGAGGGCAGTATAATCTAAAATAAAGTTGATGACTCCCTAAAGTAACATTTCCCATAGAGGAAAGCAAGGCTGCATACTTCTTCTTTTTTTTTTTTTAAATGTCACTCGGCTTTGCATTCCTTTCCTCTACTAATGTGACCACACTGTCTGACTCCCACTGGCTTTCTCCTGCAGAACAAACAAACTGGCCCCCAGCACAATGACGACAACAACCAGCAGCCAGGCCTCAAAAATATCTCTCTGGCATGTTCCCTGAATAAAACTGGGGCTGCCTTGAATTTATTTTTGAAAAATGTGGGTCTAGACCACCCACACTCCTCACAGATTCATAATGAAAACAGCCCTGATTCTTTCAACTAATATCTTCATTATTACATAAAACACAAGGAACAATGATTTTATAAGAGCTGTTGTGTAATAGAGGCAACGTACAGGCTTTAAGGGGATGTGCAAACCTGTGGGATGTATGTGACCCACCTGAGTTTGTCTGCGGTGAAGATGACCCGCCGCTCCAGCAGCAGAGAGCCAAACACCCGGAGCAGCAGCCGCAGACTCAAACAGGAGAACAGACATTCAAAGTCCACGTGCTCCAGGCGGGAGTCAGCGGGGCGACAGAGCTCCATCGCCTGGGAAACGGCATGGATTAAAAAGATGTAACTCACACTTTAGAGATATATAATGTTACAGTAGAGATAAGTCAACACTTTTAGCTTACCTTAAATTCTTAATATCAACAAGCGGAATACGATGGGTGCTGGAAGTGTCACTCACCTCAGTCCCCGAGCCAGGCAGGAACGTTTTGATGGTGATGGTTCTGCCCGGAGCTGGAAACTGGGCTTCCATGATGGCTCTCATGAAGGGTTGCACCAGGGCCGGAGACAGAGCCCTCCTCCTCTCCACCTCATCCAACACCTAGAACGCACACATATACACAAACACACACACACACACACACACACACACACACACACCTTAGAAATGACTTTTATGCCAGCAATGTTATCACGGGGGACCATGCAGGGGGAGTGATTTACCTTGGAGAAGAGGTTGAAACAGCCGAGGTGACTGACGATACAATAGACCTCTGGCAGACGTTTGCCTTTTCCACTGGGCTGAGGAGGAAAAAAGGGAACATTTACTTCTGCTGCATTTGAGTGTAAACCATTTATATCCAAAATGTTAGTAAATCGCGTAATTTAGTGTACTGTAACAGGTGTAAGAGGGTGATTTCATGTGCGAAGATAGCATTTTTTTTTCTCCATATACCCATAGAAGATAATGTGAATCTTCAATGTCAAAATACCCCTCATTAGCACAGTAAGGTTTTCACATTACAGGAGGAATATTCTTAATCATCTGTTTATTTCTGTCCACAAAAAAAATAAACACACACACACACACACACTTTTTTCCCAGACTCCCACACTTCCTCCCAGACTCTGAGATGGACTGTTTTTCCCACAGGCACGTCGACTATTTCGGCGCGCTTATTTACTCAGCCGTCACCATGGTATTCGGCCACTTCCTGTCCCCCAGCAGGGCACGTATTTATTCTATTCATTTCTATTTACCAGTAAACGCCGACAGTATCCGAACCTCCTGCTGCCATCCTCTCCGGTCAAAACAAAGGAGAACATCTCACTATTAGGGGATGCACAAACATGATTAATATATTTTGATCATCACACATGAAAAAAACATTTTAAAATCATGCAAACTGACATTTCCATTGTATCCTATAATTATAAGCCCCCATCAGCAGTCATAATAGATAATAATAATTATTATTAATTATTAATAAATAAAATGTCAAATTTTTCACGTGTTCTGTTGTGTGTGCAAAGTTTTGGGCTGTCGGATTATGTGAAGTGCCTCAAATTAGCTATTCATTTGGCGGGATAATAATAATAATAATAATAATAATAATAATAATTCACTCAATTACAATAGGTCCTCGCTCTGACTTTGTCAGTGGAGCTCGGGCCCTAATAATAATAATAATTCACTCAATTACAATAGGTCCTCGCTCTGACTTTGTGAGTGGAGCTTGGGCCCTTATAATACATTCTATTTATATAGCGCTTTTCAGGGACTCAAAGTCATGTTTATCATGGGTGAGAAGTTCTCCAGTAGTAATACAAGTTACAGTTTCAGTGTATGCAGTGGCTCTGGGGAGGATATGGACGATCAAATTGGGATCTCATGAACAGAGGCATGAAGTAAATTTTTTAGCACTCTCACCTTGGGTAGTTGTCCACAGACTCCCAGTCTTTAGCATCAGGGAAGCAGAACTGAGGAATGATCCTCAGCTGGTCCTCTGTCTCCCTCATGAACTTGAAGCTTCGCTCCAACTGCGGCGTAAGAAAAAAGGCCAAACTTTCGTACATTTGTCGTTCACCTTATTTCCATCACGAGGAAAGTATATTCGATCCTTAATTATCTGAAAAAATGTGTTTGTTCTTGAGCTCAATTCCATTCTTTGAATTGCTTGCAATTGCCCTTTGCCGGCCTGTGTGTGTTTGCCTGTACATGATGTTCATTTCTATTTTGAGACATTCCGCCCTCAACCCGTAAAACAGATTACCATGAAAATATTGATATGATTCAATGAGTTCTCTGGTCCTGACCTTAGGGGGGAACTGCTGTGTGACCTCCGGCTGATAGTGGGCCCCAGCCTTTGACTTCTGCAGTGACACAACCAGGAAATATTCAAAGAGTTTGCGCTGGTGCGGCTCCTTATCCAGCGAGCTGTTCCTGTTGTTGGTGCCACTGTAGTGGACCTGGCTCTGGCTGGGCTGGCTCAGTATGGACTGAACGGACACGAGGCGTTGGCGGTGAGCTGGGAGAGAGGGAGTAAGACACGGTGCAGTTGAATATGCCATTATGAAAGAAGACAGTAAAGGTGAAGGGACATGCTTGAGGGTTAAATGCTCTGGCGATGGACGCTACCTTTTGCTCTTTCCTCAACTTCACTCTCTGAGTCGCTGTTGTCATCTGTAACTGTAAAGAAAAGTCACATTTCTTAAGCCAAAGACCCACATTAATATATAAAGTTCTCAAGACAGCCAACATTTCACCAACGTCACCTCTTCCTGAACTTGTCTCGGCATAATGGTAGATCCTTCGCAGATGTTTCTTTCCGATTCGAGCTTCAAAGATGCTGTTGATCCTCAGCACAAGCTGTTGATTTAAAAAAAAAAAAAGAGAAGAATCTCAGACTCAGTGTAAGGAAATATGACAACGTCATGTCATTTCTCAAGGATGGGAATTAAACACAGCTTTAACAGAACCTGGCAGCCATATTGGACATTATTTACTCCCATATTGGGAGTGGGAGTAAATATTGGAATCTGTGCTCAATCTGACTACATAGAAAAGATTCTATGTGACATTAGGGTTCATCATCTAGTGCTGGCCTAACATTCGAACACATTCCAATGCAGACCGTTGGTATCCTGCGGCAGGTGCGGCTGTAGGGTTCCCCAGGCAGCCAGGAGGGGTGTTCCGGACCAGTGGGGGTGGAGGGAGGGCTGAGCCGGGGTGGGGAGGAGATGCCCCCACTGCTGGCACTGTGGCTCCGCTGGTGGGTTCTCCGCAAGTCTAGCAGCTTAAAGCTCCTGCCGGAATTCTGCCTGAAGAAGCCCGGCCTCGAGGCCTGTGAACGGAAATATAATTCCTTTTCAAATATGTAAATCTCTACAACAGAAGTATTGAGCATAATGTTCAGTTTCCGCCGCAGCCAACCTTGGAAGTATCGGCACCAGGAGAGGAAGGCAAAGACTGCTGGGAGCACTGACTCTCCAACTCTACGTCCTCATACGGGTTCTCCTTGGACAAATCTACAGAGAGAGAGCAGAAGTGAAATGTTCAATTCATAAAATGTCAAATTGATGTTTGGGAGGCCTAATTGTCAGATGCATACCACATAATGCAAAGGTTTGATTTCCAACCATGAAAAATCTGTGTTAAATTATAGACTCCTCTCTCTATCCAGTCTCTCACTGTATGATGTCAACTTTCAAATAGATGCAAAAAATGCCCCCCAAATATAAACAAACTAAATTTATTGATTGTTTTCTGCAGAATATAATTCATGGAGTGGTGAAAAACTAAAACAAACCAGATAAGTAACGTGAGGTTCCCATCTCTGTTGTGCCAAAGTCTTCCTCTCCAACATACCTCCTTCGTGTTTTTCTGCATTTCGTACATTACGCTTGGCACAGATTTAAAATAGGAAATCAGTAAAAAAAAAGATAAGCAATGCGTCTGACCCAGGATGTCTTCATAATGATGTTCCTGCGCTTGTGAACGAGAGAAGGGCGGCCCGGTCGACCCCGCAAGGTCTTCAAACTCAAAGGATTTCCTGTCAGTGAAACAGAATGTACAAATCATTACACGATGAATTACTCATCATATTTAAAATCGCTCTGGTTATAACATCAGCAAGGAATTCACTTTTCTGATCCCTCTGTACCTGTTGATGTTGTCTTGGACTCTGCCGGGCCTGGGTCTCCCCTGGACACCAGGAGGGAGTTTTGAGGAAGGTCTTGTGGAGATGGAGGGCAGTGGGGGAAGGTTCCTCTGCCCTCTGCCCTGCCTCTGACTCTTCCCCGTGGGGACGACAGCTGGATGCTGGAAGGTGCGTCTGGGTTTGGGGACCGGGTTGATCGGGAGCGCTCCCGGCTCTGTGTACACGTTCTCCTGGTGCTGCTTCCCATTTCTGACAGATTCAGATTCTTTCCTCTTCACCTCTACCTGTTTGTCCTTGCTCGGCGGGCTGAAGTAATTCCCGAGCTCGGGGGGCGACTTCCCGTGGTTCTCCCCCATAGCCTCCAGCTTTTTAAAGAGGCTGAATACCGCTCTCTTCTCCTGGCTGGTTTGTTCTGCCGCCCTCTTGTCACTGTCTCTCCTCAACAGCCCCGCCTGCTGCGTCACCAGCACTGGCGAACACGGCCTTGAATGTCCAAGCTTTTCTACGTTCTCTTTCTCGTGATCTTGGCTTTCGGCGTGAGCCGCTCTTTTGCCATCCTCCTCTCGTTGGTTTTCAGAGGGTTTACTGCTCTTGAGTGTCCCCCTGAGCTGTTTACCGGTTTCAGCGGGTGAACAAGGCCTTGAATCCCCAAGATTTTCCTTTTCCATCTGGGCCACTCTGCTGCAACTCTCCACACTCAGCTCATGAGAAGTTTTATTATTGCTTTTTGTCTGGGATTCTGTCCTCCTTACAGCAGCGCACTGGCCCGAAGAACTTGAGGTAATAGGTGAATGGGCGGGTTCCTTTCCCTCCCACAGCGAAATTTTGTCCTTAATCTTGCCACCATTGGCTCTGGGAAGCTTGTTGCCAACCAGCACCGTGTTCTCATTGCCATGGGCATCGACGTTCGTCCTCCTGTGAGCCATCATGGGGGATTCTTCCCTCTGGTTGCTCAGGTTGTCCAATGTTGTGAAGGGAAGCTTCGACCCAAACTCCTTTCTTTGCCCAGCTCCCTTGTTTTCCACTGAAGTAATAGGGATACCGCTTCTCCCACCAAGGCAGCCCTTCTTAAACCTATACACACAAAGAAAAAGAAGTGTATTTTTAAACACCAAACAAATTTGTGTAATACTGATATTCAGTAAATTGCTAGTTGAACAGGTTAAATAAAATTACCGTATGAACTAAATAGTCAACAAAAAGCAATTGGTAACGAGTGGAAATTGTTCACTAAAGTTCTGGGTAAACAGTCACATTTGTTTGATGAAATATATGAATAAATAGTTAAAAACAGTTTTGAAAAAATACAGGATAAACAATAGAAACAGCTAAAACTAATGAACAAACCGTTTTAACCAAAAGTTATGGATAAACATTTTGAAAAGTAATCTAAAAGTAATGGATAAGCAGTTGAAAAAAAAAAGCTGCAAGCGATGGAGCAGAAGTCCAGCTTTTTTTCTCTGCAAGCACTAGTGTGAATACAAACTTAAACACTCAAATGTGAATGACATCCTCTTAAACTGAAATGTACAAATTTTATAATAGGTACTCAAACTCATCAGATAGAGCTGTGGGGGAACACCAGACTTAAAAGAAAAACGCAGTTTTGCGTAACTCCTACGCAGGAGTGAAACACAGGAGTTTCCTGACCTCCCCAGCACAGTCACTGTTGTGACCGGCTCGGGGACATTCTGTCTTTTTCTGGCGACAGTGGGAAAACTCACCCTGAGAGTAAATGCCAGAGGACGAGCCTATGACCGAGCATCTTCTTCTCATCAGCCTCTCTAAATAAACACATACTTGGACCGGGGCCCATTTCATCAAACTGTGATGTTTCAATAAATAAACGGGAGGAAATGGGAAGACCAAAGTTGAGGGACCTTTTCTGACTCCTCATTAATGGATGCGAGGAGTAAAGGCCAACATGAACCCTGTGACATATATATATGTTTTTTTCTCAGGCACAGGGAGGAGTTTGTGTGGTATAATGTCCATGTTCACTGATAAACCCACTCTGACACGGACCTGTTGACAGTGGAGTAGATGCAGTCTTGCTTCGTTGTCATTCTCTCAGTGGCCTCCATGATCACTGTACATCTGAAACAGAGAGACAGAGGGGGGTCGGTACCTTCACTCATTTATCAGTTCTGTTTCGCGTGAGGCACGCGGAGTTGGGATATTAACATTTTATTGAAATCCTGTCTGGCTTGGCTCCATGTTGATAATAAGTGTCAGGCTTTTTTTTTTATTAAACTGCCAATCTCTGCACTGTTCAATTTGGAGCAGGGGTTGAATTTGTCTGAACCAAGTACGGGAATCTAATTGTTTAATAGATGAATAAAAAGAAGAAAAAAAACTTGACAGAGTAGTCTGGTTTAAAATAAAAAATGTTAGCACAAGAAGCATTTTTAAACAGCTGTATCTATATCAGCACATGTGTGTGAGTTGTTTTTTTGCCACCATTCACTCTCAGCTGGTTATGTACAGTATTCGGGGGCCAGCTGGGTGGACTCCAGAAACTCCCTCGAGCAGTTCATCACACACACACACACACACACACACACACCAACGTCTCAACAGTCCGTAGGTAATGTGAGTGATTGAATCACTCTTCTCTCCGCTTTCTCTCCTTTTGCATTGTACTGCGTGACCCCGATTCTGCTGCCTTGGCCACACACAAAGACTGACCTTTGACCCCCCCACAGCAACAGAAATGGTCTGTTCTCCTCTTTCGCGACTATCATATTTTCACATAGCAAATATTTCAAAGTTCAGTGGCCTCAGAGATAGCGCTCGGTAGTTTCCCAGATCTGGAACTAGTGTCATCATTTTTTTTTGCTGACATGTTGTCCGAAAAGACTATGCGTACTCCAGCCCTATTCATAATGAATCATATCATTCTCCAATACTTTTATTCTTCACAATACCAGTTTGTGTCATGAGACAAACACAGCCTCATGTTAAAAATCCCCTCTCTACTCCTCACATCACATAAATGAAAATGAAATCTGTTTCTTACCTCCTCCTGTTGTACAGTTCCCACGTGTTCATTAGTGACATGGCAGCATTTTGCCAAAGACGCTGCTCTTACAGTATCCATTGGAATAAAAACTCCAAACCACAGAGTTGGTGCTGTGTGTCCAGATGATTTCTTAACCCCGCTGTCAGATGAGTGAGAATAGAGACGCGAGGGTCTCAAATCGAACTGGTGAACACAGACACGCCTCTCGCTGCCTCTTCTCCAATCTTCAACTTTCATTCACTCTCTCTCCTCCACGCACCCTGAATATGACTCCCTCCCTCCTTCCTTCCTCCCCCCCCCCTCCTCTCCCCCACTCCCTCCCTCTTCATGTATGTCCAAATGTGCTGGCTGTCTCTCTCAAACATGACATTATGAACAAGCCGTTTGAATGAAGGGAATGCCTCTTAATACCGACTGAAACTATACTTAAATCCTCTAATCTTTCATGGTGACGCGTGGGACAAACGTCATCGTAAGAATGTACTGTATGTACTCTAACTGTATCTATATATTTTTGGGCTCAGGTTATTATCCACATATTTAATTTTCAAATCCTTATTTCTCACACTACACATTCCTTCACTGTACATTTATTGTGTTTGGAACCAATTGACCCTTCCTTTGAACTCTTCAGAGGCTTACTTGGTACTGAAAAACTAAGCTGACTGTTACACGATCCCTTTTAATATTAGTTAATGTAACAGCGGTGGAAATTAGTAACACCATTAAAAATCTATTGGAATCATGTGCAGCAGCCCTCTACATACAGTTTAAACACACACACACACACACATATAAAGGATAGAGGTTAAGGCTTACCAGTATTCAAGTGCAGGCCAAGTTCAGTGCTGGGACCCCGTTGCAGCGAAGTGGAGTCTTTCAATGTCAGTATTTTTTGGCGGTTTCGTGTCTTAAACTACGGAGGAATGTGCCCGCAGCCAATGGCAGGTTGGCTCTGCCCCCCGACAAGTGGCACAGTGACAGGTGAGCGCCGGCCAGCTGTTGTCCACATACATATACCGCCGGCGCCTCGCTGCGCATGCAGTTCCACCCCGGTCCTGCTGGTGGCAGCAGCGCGCCGCCGTGCTCTGCGGCCGGTCAAAGCCGTGACACATGAATCCACGGTATAAAGAAAAAATCTGTCGCCTCACACACAGAGAACAAGCTAGCGGACGATAACCCCGCGAGCTGAAAGGTAAGAACAACTCTTCTGGTGTCTTCATTTCATAGTGACATTTGAAACTGCACCTGCCGCCCGCCCGTTCGTGGACGTTTTGCCGCACGTATTCGCTTGTAACAGACCCGGAACTGGCGATGTAGATACAACAACAACAAAAAAACAAAAACAAAAAACGACTCTGTCGCCACGGACCTTTAATTATCTGACCCGGGCAGAAGATGCGCAGACACTGGAGTGGCGCATTAATACATGTGTTGCGACGAGATGCTGGCGAAAATGCGTATAAGTATTAAAAAAAACAAAACCGTGTTGCTCTTACCTACATGCATGTAAAATAAATCAAAAATGAACAGTCATTCAACGAGCGGTGGCACGATCAGAGATCCCCTGTTGCGTAATCTACAGAGAAATTGATGGCGTCCCTTGAACGGGACGTCCTGCTCACATTTTCGCTTTCAGTGCGGTGGGGTGCACACTATCAACTCCCAGTTAACAGCATCTAAAAACATTATTCATCAACACATACACTGTTGTGATTAACACACACACACACACACACACACACACACACACACACACAGACTCATGTAACAACACATGTAACAACACATGAAAACTTATTGTAATGTGATGTAAATATTGTACATTTTGTATGATCATGATCATGTCACATGTATGAGAATGTTTATGATGTGCCTAATGGAACTGTACTCTTGGTAATGATATGTTGTGACCATTTCTTTAGTAGGAAAGCCTGAACCAGGGACAGGGGGGTTGCAAATAAGCCGAGTCTAGAAACCCCCATGTGCAACACATCGGTTTCATGTTATTGTAACATGTTATAGGCCTATCGTACGACACATGAATATGAACTCAATCCTTTTTGTTGACCTCAATAACACCCATTGTGTCCACATGCGTGTTTGTTGACATAAAAATGAATGTCTCCAACAACAGTCTGGCTGCTTCAATCCTCTCATCTGTTCTCGCCGCACGATTCATAAATTACTGGTTTGGCCAATAAAATGTCAGAAAATATGGATTTCTCCGTATTTTTCTAAAAGGCACCGCGTCTTCAACTTGCTTTGTTTTGACTGCTAATCCGAAGAAGCAGGCGGACTGGTTTATGTGTCCACATAATTATTGTCTGTTCCATGCAAAAGAAGTGAAATCATCCAGTGTTATGTTTTGCAACGTAACGGGTATAACAGCAACTTGAACGTGACTGAAATACAGCTACCCAGAGAAGGCACGTCGGAGTGTCACCAACACTGTTGATTCGCAGGGAACCAGTTGGACCAGAGCATGTGACAGAAGAAGTGGAGATTGAGTAAATCACGTTCACACATACAGACTTTATTAAGCCTTCATAAAAAAAACATTAAAATACAAGTCGCTTTGTCAAACATTAGCTCAGCCACTGTGCCAGTTTTTCAAAAACAGGATTTTAACGAGTTCCACGCAGTGAGGTATATTGAACCTGGGGGTGTGAAAAGAGAGGATCGTCTTGATACACAGCTTCGGGGTAGCCTCAGTTGAACTATTAGAACAGAGGATGGGTTGATGCGTCCTGACCTCCTTGTTAGTTGAGTCTCGTGTAGGCTGTCGGGGGAGGTGAAATGGGTTTTTGGGAGTCGGCAGCGTCACACTGGGCCCATTGATACCTGTGGCTGGCAGTGCACAGCTCAGCATTCAGACGCGTCTATTAATAGTCATCTTTTACGTCTACGGGTATGGGGAATTTCAACAAGAAATGATTGCCTCTGTCACAGTACAGGGATCATTCAGTCCTTTTTTGAGGAACAGATAAAAACAAGTACAGTGTCGTTGTTTGCTTTTCCTCCTTCTGCAGGCGCAGCTTTGTCGTTGTCCTAGTGATGTGCTTCTCCCATCTGGCCTAGCGGGACCGTAGCTGCCCCCTCCCCCCCTCTGTCCTGTCGCCGTCCCCTCCACCGACACCGCCTCCTTCCTCGTCCCCTCACCTCCACTCCGCTCCTTCCCTCCAGCCGTCCCTGGGATGCCTCCCCCGTGCTGTGGCTACCTGTCGCAGTACACCAATCATCATCTGGTTGCCTTCCTCCTCACATTCTTTAGGTAAACTAGACCCCCGCCCTGCCTCCTGCCGTAAAGTCTGTGCTCAGGCCTGTTGGAGCTGTGCTGAGCTGTGTACGTAGTCGTGGGTTTTTTAGATAACACTGCAATACCAGTCATTTTTTCCGAGATGTGGATGTGAGCTGTCGTTTTTAGATGAAAGGTCTCTGCGTGGGCAACTTTAACCCAAGTCGGACGTTGTCAAGATAGCGTAAACTACGTATATTGATTTTTAATCAATTGATTTTATTCATACTGCTGCTGTCCAACACATGCTGCAGTTTGCAGCCCGGGAACATGTTAGGACTTGCGGAATGTATTATTCTGTGGTTGTGAAAAATTTTCCTGAAGAAGAAACAAGTAATACTTTAAATATTGTTAGAAAATAACTTTGACTAACTAACTAACTAACTAACCTACCTTCTCGTTGTTTTGAACGGCAGAATGTGCTGCGACGTTATCAGAGCAGGACACGGATCAGGTTTATGACCGTCTGCTAAACTTCAGCCATGTGCTGCTTTCTGTCGTGTACAGTAGTGAATCATTAATAAGGAGTTGTCTTATCGCACGACACATATGTGGCCAGGTCAACACAGTCATGACTCGCCTTATCAGGAGCCATGCAAAGAGCACTGTGCACCAGTTTTAGGAAGCACGCGGTGAACTCGGGAGGAACACTGAGTTTGCGATGGTTTTTTTGTTTTATTTCCTGTTTTACTGTAAATCCTGTTTCTTGTCAATTCTTTTCAGCAAAATCAAACTGCTGCTACTGTGAAATCTAACCATCTCCAAATCCAAAACATGAGCATTCATATTGTGTAGCCTAAGATGTGAAAAAAAGATGAACTAATGCCTAGTGGGTAATATTGTGGTATTATTGTGTAAATACCTGCCATTTTTCCCTCCACAGTTAGCACTTACTGTTTCCTGTATATCCCCTCCATGAAGTATTAACCTTTTCCTGTTTCTACACAGATGCTCTTAAAGAAATCAAATACATTTGGCCTTTGCGTTCTGTGTAACACACGTTTCCCTCTCTCCCCAGCTATGTGTTGCTGCATGCGTCGCGGAAGACCTTCAGCAACGTGAAAGTGAGCATCTCGGCCCAGTGGACGCCATCCATTCGGAATGACAGCGAAGCCGCTTTCTCCCCTGGCGAGGTACGGAGCACCGGCACAACACTAACAGAACAGAAAATAACATAGTTACATAAAACCTGGCCAAGAGGAAAAGTTCTGAGTTTTCCAGTGAACACACCCATGATGATTTTGGCTCGCATTTGCCACAGACATCGGTTAACAAGATTAAGATTCCCCGTTATATAGTTAATTATTATTTTGGCCGTAAAAGCTTTTGACTCTTAACCATTGAAATCTTCGTAGACTGTCCCAATTTAAAAACCCAATTAAAAACTATTTCGGACACCAGGTCTCTGTGAAAAATGTCACTAAATCTGTGTCGGAGGCCTCGTGGTCACTCGACAATGGAGCCCCCTGTTGTAGCGGAGCTGCATGCGAATCACTGACTCTTTTTTCTTGACCGTCCCAGACGTGGGAGGACAATCACCTGTTTTCAGATGAAAAGCAGGCTACTCTGTTCCTAGGCGCTCTGGACTCCATCTTTCTCTTTTCATATGCCGTGGTGAGTACGGAACGTGCTTTTTTTCTGTGTCTTAATGAGCTGCGAAGCGGAGTGACGTCCGCCACAGATAAATCGATAGAGCTGGCGTTGGCGGACGATGGCATGCACTCACAGTTTGCCAAGAATGTTGGTCTTTAAACAGCAGAGAGGATCTGACATCGTTTAAATCATCTGACAGTGAATTGGACAACAGCAAAGGAAACATGTAACATGATTAAAGACTTAACACTCAGATATATAGATAAAGAGCATTACTTTTTATTTTAGACAATATCATACATGTAGCAGCCTTTTAAAATAAAAATAATTTGTGTCTGTTCTTGTTGTCCTGTTCACACAGGGCCTGTATTTGAGTGGTGTGATTGGGGACAGAGTAAACCTGCGCTATGTGCTCTGCTTCGGCCTGTGTGGCTCTGCCGCAGTGGTAAGTTTACGCACCACACGTCGTATCATGTACCTGACTCTCAATAGTTAACAGAGTGTGTGATTTTGTTGCTATCATAATGTTCTGGAAATCTTCAAACAATTGGTGTCAAATCTGCTATTAATCCAGATGCAATGGAATGAATAATCACATGTACAATACACAAGAGCTTTTCAAAGTGGGAGTTCGGTCTTCCCTTTTTCTCAAAATATCTCATCAGTTATCAAAAGAAGATCTCAAACAGTCTCACTCAAAAAAACCCCGGCAGTGCAAGATTCTCTAAAGCTGCTCTAGGACAGGCGTAAGATGAGTTCCACACTGGAAATAAGACAAATTCTAAAATAAAATACATAGGAAGTGAATATAATAAAACTAACTATTTCTTAATATGGAGTTCGTATTTATGAAATCTGCCAACATTCATCTCTGTGGGTTCCAGTCCGACTGTAGCTGTTTGTGTGTGTTTTGCAGGAGTTTGTGTTTGGCACTCTGACCGAATGGCTGCACATCTACAACATCTACCTGTACTGTGGCCTGTGGGTGCTGAACGGCCTGCTGCAGTCGGCCGTCTGGCCCTGTGTGGTGTCCGTCATGGGCAACTGGTTCGGCAAGACGGGGTGCGTGACATTACGAAAACCTGCTTTGAGGATTACGTACATCTGCCCGGCCCATTGATATTTACCAAAGAGCTTAGTGATACACACCCACGGAAAACACACACAAACACACACGCTCACACAAAGACAGCCATTTACTGGCGCGGCTGCCGAAAAGTAAGACGCCCTTCAGTCTGAGTTTTCCGCACTCGCTGTACTTCGCAAAAGCTGTCTGTGAGGTTGCATTTCATTAAAATTCATAAAATTGTATGTTGTCTATGTCTAATTTCAGACAGTATCTGAAAATAGAACCAAAGGGATTTATAATATTATAACTTTTAATACTTCATTATGTTGATTTTTATCTTCCAGGCGAGGCTTTGTGTTTGGCCTGTGGAGTGCTTGTGCCTCTGTAGGCAACATCCTGGGGGCCTTCTTAGCCTCGAGTGTGCTGAAATATGGTTATGAGGTAACACACACACCATACACACTCATACACACTTGATACCATGTTAGTCTCTGCAGCTAGATGCTAACATGACGTGATGTGTGTTGATGTGTGCAGTACGCCTTCCTGGTGACCTCAGTGGTGCAGTTCGCCGGCGGGGTGGTGGTATTCTTCGGCCTGCTCACGTCCCCAAAAGAAGTCGGTACGTGTGTTCTCTCTGAAAGTATTCAGTCGCATCCCAACAGTGTGTAAATGCCGCTTAGAATGACTGTAGTCCACGAAACAGTGTGTGCGCTCGCCTGGGTCAGACTGTTGCCTTTTCAACTGGAACATCCAACTCTGCTTAGTTTTAATTGCTCTTATTCCCACTGAAACCAGTTTAAACTTGTTTCACACTTGGGAGAACTGTACCGGAAATAAGATGTTTTCAGGCATGTACTCGGGGAAAGATGTCTGGAAAATTGGGTCCGGACATTTGGAGTTTGCCGTTCACATATGAAGAACGACACGTTCACAACAGCAGGGTAATATCCGGAAACCTTCGGGTGAGGGGTTGCCTCTGGCTAGAGCGCCCACTCACTAAAAAATTTCAGAGATTTTCCTGCTGTATTCTCGCACGGGCTCACTCGGACATTCTCTGGAAAATTGAACTTGCAGACTGGCAGGAAAAGTTCTGGAAAATGTCCAGAGCAACATTCGCGTTAATATACACACATACAAGCCCCTCCGTAAAAAAAGTTCAGGAAATTCAGTGTCTGAAAGCAGATCTTTACTGGAGCTCGAACGTGTGTGATTCTGTGTCCATCAGGTCTGAGTTGCGAGTCCGAGACTGGCCTCAGCCCGGTGGAGACAGACACCGACAGCCACAGGCCGCTGATGAGCGACGAGGAGGACGAGCTGGAGGCGGAGGTGTGCGGCGGGCGACACCAGCCGGCTCAGCAGCCGGACGAACCCCTGGGCGAGTCCCCTCAAGCTATCGGCTTTTGCCAGGCCTTCTGTCTGCCCGGAGTTCTTCCTGTGAGTCCCAACGAGTCCGGACAAATTCATCACACAACAGCTGTGTTCACACAAATGTTCACCCCGCGTTGACTCCCCGTTCCTGTTCGACCTACAGTATTCCTTGGCCTATGCCTGTCTGAAGCTGGTCAACTACTCCTTCTTCTTCTGGCTGCCTTTCTACCTGAGCAACAACTACGGCTGGAAGGAGGCCGAGGCCGACCGCCTGTCTGTGTGGTACGATGTTGGAGGAATCATCGGTAATTGGCAGGCTTAGGTTAAACTTCTCTATTTTTCCTCATCATTTTAACATAAAGCCTGGAAATTTGACATCTTATTTAGAAAAAAAGACACTTAACACCTTATAGATATAAGGCCAGAACTTTTTTTGTAAGCTTTAAGCCTAAAGCTGAAATGAAGAGCCGATTAATTGATAGACAGACCAATAACCTGCAGCTATTTTGAAATTTGGTTCAATGTTTGACTGATGTTTTTAGAGCAGAAATGACAAACTTTCATTCGTTCCAACTTCTCCAGAGAGAAGAATTGGAACTGTTTGTCAAACGAAACCAGCAATTTGAATGTGTCACTTTGGCTCTGAGGAAATTGTGTGGGGCGTATTCATCTCTTATATAAAAGATATTTTTTTATAAACAGGCACAGCTTCTCTTACTCAAAATGTTTAATGTATATGAAGTGCTACTTTCCTTAATTCTCCGTTTGGCTCTGTGGTCTCGTTTCTGTGCGTCAGGAGGAACAGTTCAGGGTCTGATCTCTGACTTCATGGGCAAGAGGTCTCCGGTATTGGCATTCAGTCTGGCCGTGGCGATGGGAGCGCTGGTGATGTACAGCCGTGAGTACATATTCATAATCGAACAGCATCTGTGACTTTGGAGACTGAATGATCAAAAAGAAGATAACAACAGCAAATTGAATCATGACAGTTCGCATGTTTTTTTTGCTACCGCTACGACCGTTTTGTTATGTCCTGTTTGACTTCAACTGGACCCACAGTTCACAGACTTGCTCTCCCCCTCTCAGGTTCGCCTAACGACCAGGCGATCAACGCTGTGCTGCTCGCCGTCACCGGCTTCTTTATCGGTGGCCCGTCAAACATCATCAGCTCAGCCATATCCGCCGACCTGGGGAGGCAGGAGGCCCTGAGGGGCAGCCGGGAGGCTCTGGCGACCGTCACCGGTATAGTGGACGGAACGGGAAGTATCGGAGCTGCGGGGGGACAGGTAAACAAAAAAGGATGTTCCGCGAGGAAAACGTCAGTTTGTTATTCTTAAAAATTTGATTTTGATAAAACGACAGGAAAAGATCAAATTAACAAGATTAAATTACAAGTAAAAGTTTGTTACTGTGTGCATGTTCTTCACAGAGATCGTCAACTCTGTACTTTTTTTGGCACACTTAACCAATGCACTGCAAGTAATAGGGTTTTAAAATAGCCCCATGTTCTTTATTAACATCAACTACAGTTGCTTTCAAGCACGCACCGAAGTCCAGACTTTTTCCTGAACTTGCCCCCTGTCATAGTGAGCCCACGTGACAATACAGAAGGAAAGTCTCTGTGAGATTGGGGATGAGTGGGCGCTCTGCCCAGGCGCCACCCCTGCGCCTAAACGTTCCGTAATTGTTCCTGCCGTTGTGAACGCATCCAACTCGGAGAGTCTCCTGGCCCGTTCTTCCTATGTGAGCGGCGATTATTGCCCTCAGTGTCGAGCGGTGTTTTTTTAGTTTGGATTTGAGCTTTTCACTAACACTTTGAGAAAACACCAGCTGTGGTTATACCCACAGTCTCATCCACGGGTTGATTCTAATCTGCGTTGTGTCTCATCACCCTCCAGTACCTGGTGTCCCTGATTGAGAGCAAGCTGGGCTGGACGAGTGTGTTCTACTTCTTCGTCGTCATGGTAAGAGAGACTGAATGGCGGCTAAAGGTTTTGTCACACCGTCATGGCATCCACGGGACACTTGAAATTGAACTGAGGCAGTCATGAATTAATACCCCTTTGTTTCTGTGTTACAGACAGGGGGCAGCATCGTGTTCATCACTCCCTTGCTCATCAGAGAACTGAGCGCCATGTGGAGAGACAGGCAAGCGCTGCGACGGCAGCTGTGAAAGCTGTGGCATTGGCCATCCATAAACGTCTCTCCCTCCGATCAGCGACGACGCAGCAGGCCTGCTCAGAAACGGCTACACTTTTATAGGTGAGTTGTGGGATGTGCAAAAGCCGGGATGGTTAAGGGGACATGAAGGTTTCACAGCCACAACCACTAGCGTACGTGAGCAGGCCTGGGGTCTATTATTTTCCAGTCACTAAAACACTAAAATACAAATGTTCACCTCCTGTAATGGAAATACAAGGATTACGAGGTGGAGCTGAAGTGCCTGACTAAGCAAAGTCTTGAAAAGGGAACTGGCTCTCAGTATGTGAATACAGCCTTCGCTTGGCCGTCACAGAATGTACTTGTGTATATATTTAAGGGTTTAAATTAATTTAAATATTTTACATGTACATGTGCTCAAGTCAAGTTGAATGAATTTGAATTTTTAAACCAGGAGTTCTCAATTTAAAGCAAGAAAAGGCCCTTTTAGACCATTTCAGGGTCAGAATTGTCTGAAGAATGTGAATAATGTTTTGTAACGTAGACATGTACTGTCAGCTCTTGTAGATATGTATGATATTATGTTTTTAGTTGAAATGGTTAATATGGCACTCTAGGATTCTTCCAGAGATGAGACAAAGTCTTTAAAAAAAGAAGAAGATTTTTAGAATACCACTTAGATTTTAGCCGGGGTTTTAGAAACCACTCGTGTACAGTTTTGTGTAATCGGGGTTAAAGAATTATAAAATGTAAAAGCCTTTTTCATCACAGGGACTGGTTCTCTCAATTCTCACTCGTTTCAGGCACTGGTTTGATATATCATTCTTTTTTTTCTTTAACTTCTTGTTCACTGTAATGTCTACACAACTTCTCCAACTTTAGTGTCTTGAGTCACAAAACACACACACAGTCATTAAGTTCTAACTACTTATAGTCTTATGAAGTCACATTCACTGATACACAGGGTCAAAAAATTATCTTGTTAATAATAGACATTTCTGTTTCTGTTTCTGTTTTTTACCAGCCCCCATCGAAAAGATGATTGTTTTGATTAAAAATATGTATAAGAGACTAAAATTGATATTTTTCCTTCCGCTGTGGTCGGTAGACACTACAGGTGCAGCTACATGAATCATCATGTAGTGATTTTAACAATCGGGAGCTAAACTTACTCAACGTTGCAAATGCAACGGAGCTTAAAATGAGACTTGAACCTCCTGTTATCGTAGAACCTGATAAGCAAATGTAATAGAATGTAACTTGAAAATGTATCTGTGGTGTATTTTTTTCTTTTCTTCTTTCTTTTTAAAAAAATCTGTGTACATTTCTAATTTTAACTTATGTAAATGCTACCGTTGTAAATAAATGCAAATTACATTTTGCAAATCATGAATATTTCTTTTTAGATTCTTTTAGTTTGGGTGAAAGCTTGAACTTGCTTCGTTGACATTATTGCGTACCAGTATGAAGGCTACTTCTTTGTTGGTATTATATCTGCAGTGTTGTATCAAAACCACCAGGGGGCACGTGTAGACGTAGAAAAGAAAGCTTCCTTTCAGTCCTCTTGTTAGTTCAAAGAGTGAAAACAAACTTCACACCAGCCGTCTGTGGTTTCGATCATTTATCGTTCATTAAAATTTTTATTATTTTCAGCACACTGTATGAAATCAACATTACAAAAAGGCAACAGTGCACCAACAAACCATTAACGGAAATCTCTCGAACGTTTTCTATACAAATATTACTATCGAAAAACGGGGTACGACTGATCCCATACAAATACACTTCTTACACGCTGCAAGGATACGTCGATCAGCATTAAATTACAATGCAATTATTACGGATGGTTTACAGAGATTATTGTACATTCATGCATATACAAAATAATCGAGGGAAAACTACATTTTGATTTAGCTGCAACAGGTGAATTAGAAATTCAAAGCAAAAGGTCACTTGGGCACAGTCCAACGGTCCAACAGTGTGTGGTTGTCGAGGAATTCCTAATCTGTGCCTCAGCTGAGGATTTGTATGGTGTGTTTTTTTTTGTTTGTTTGTTTTTTAAAGATTACCGTAAAAAAAATATTTCTCTTGTCAACAATGTAGTAGTAAAGTAGTGCAAAAATATAGTTTCCGAAATAACACAAGTAGTTAGTTGTAGCACGGAACGAAACGGGGAATCTGGAATTTGTTTCCCTTACAAAAAAAAGATAATAAGTTAATATAGACTTTGAACGTTTTGCCATTGACAAGCTAGAGAAGAAGGGTGCACACAAACACTGCCTCACACACGTAGATGAGTTGACAAACAAAGGAAAAAAAAATGATCATGACGAGCACGAAATGATGCTAAATAGCCACGTGTGCTATATTTTAAATCTGCGAAGTAGAGCCAAGGGGAGAAAAAGAAAACATGATAATGAACAACTGCATTTTTTTTGGCAGGCGACTGAGGCGGTTGGTTCATGAAAGAGAGGCTGTGCGACTTTCAGGGAGGGAGGGGGGGGCAACAAACGCTCGTCTTAAGTCAAAGGCCACTTGTCTGGATGTGGAGAAATGCCGTGATCCAGACGTCCAGAGTCTCAGACGTTTTCTCTATGCGAAGTTTGTTCCTCCCCCCTCCTCACACCACTATTCCTCTGCTCTCAGAAGCTGTCAAAGCAAAGTGAGGCAATGACAGAGCTCAAGCCCCCCCCCCACACACACACACACTTCCCTCACCTAGAGGGACCAGAGTTTCCTCTGCACGGAGCGGGGCCCCCGCTCTGACACACTGACTCTTTTACCTCATGTGAAACTACATTTGAGCGCTGGCCCGGCCCGCCACAGCTTCTACCACAACACAGTCGTCGCTTCTCTCTCTCTCTTTTTCGTGCCTGAAGACGCAAAACAACCTGAGCTACATTGGTTACGTTTTATTTTTTAATTATTTTTCTTTTAAACTGGATCACTTGATGAGGTAGTAAGAGTGGGATACTTAAGAGTACGGCTTTAGGTAGGGTAGAGAAAAGTGGGCCCATCCTATCTTGAAGGTTTAGCATTTATGAACCACTTTAATCTAGAAAATCAGGTTGTTTTTTTATATCACAAAGATTTTGTGTTTTCACATGACCCGTAACTGATGACTCAAACGGTAAGCGAGTCGTGTAGATGACGTATTTTCCTAATTGAATGGCACAACGATTTTTCTCTTCAGTTAAACTGCCTCAGCTGCCACAACTGGTGAAAAAAACCTTGAGATAAAACCACACCGACTCATTCGCACACTCACAAGCACACACACAAACACTCATATGCATATATGACACAATGAAAACACTTTCCCGGCGATAGAAAAACGTGACGCAGCTCAGCTGTTCATATATTGAAAGAAGAAACCAGAAACTAGAACCGAAACATTCCCTTCATGGAGAAAAGAGGTGCATTCAAAACCTACAAAGAGTAGAGAATGCTACATTGTTAAAAGCATAAAGCTGAAAAACAAAACAAAAAAACATACAACTAAATAAGGTACGTTCTGGTGTGTAGCCAAAAAAAATTAGATTTTTTTTAAAACCCCATTATGTAAATAATACAAAGCAAAGAGAAAATATAGTTTGCACTTTGTAAATTTTTTGCTATGTTGTGATGGTGTCAAATATATATGTTAAATATTTTTTAAGCGGCAACGGTAGAGTGTTTCATGAGCCACAATGACTTTAAGCCTTTAGGCATAATTTGGGGGGCAATGGCACAGGTTTCCGCAAACACCTCGTTTTAAACATTGCTTAATTTTTTTTCAAATTTTCTTTTATTTAGACGATGACTTTGCATCGTGAATAATAAATAAATAGTCACATATTAGTGTACTCGGAATTGAAATCAGTATCGTACAGGACACGGCTGCATTGCCTCATCGCCAAAACCTCCACCGTCGACCTTTAACCCGGCGCAGATCACGGTCGCGCTGACAGAAATTTTGAACCCCGGGTGAGGTTTTGACCCCTGGCCCCCCCCCCCCCCGGCTTGAGCTTTTCGGAGCCGCAGGGTGTGACGTGTGAGTCCCGGAATAGTAACTCGTCTAGTCAAAAACCTCTCGTGACTTTTAGCGAGAGGGAGAGAGGAGGTTCGAGGGCTGAGGTCAAAAACAATCCGAAGAAAGTTAACCTCGTACAACTTCAGCCTGTTTTCTGTTAGTTCCTGAAATAGTGCATTCAAAATCATTTCACAGTATAGTCAGCTGAGGAGAACAGTATATAGAATATATACAGCATATATATATATAGATATATATATAGATATAATATTTAGAATTATCCACAAGAGTCTGAGCTTGATAAACTACCAAAACTGTAGCTTCCTTGTGCTGAGGATTAAAGGTATGCGGTGTCTAAGGAGGTTTTTTGAGCCCACGATGTATGAGGTTGTGGACAGTCAGTTGCAGATTGCTACATATATACATGAGGTGACGTGTGGAGGAATGAGGGGGCGACCTGTCCTCCACCGGGTCTTGTTTTGCTTTTCTACTGGCGCGAGGAAGCTTTGTAATGCAGGAGCTTCCTCTTCTTCACCTTGAAGAAATCTGGAGTGGGGGACAAAAAACAAAACAATACAGAGTCAAAAAAAAAAAAAAAAATCCTACAGAGAGTTAAATTCCTTGTATGTGTCCTAACTGTCTTGTGTCTTATGGGCAATGAGGTTAAGGAATCAAGGCAGCTTTATAGGAAATGTTTGAAATAATACGTCGGACTATTTCTTTAACCAAGAAATTCCGTGGACTGACCTGTGATGGCGGCCTGTGTACGTTTCCTTGGCTTTTGCAGCCTGTAGCACCCCCTGGTGGCCACTACCTCCAGGTACTCATCCCCAGACCCAGACGAGCTGCTGGATGTCGGGGAAGCCTCCCCCGACGAAGACGACGTCTGCCTTGCACCCTTCGTCACATCGACCGCAGGCCGCGCCACCGGCCTCAGCTTGCTGCTGCCGCTGCGGTAGAACGCCGGCACGTCCTGGCACCCGAGCTCCTCCCACACGACGTTGGTGCCCTCGCCCGGCACGTCGGCCTGGAAATCGAAGTTCCACCGCTTGTTGGCCACCTCCACACTCATGCACAGCAGCCTCTGGAAGTCCTGCTGCAGCTGCTGGTGGTCAACGGGCCCGAAGAGGTTCCTCCGCACGGGCCCCACCTTCAGCTTCAAGGCCTCAATGCCCCCCAGGCGGGAGAGCGCCGAGTCGGATCCTGTGGTTGATGTTGCTGTAGAAGCCATCGCCACGTCCCTGTCAATGGAACAGACGGACACACACGGCGTTAGAGGAAAGGCAGAGGTGCTGGCTTTGTCAGTTCTGCAGAGATTCAATGAGGTGTGATCTGAGGTTTTACTAGTCTAGATATAACTTACACACACACATGCTCAAACCACCAGCGCACCATATGCCTGCTTTGGGTGCCGTTGTGTTTTATGTGATCAAATCCACATGTGCCCTAACCCCGCTGAGTAATTACTGCAGCAACAGGTAACTGAACCAACACCAAATAAATCTCCCACAACCGCAGACCTGATCGTCCACCTGCTCTGGTGTCTGCCGAGTCAGAGGTCGGCAGTGAAGGTCAGCGGGTCACGCGGAGAAAAAGCCGGTGTAGAGGAACTCTTGAGGAATGCCTTCTGCAGCATTCCCCACCTGACACGTTTAGTCAGAGTAATATGGTCAGATGACGCGTTCCATAGGTTACCTGGCAACTACTAACGAGATACATGGTTCTGCTACTGATGTGATACTATAATAATATATACTTGAATATTTCTGCTGCGATGGTGCACTTTCCTAGAGAAAAGGGGCCCGTGGTAAATCCACACACACACACACACACACACAGACACACCCTATCACGTGTTGGAAACCACCGTGCTTTGACCTCTTATTAATTATAGATTCTTAAAACAGCACAACTTCAGTTTCCTCGTCGAGGCTCCTACGCAGGCAGATTATTGAATCTTAATGGGACAACATTAAAAAAAACAACAACCTTGAAGCGCAGTTCCCTTCTTCGCCGACAGTGTCGCTCGCGTGTCCCGGCGAAAGTTGTTTGCGTCGGGGAGGAGGACGAAGTGGGCGCGGTGTGTGCGCGCAGATCAGGTTTCCAAAAACACCCGACAACCACTAAATACTTTCACCCCATAACCCCCCCCCCCCCAAAAAAAAGTTAACAAAAACACAAACGACTACTTGTGCAAAACACCAGGATTAACAAATAAAACAAATCCCCGCGTGAAGTCAGGGGAGTAAGCTCCGTGACGCAGTTCCACTCGCTGAGGATGTGGGTCAATGAGATGCGACACACAACGAAGCAGCCCGCATCTTGTCAAAGCCTCTTCACTCTCGTGTTACACACACAGACACCACACAGCAGTCACTCAAAACACCACCGACGAGAGGGGAAATAGCACACTCTCCACCTCACATTTACACCCACACTGGCCCGTTTGTTTGGTTTTTTTACTTCATGCGTATCGACGTTTAGCGAAGCGACGAAAGAGCGTCGGAAAAACGGAATGCGCCCCACAACAACAACTCCGGGGGAAAAACGCCACAACCCAAACAAGCAACTTAATAAAACATGTAACACCCCCTCCAACCCCCCCCCCCCAAAAAAACAACTTTAAAACGTCAAGCAGTGACAAGGAACAAATACATTGCTAAGATGAAGCTTGTTTTCCTCTTACCATCAGCGTCAGAATCTCGAAGGGCTCGAAAAGCGGAGTTTGACGGACGGTCCTCGAACTACGCACAGTCCCGTGAAGTGACAGAGGAGCAGTGAGAGGTGTGTGTGTGTGTGTGTGTGTCAGTGTGTGTGTGTATGTGATCCGCGGCGCCGTGGAAATAAACACTGTCACGTTGAGACGTTTTTTTAATAAGAGCCTGCCCACGGGAGGGCTGGTCCCGTCCCGTCCCCCTTATCTGCTGCGACTTGTTTGTTATGGACTCAAGAGGGGAGGGGGGCGCGCCCTCGCGCCAGGGGTCGGGTCACGTGGTTTTCACTGTAGGAGCTCCGCCGGCAGGTCGACAACGTATTCATAAAGTCTTATGACAATTGAACGCGGCACTCGCGGTGCTGCAGAAAGTGCGTGGCGAACGACACTAATGAACCAAAAAATGCACTATAGGAGGAAAAAAAAAAAGTTTAGAAAAAAAAAACTGCAGTCAACGCTGATGAATATATATTGATCACACGTGCATTGCGATTGTAAATCAATAGCTTCTCACCCTGTTGTCATGAGTGATACCACGGCAAAAAAAATCCCCTCGTGTTCTCTCGCAAACCTGCTGCTGCTCCTGCTACACGCGCGCTTGTGCCTCGTTCTCCTGCGCGGCGGCAAGGAGGAGAAGAAGTAGGTCAAATATCTTGGCAAGGGCGGCCATTTCCTCCCCCGGCGGCCTCGAATGTGACACACATTTTCTCGCGGAGGCACTTGCGTCAACGTTTTGTTTTGGCACCGCGCCCACGTGCGAGCGAGTCACGTTGAGCTGCAACGTGACTCGCTCGCTGGAGGGGAGAAAGGTCAGGCGCCGTTTTGACCTCTGCACATTAACCACATCCCCGTTTTGGATTTTGCTCTATGTGCACAGGGTTCGACCAAGTGGTGGAAAAAAACACCCTCTGTGCCTACATGCGTCCCTGACTCCGTTCTTCTGACCTCGTCAGAGCTGACCTATTTCTTTTCAGACAACACTCACATGAAGCTGAATGGGAACACTGAATTCAAAGAAAGACTAATCTGATTCAGTTCCTAAAACGTTCATACGTTTCTGGTTTTGATGCACTTCTAAAAAGGTCCACAGCAACTGAAACGATAAATTGATCAACTGAAATTTAATCCCAAGACAAGTTGTACGACTAATAATTGAAGGCATGTTACCAGAAACACTTGTCAGTGTCAGGCTCTTGAATGATGTTTTTTGTACTTTTTTATAATAAACAGAATATGGGGGGGTTGACTCAGAGTTAGACAAGAGGTCATATCTAAATTATTTACTTATTATAAGTAAAATTGTCTCCCCTTCCCCATGTGTAAAATGCATATTATTGATCCTTCCGATCACCATATGACATTTCACTCTTTTTGCTTTTCATTTTACACTTCAAAGTAGTTACATCTTATTTTACAACTCTTCCATGGCAGCTAGACTTTTCCTTATTACGTCACCTGCTCTGCCATTACCGCGGGCTCACATTTCTGGGCTGCACTCGTGAAACTAGGTTCTCTCCTTTCCTATTATTACACAGGGACCTCTGGGTTGTCTTCGCACAGACACACTGACGTACTGTACACGGGGACTAGTCTTATCGCTGCATAGCTTTTCACCGACACACGTCAGAGTCATCCGAGAGGCCCTGCAACGCGCCGACCAAAGTCCCTCACTCAGGAGGGTCATTCCAGGTGCCACCCAGCACCCGGCACCCTCTCGCTCAAGCCAATTGCTCATCTCTCAGCACCGACACCGGCAGTTTATGAGATGTGCTGCTATAATAGCGTCAATTAGGTCATTTGCGACGGTGGAGCGGCCACTCCTCGGGTGTGCAGTTCGTGACAGCCGTGGTTCAGTCATTACGTCACCACAATGGCATGTTTCTTGGAAAAGGGGGGGGGGTGTCTTAGCAACTGTTTCAAGGTAGTTCAACACCAAGTCCCAGGCAAATAATATAATGCAACCGAGTGTAATCATGAGATTAAAAGAGAAATAAATAATTTGCTTTCTTAGTGTTAAGTGCATGAAAGTGCTTAGGCTTGGGAGGGGGCTTGGATTATTATAATTTTTTAATTAACAAGACAAGGGCAATCGTCTTCAGAAGTCCCTAAATTGACAATACTTGCAGGACGAGCCGCTTCTCCTCTGAAATCCTCTTTTCTCAGAGCGAACCCTCGCAGTGTAGCAGAGATATGTTTCGGTCTCACACATAACTAGTCAAATTAGGGTTGTGCCCCAGTTCCCCTACTAATCCTTACTAATCTGTGTGTCAAGTTGCCTTTATACACTGTCATATCTCAACAATAGAGACAATGAGGCCTGGGCAGCATGATCCCTCGCTGTTGTATCAGCCCTCTGACCTGTATTTACAGTCGCCTAATTGTTCCACGTTAAATTCCCTAATCCTCCCCTTGTTGTCTACAGTGCTGTGTGTGTGTGTGTGTGTGTGGGGGGGGGGGGGGCTGTTTTGGTGTGCCCCCCCACCCTCCCATCCTTAATCCTGCACTGTTATGTTACAGTTGCTTTTGCCGTCATTAAGCCCATTGTCTCCCCTCCACGGTCAGTGCCCTCTGAGTATGTCGGTGCGCTTGTAAAACGACAGTCAGCACAGTTGAGTGTGACTCGGGTCACAGGACGGTGTGCTGGTGCCGATCTGTCACGGTGGGTCTTGTGCTCCCCAAATAATGACTCACCTCTCTTCCATTCAAAGTTTTTTCGGATTTATTGCAGGGTGAAGCAAACAAAGGACACATCAGCGGGCCCGTTTGGGAGCTAGTACGCATGCACGTATCCTTCAGCTGCAGGCTGTCCTTTTTCAATTCTTTTTGCGTTGACTAAATCAGTTGGAAGTGATCTGTTACATAATGGTATTTGGTGGGCATTTATTGGATCAGGAAGAGAATAAATACACTTAATACATAAACTAAAGTAAAACCCAGCAACCACAATATGTAAAGTGTCGCCTGCAGTTTTTTTAACCTTTTTCTCTTTTTTCTCCACATTTAAATACCTAAATGAGGTTGTCGTAGTCTTATTAAGAAGTCTCTGGATATAATTGTATTTACTATATTTCGGAAAGTTAGATGTCAAGACTGTCAAGACCACTTGTGACTGTCATGTGAATCTGGTGCCCGCAGCCAGTTAAGTTAATGGTTGAAAAACGCCATGTTGACTCAGACCCAAGGACAAACATAGTCTGCCAAAATTCACCAAAAACATCAAATTGTAGTTTTCATTTGTAGCGTGCAGTGAGGGTGACACCAATCTTCTCAGGTTATCCTCTGCAGATTTCTCACATTCCTTGACACTCTCCATTTACTTACCCTCTTGCAAATTGCCCTCGTCACGTACACGTAGTCACAAAGAATTTCCTAATTTTGGGGATTCATAAAAAGACAGAAGTATTCAACAAAAGGAAGTTGCACTATAAGCGAAATGTGTCCTAAATTCATATGATGGCAATGCAGCACATCATTTTTTTCCTTGACAGAACAACAGTGATATCATTAGTGAAACTTTCTCCCTCACTGTGTTGTTCTGAGATTAAAATGCTGTTTGGTTTCACTCTGGATAAAACCAGTTCCATAGAGCCTCAGGTCAGAGGTCGTGGGGTCTCGACTTGGAACTGAGAGTTTAGTGCGACAGATACTCTCCAGCGAAACAGAGAGGATGTACATTGTGTGTGTGTGTGTGTGTGTGTGTGTGTGTGTGTGTGTGTGTGTTTGCCGTATGGCGACAGGAAGTCTCTCTGGTGAAAGGGGAAGTGGTGACTGAGAGAATAGGAGGAAAAACAGAGGAGATGCGACAGTGTTGGTTCACAGGTGCGGGCCGCACGGGGCTTTCCACGTCCTTCTGCCCTTCAGAAGAAGCTGAGATTACTGAGAAGAGGCTCGCCGCAGACTGTAGAATTTTTACGTCTGTCGGAATTTCCAGACGCGGCCTACCACAAAAATGCGCGAGACTTCAGGTCGAAATGCGTGAAATGGGCTGATTTTAGCTGCAAACATTATGTATTACCTCCAAACAGTGCGTCCATATGTGCTGACATGCACATATGCACATGTTTGTATATATATATATATATGTGTGTGTGTGTATATATACATATGTGTGTGTTTGTGTGTGTGTGTGTGTGTGTTTGTGAGTGTGTATACATGCAAACATTTCTACATGCAAACCAAAAACAAGCTATGCACAGCAGTGGTGAAGGATACCTGCAGGCTATAACAGTGCAGGGACTTTGGAAAAATAACTGATCCCAGTAAACGTGGATTCGGAGACTTACAGGTTTTACAGGAATTGCGGCATTGAAACTAAATTTAGTTTTAAAAAAAACAAATTCTGGGGGCGGGGACAATGTGACATTTAAATGACTAGTGTGTAGCGCATAGACATACAGGATAAAACCGTTGACTGTTAGACATCACCTTCACACTTCCCCTTAGATCACTTAAGGCTCTCTTAAAATGTCATGTTTAATTATGCAAATGGCGTATTATCTAATTAAACATGCACTAATTTGTATAAAAACTGAAAATTCACCTTTGATGAAGCCAGTGTTCAAAATTCTTGTCACATTTTGTTGACAGTATTAGAGCGAACTATTTTTTTTTACAGATGAGATCAGTTTTTATCACTCCTTTTATCTGTTTGACCTTAAAACAGATAAAAGATAATTGCTGTGTCAAAGCTTTTCCTGTGTGTGTGTGTGTGTGTGTGTGTGTGTGTGTGTGTGTGTGTGTGTGGAGCGCACACAGGAATAAAAAAAAAGAAGTGTACCCAAAAATCACTTACACACACACACACACACACACACGCACACCCACACACACACACACACACACACACACACACACACACACAAAGTACTCTACTACGAAAGTGGGAGGGGCTTCCATGCGAGCATTTGCCCAGCTGTGGAGGCCACAGGTGGGGCTGTGGGGGAGGGCGAAGGGCCGAGCTGTGCTCCGATTTCTTACGCGTATGTGTGTAAGGGAAGGAGGGTGTGTGTGTGTGTGTGTGTGTGTACGGGGAGGGTCTGCAGAAATTTGGGGTGCAGGGGGAGCTGCTCGCTGGCAGCTGGATATTGTCAGGGAGCTTGCGCGTCAGGGTGAACGGGTTTAAGATGACATGTGCCCAAGGAGACCCTGACTCACTGTTTTTGCTTTTTTTTAGGGGGGGTCCTCAGGGGCTTGCCTGGGGTGGGGTTCTGAGATAGCATACGTATTTATTTTCTATTAAGCATTGGTGGTCTCTCTGAGTATTCATGTACATATACGCCACCTTTTTGTGTCTTTTCAGAGCAGCCAGTTGTTTGAAGTCACAACATCACACTCTTTGAAATATTGCTTTTGCAGATTATGTTTGTGGGCGTGAGGTGAGGAAGGGAGGAGGAGGAGGAGGGATGGAAGGGCGGTGCGAGGTGGGTGTAAATTGATCCTCTGTTTTTGTCCCAGCATATAGTGTCCGAGAGAGGGGCGCGTTTTGGTCTCACTCGAGTGACTTTGGGACGGGTTTCAATGTCAAAACTCGAGGAAATATGAGGCAGTACGTCGGAGTCCAGCAAAAACAGGACACTTATTTCTCTTTTCACAAAAAAAAGGAGGAGAGTTCATAAAATAATGCTTCCAAAGCCTGATGGTACTTTGGCTGATTTCCAGTGCAGCTGTAGGAAAGACTGTAAGTGCCATCGAGGTCCTCGTGTCTGTTTCTGCTCCGTGCAGCCGAGGTGAAGAGGTGGTACACTTCTCAGCTGATGTGCTTTTCGCCGTTATATCTACATCTGGGGGAACCATCTGGTTTTCATCTGGCCCCGGCCGTGTAGTGTTGTGCCGTGGTGCGAGCGTGACAATGTGTGTGTTTGTGTGAGCGGGAGCGGGAAAGGACATGGAGTATATTTGTGAGTTCATGGATGTGCGTGCGGTGTGACTGACTGGACGAGGGGATTAAATGAATGAGCAAACGACTTTGTGTGCGTGAGTGTGTGATTGTGTTACTTGGCCTGTTACCAGTAATGTTAATGTAAACTCGCTTTAGATTCTAAAAGCAGGAAACCTCAGGTATATTACTAAACTGGCCGTTTACAGGGGAAATCAGATATTTCACGCAATCAATTCAGCGCCCCTGACTATCAGGTGAGGAATCTGCGTGCAGTCAGTCTTATCGGTCGGCCCACGTCTGGTTCGTTTCGTGATTCAATTCAAAGCGACGTCTTACAACCAGTGTCACCGGAAAGTGGACGGAAGTGAGGACTGTATCATAAAAGCCCCCCCCCCCCCCCCCCCCCCCCCCAAAACCAAACCTAATTTTGTTCGTGAGCAGCGAGGCTATACCAAGATGTGAAGAGAGCTCATTGACCGAGGAAGGAAGACCGAGGATGGTAGAAGAGAGAGGAGGAAAGCGGAGGCCTCCGCGTTCCGAGGGGGGGCGAGTTGGTATTTTTGAGTGTGCTGGGGGGCCCGCGGTGTGGTAACAGGGCCAGCTGGACTTATAGGGTACGATTTCCGAGGCTTTGTTTGATAGAAGGAACTTGTCGAGAGAAAGAATTCAAAGACAGAAAGAGTTGAAATGTGTCACAGTGGCGGGGAATTGGCGGAAAACTTGAGTCAAAAGTGTTATTTGACTGAAAGTTAGAATGTTTTAACTGGGGAAAACTGGTGAGTCTAACTTAGCAGTAAGATGGAAAAGTTGAAGTGCAGTGCCCTGAAGGCATGTGACACCAATGAGCTGCACACAGCACGTGCATGTTGACCAGCCTGGCCAGTATGTGAGGTGAAGGAAGACACTGCTCATTTTCTCACTTTTTTAAAAATCCAAGTGTAATTGGCTCCATGCCACTTTGCTTGACCCTTAA
Source organism: Scophthalmus maximus (assembly GCF_022379125.1). Lineage (NCBI taxonomy): Eukaryota > Metazoa > Chordata > Actinopteri > Pleuronectiformes > Scophthalmidae > Scophthalmus > Scophthalmus maximus. The sequence goes on along the minus strand of NC_061526.1, from coordinate 14,107,518 downwards.
AAGATCATCCTGGCGTTATTATCTGGTCTGCTTACAAATCTCTACAAAGGGCCATTTGCTCTGTGCTCCACTGTTGATCAAACCGTCGATCGGCTGAGCCACATACACCGTTGCACTGCGTCCCCGTCATTATCATTAACTCGGTCACTATAGTTTCTGAGTCGATCCCGCAAACACTGCTGGAAATACTCCAAATGTGTATGCGTCCTCCAGTGATTTCAAGGAGCAAGTTTCATACTAATAACCATTTAATTGCTGCAATAAGATTTTTTTTTTTTTTCCTGAAATCCAGTGTTTGGATTTGTGTCTTGGGAGAAGGCGGTGAGTGTCAGTCTCTAATGAGACAGAGAGGGGGAGAGAGAGAGAGAGAGAGAGAGAGAGAGAGAGACTGAGGGGGTTACATATCTGGATAAGATTCCTCAGAACTATGATCTGGAACAGTAAGCCTTGAGTGGCCAGTGCTGGCGTGGGCTGGAGAGGCGAAGGGAGTGCCCGGCTTCTTTGGCCTGGAATAATGTATCCCTTCTGTGTGTATGTGTGTGTGTGTGTGTGTGTGTGTGTGTGTGTGTGTGTGTGTGTGAGGCAATGTAGGTGCATACCATCCGCGCTGCTGAGGCATTTGTGTGTCTCTGTGTCGTTTTCAGTCGTCGTGGCCTAAAATGCATTAGAGTTGTAGTGACAGCGAGGCAGCAAACATGCGCGTGTGAAAGTGTGTTTGAAAGTGTGTGTGTGTGTGTGTGTGTGTGTATGTGTGAGTATGCAGGAGTGAGACAGGAAGCATCTAAGGGGCCCACTCCCGGCCGCAAAGTAGTAGTAATGACTAAAAAGTAGAGTACAGAGGGGAAATGGGTTAAATGCAGCATGTGTATATTGTGTATGTGTGTGTCTGTGCGTGTGTGTGTGTATATAAACCTTGAGAGCACAGTCCAGCAATGCGAATGCGATGTGTGAAACGTAGCCCGGACGAATACATTTACGCTGTTTGTGAGAGCGGTGAACTTCCTCTCAGGGGGGCCCACCGAGGGGGCTCAACGGGAACCTCGCTTTGCATCTTTGTGACAAGGGTGGAAAGGCTGCAGACAGGAGAGAACTCAAAGGGGACTCTTTAGTCTCTTAACCTTTAGCGAATGAGATGACGTTCATGTTGTTGTTTTTTTTTCCGTGAAATGTAGGCTACCTAAATATTTGACCTGTTATTGGAACGATTTGCCGCTTATGCAAGTGAAAATACCAAAAGGCACATGGCAGCGTAGGGTGTAGAGAGGCTGAAAATACTTGACATACCTCAGAGGAACTCTCAGTGCCTCTGGATCTGTATTGTGCGCAGCGCCACCTGGTGTTTTTGTGGAGCGTATGTGAAAATATCACAAAATGTCAGCTCTGGACATGACCCTCAGCCACAGACTGTGCTGTACACATAGAAGTCCTCGACTCACCCAAGAGCGCTCTCTGCCGGCGAAAGAGCAGGACTGCAGCGCCAACGCTTTTATTTTGGACAGCGGTGTGATGACATAGCAGGTTGCCATGCCGACAGAGTCGAACAGGGACGTCTGCCCCGAGGAGAAAGAGTCTTCAGACACACCCTGCGAACAGTCAAAACACAACATGTACTGCACACTCCCAGCAGCCTTGCACTTTTAGCTGCCATTAAGTTGGAAGACTCACTAAAGAAAGAATGGGTTAACTAAAATAAAACTCTGGATCCTGCATTACCCTTAATGCAACACTCATTGTTGTCTCCTTGTTGGGACTTTTTGCCTTTCAAACGCCACATACTGTACACCCAAGGTCACAGTGAAGGACTTACATGACCAGTAAACCGAGTTTGACATCATCGGCTCATATTTCATATTATACATCCCGCCTTTATCTTACACCATGTTCTTGTTTTTCAATTACTTTTGTTATGCACAAAACAGCAAAGCAAAATCCTAATTTTTCACATACCTTCCTACTATAAACAAAAACCTTTTCCTCTGTTACATTTCAGAGGAAAAACTTCTCTACGCTTTTACTCCACTGCATTTATTGAACAGCTCTGAGGTTCTTTTCAAATTAATACTTTTCATAAAAAACACACAATGAGCTTATAATATTCAATTACACTATATATTGTTCATGATTAAACCAGTGGTTCCCAGTCTTTTGGGGGTTTTGACCCTTTACACACTGTCCATTTGGGGCCCCTGGTTACTTTTCAGATGCCTATGAGACGTCTCATTTACATAGTTGAACAAGGTCCTGAATATCCATTATTTCATGAAAATCACTTGGTGGATTCATCATCTCATGACCACACTGGGACCCTCATGAGGGGCCCGACCCCTTGGCCTGGAAAATACTGGACTTGAATAAGTAAAAAATGAAGCCGTTAAGACGGACTCCACCTCGAGGAGCAGCGTTAAAAAAGCTGTTTTAAAAATGATAATGTCACACGTGATGACTTATCGGATTTTCTGCACTCAAGTATTTATACCTTGTGTACTCTCGAGGACATTTTGCTGATACCTCTGTGCTTTGATTGTGGCATTGTGGTAACCTCAACCTCAGTGAAGGCTAGAAAGTAGGATTACAAGAGGTCGACTAGGGTCGGGGAGTTTGTCCCACAAATGCAACTCCCGTTGTTGAAAGGACTGCACGCACATCTTCCTTTTGGGGACCAAAAGGGATCCGGCGCGACTGTGGATTCCCCTGCGTCCGACGGCCAGTTTCGACCTCAGGCGGCAATGAAACAACGCGCGGCCCTTGACGCTCCGCGCTGACGCCGACCGGGCCGAGCAGCTGAGCGCCGACGGCGGTGACGTGGAAGTCAATGCGCCGGGCCTGAAATCCATGAGCACCAACCCCCTCCCCCCCTCCCCGCCCTGGATCCGTCCCGCTCGGGCTCTCGCAAAAACAAAAACCGCGCCCGCCTGTTTCCACTGCACAGCATGCTCTCGGGTTGCCGTAATGTCCACCAGCACCCAGGTTCCGTCACATTCCAGGGGAGCATGTCGGGACAGAGAGCCCTCGCCCGAGAACCCGGGAGAGAAAAATCTTCGCGTGCACCTGCAAAGGGAAGTCGAGCTCTCCACCTGCAAAGGGAAGTCGAGCTCTCCACCTGCAAAGGGAAGTCGAGCTCTCCACCAGCCTCGGCCGCAGGGGGAGGATGACGGGCTTTCCCCGGAAAAGAATCCGGCCAGAACTTGAGCTGAGAATCTGACGTTGTTTTCTTCCCCTTGTTTCTTTACGGCTGAGCTTTAAATGGGAATAATATACAGTATATGTATATACATTTTGACAGGTCACATCTACAGTATGTCCTCCCCTCACATCTCTCATCCACACACTCACGTCCACATTTCCTGCCACATCCCCACTCACTCTTTTCCTTTTTCTCTCTTGTTTGATACTAAACTGACAGTTTGAACCTCTCTCCGTCCCATCCCTCTCTCCCTCTCTCTCCCTCTCTCTCTCCCTCTCTCTCTCTCCCTGCGTGTGTCACTTTACGTCGATGAACCAGTCATGGACATGTGGCATGTGGAATTTTTCATTACCTCGCCCCGGGGACATCATGCTGCCTGTGCCTGTGTATCGTGCTGCTATTTTTTTTTTCTTCCTTTTTTTTTCTTCTCCCTCTCCCGCCTTCCCTCTCTATCTAACACACTCACACACACACACACACACACACACACACACACACACACACACACATTCTCTCTCTCTCTCTGTCTCTCTCTCTCTCTGTGTGTGCTATTATCCAGAGTCAGGAGTTGTTGTTTGTTGTCCACATACAGCTACATGGGGCAGCGGTAGCTGTCAGTGACCGATCTCCTCTCCATGGCCTGTCGTCCCTCCGGCTCCGGCTCATACACTGTGGTGATTATCCCACTCAGGACCAGCCTCTCCAGCCTGGACGCACTGCGCTTCTATCTATGGGTGAGGAGGGAGATGATGGTGTGTGTGTGTGTGTGTGTGTGTGTGTGTGTGTGTGTGAGTGTGAGGCTGTTTCTCCCCAGAGTCAGCGATTCTACTTCGTCTCCCATCATGTGTTTTGTGTCCCAGTTTTCAGTCACCTTTTCGACGAACGGCCGGCAGATTTCACAGCACACTGTTGTCGTCATGTTAGTTAAAGTCTAGGCTACGACTTTATTCAGTAGAAGTTGACTCTTCCCTGTGGCCACTTTGGTACATTTGGACTTTCCTATACTACTTTTCAAAATGTTTCTCTTTCCGTATGAGCTGATGCTAAAGGAAAAACAAAAAAGGGAACGACGGGTTCATGGGGAGAGAGGCATGTGTCCCTTTAAGCTCATGTAGTTCTTGTGACAAATCTGAGGTAAATGACAACATTCAGTGACATGTATACGTGTACATTATGTCAAACACCTCACTATATGCATACAAGCAAGTCGGACCAGTAGAGGAAGGAGTGCCACGGTGCAGTAACAACAGGAACACAGGGGCGTACCGTATGTGTTGACTATGGGGCCACATTTGCTGATTATTTTCATAGTCATTTGATCTGCGGATTATTTCCGCAGTCTGTCGTCCGAAAAACAATCGAAAATGTCATTTTCCCAGAGTCCAAAGTGACTTCTTCCTGTGTCACTTTGTTCGTCTGACCTTGAGCTCAGGATTTTTTAAGCAAAAAGACTCTTCACAATGGGGAGACTGCAGCCTAGCCCTCGATTGATTGATCTAATGGATTCATTGATTACTGAGGAAGTTTTTTTCGATTGACCGATCAATTCAATTAACTGTTGCCTATGCAGCGCAAACATTTTTACCACACACCAAAAAGAAAGTCCCACGACTCATTCTTTGCTGCCTCTGCCGAGGAGACTTTTTTCACCAGGGAATAGGTCTTGATGAAAACAATCAGGGGACTGATATCTGTGAGTGTGAGCAGTTTGGTGCAGCTTGATTGTATTCAAGGCGACTGTTGGGCATTGGCAGCGGTACTCGCTCTGCTCAGTGCCATTCTAGTTTAGGTTTTGAGTATTTCCTCTTAAATTGTATCTTCTTCAAATTGTATTTCACCAAAACACTGTTTCAAAGCGTTCTTGCGAGAGCCATGGATCACCTTCTGTTGGCATGATTTTGATCACATTTCAATAAATCTGATCCAAAAGGACACAATAAAAATGTCACTAAGTGTTTTTCAGTGGGAGCTGCGGCCCTGCGGTGTCTCTGTGTGATTAAAACAATAACAACAAAGTGTTAGATGAAAAGTTAAATGCGTAGCAAAGGAGCTAAGAGCATTTAGAATTGTTTTTTTTACAATGCCAAATACAGGGAGGTTCTTTTGTTGCAGACAGAAAGAGTTAAATTTCCGTATGAATAAGTTTATAATCAGTGAGGTATCGATAAAATGACAGGATATTAATATGCTGTACACTTTAAGAAGTCATTTTGGTCACAGTGAAAGAGCTCAGAATCTTTTTTTAAAAGGGGGAAATGAATTATTCACGTACATTTTTGGTACATCAACTAAAAATACTTATGGAGTCACGTTTTTTCCATCTTTGCTCCATGTCTGAGTGTTGTTTTGGACGTAGCGCGGCTGCAGTCGGGCCAGTGACACATTCCCACATGTCAGGTTTGCTTCCTCACAACCTTCTGTTAAAGGCTCAATATGCGTCAGCAGGTTTCCAACCCCCCCATGTTATGGTGTCATGAGTTTCCAATGTCCTCCTTATCTTATGGCTCATTGCTGATTGGCCTTTTAACGTGACTTAAGTGAACTTATGATACCAAAGCCGGATCACCACCACATTTTCCAATTTCCCTGGTTGCTGTCCGGGCCGATAGATGTGCACGTGATCCAACTGAGTGTGGACAATGGGACCAAAGGCCTCCCGCTGCTCTGTAGATTGGCTCCACCGGCAGACAAAGCCTTTGGGGCCTCTGGAAGACAACAGGCAGCACTGTGACAGTCACATCGCTTTATATACACTAACAGCCTGCAGGTCGGTTTGTTGGTGGTCAGGAGTCAGAAAATACGCGACCTTTGTACCCGATGTTCCTCTTGTTGCAGATTAAGCGCTTGAAGGATCTAGAGAAGGAGAAGGACGCTCTGTGGTCTGGTCTGGAGGTTCTGGAGACGGCTCGCCTCTGGTACCGCCAGCGGCTGCAGGAGAACAGGGCCCGGCAGGACGACGTCGAGGCCCAATCCCGGCTCGGCTCCTGCCAGGAAGGTGCAGCTGAGGTACAGAGCGGCGCCCGTGTCGACACCTCATTTCGCTTCACAACATTGCATTACAACGCCACTAGTGTTCCAGTTTGGATTGCAAAAAAACGCACAAATATTCCCCAATACCTGCAAACTGTCACTTAAACGTACTCTGGGAAATGTAGTTTCACACAAGGTTTTTTGGGAGAAAAGTGAGTAAAAAAGACTTCATGAAAGGTCGTCAACAAATGTTTAACTCCCAGAGAGCTTCGAACATCACATGCTTATGCTTTACTGTATTTTATATACAGTAGATAATCCAGATGCAGCATCAGAAGTCATCTTTGAGACCAATGACAACTTAAATGCATGTTGGTAAGACTTGTGGAAGAAATAAGATGAGATAAAATAAGATATTTATTTGTTAGTCACACAGCTGGAAATCGGTGTTACATGTTACAGCAGAAGGTTATGTTGAAATTGGGGAAAAAGTAAACATGCAATATGAACACCAGAAAATATAAAAAGCAGAAATAATATATACAATGTAAGCAGAATATAGGTATCAAGGTAAAGTCAGGCGGGTGTTGCTTTGATGCAACAGTGTATAGATTTTGAATTTGTCACTAGATCTGGACATGGGCGAGAAACTGGCACTTTCACTATCAGTCCTCATGAAATACAACAAGTAATATTTTCCTAGCAGTCTTTGAATATCGTCTTCTCGTGGATCATGGATCCTGGTGTTTTCTCATCGGCTCGTCTCTCGCCTCTCACCAGGCCCGGTCCTGCTTCCTCAGGTCTCGCATCCTGCGGGTGAACGGCTCCCTGGGCTCTGTGATGACCGAGCCCAATGTCATGGGCTGCAGCAGCGACCCGTCTCTGCCGGAGGCGGTGGCGGACGCCGACCTCCGGTGGCACAACTCAGTTCTGACTCAGGTCGGGAAAACAGAACGGGCGCTGGATGGTTTCTCATGGTCAAGAATGTGAATAGATGCAAACGGACCATAACCAGTTGTTCTTGGGTGCTTCTGTCTGCCGGCTGCTCTTATACTTTATACAGAATCATCCTGAGCAAGTAGATACAGCTTTTTCTCAGGTTACAACTAATCTATTTTGCATTTATTATTGCAATCACAGTTATATTAGAGTGTTTCTTTGTCCATATGTTTCTACAGTATTTCCCAATCAGACCATGTTTTTGCTGCCAGTATTTTACCAACAGTTTTGAGGCTGTGTATGGTTAATTTCTCTTCTCCAACAGGCGGTGAGTGACAAAAATCGTCAGATCTCCATGTTGGAACTGCAAAAGGACGCTCTCCTCGGACAGCTGGACGAACTGCAGGCCCACTGACTGCCAGGCCGGCGGTACATGTGCACAAAATCACTGCTGTGCTGCACGGCAAACCTTTCATTTTTCTCTGAATGTTGCATGGTTGGTCGCTTTTCTAACTACTTGTAAATATGTATTTAAATTAATAAATTACAGTTAATGATGCAATATTTGTATCTGGTTGTTTTTCCCCCCCCCCTGTTCCATGTGGCACTTTCTCCAAAGGGCTGTTGCTGTTGAACATACTCACTGTCATCATCGTGAGTCCTATTGACTTTATCAAAGCCAGGCCCTGCTGTCATCTGGCAACATTAAGTAACTTAATGTCATAATTGTAGCTCATAATTAACAAGAGGCGAAAAATTGCGAAAAAAGCTTTCAAAAATCAATGGATAACACCGTAGTTCAATATATGAAGGAGGCACAGAAAATAAGATAACTGCCTTAACTAAGTACATTTACTTTAAGTACTGTGCTTTTTTGAGCTAAGTCACTAATAAAGTAAAAGTTTGGGAAGCACTGTGTTATAGTGTGTATGTGTGTGTGACAATGTAACCTACTGTTGAACAGGGTTTATACAAAATATGTAGTTAACAAACACAAGTCTGTGGATGTTTCAACTTTATAAGAAACTGAACTTATTCTGTAGAGAAAAATGCAATGGATTCAACTTTGACTTCCTCTTGGTGTAATGTCTCTGTTTCTGTTGCGTTAAGTCACAATACATTTTCATTTGGACTGACTGAGAAAGCAACAAAGACATTTTTCATGTAATCATTTATGAATGTATCGTTTCAAACAGTACTCGCTTCTAGTTCGGGTGCTGAGACTGACTTCCTCCAAGCCGGTTATGGCAGGATGTTCAGGAGCATGGTCAGGAGCGAACTTCATCCCCAGGGGTCACTAGAGGTGGAAGAGCTGGATCCTCAGCAGAGTCTGTCTGTGTGCAGACTGAAACCTGCTCCACTGATCATCACAGGCTCCAGATGAGCAGATGTGACAGGAGCTTCAACACCAGGGGTCACTGGAGGAGGCAAAGGTGGATCCTCGGCAGAGTCTGTGTTCCTGCTGGGGTCTGTGGAAGATGAGAAATTCCTTCAGGTTGATTTCTGTGTCTGGTTCACATTAGTTTTAATCAGAGGTCAGAAGTTCACAACAAGGTGGCACAATTCAACATTTGGAGCAAGGTTTTATACCATTATATCAAGGCAATTCTGGCCGGTGATTCATCTGGAGTCCAAGTAAGAGCTGGAGTACTGTTCTCAGCAGAGCTGGTGCCGGAGTTCGGTGCAGGCTGCTCGGCCTCAACCTGGCTGACTGGTTCATCAGCAGAGGTCGCGTGATGTGATGGAGCTGCAGCCACAGGAGAGTCTGGTCCCCCGGTGGGCCTCTGGACTGTGTCGTCACCGTCCTGCACCGAGGGAGTGTCAGTGTCGGCCTGTGGCTGGAAAAGCGCACAAATCTCCCTTGTGGCAGCTTCGGCTATTTCGTCCAGCAACTGGGCTGCAAAACAGTCAACCTTCTGCCTCAGGATGTCCTGGGGGTACATCTGCCTGACCTTCTCCTGAACAGCCAGGACCACGGCATCTCTGATGGGGCGGGAGACGTTGACTCGATGCAGACCACCGGACAGAGCCCTCGTGACACGATTTATAACAGCCTTTGTGAAGCCAACAGCCATGTCGCTGAGCTCCTGGGAGGGCATGTTGAGGTAGGTGGTGGGAGGAGGCAACCAGAAGCCCTGCAGGACTTTTGGAACCACTTCCACCACCACGTCCCACGGGCCGAGCAGTTTGGAGCCGGGAGTCGCCTGCAGCTGCTCCGTCAGAATCTGTCCAAACTTCTGAGCCAAGTTCACCATCTTGGGATTTTGGAAACAAGGAGGGATGTCCTCTGGGCACTCGAGCAGCCACCTTGCTTCGAACTGGACGTCTCTCATCTTCATGCTGGTGAGAACATCCATCACCATCTTGAGAAACGGCTGGACGTCATCATCGTACCCCTCCCGTTCAAAGTCCCAGAACCTCATTCTGAGGGACTTGTTGCTCTCCTCTAGAAGCAGGTCCGTCATGTCCTCGACAGTCACCTCAGATGGGATCCTGTATTCCTGCTGAAGCCTCAACAGTTCTGTCAGCATAGCAATGTTGTTTTTGTAGGAGAGGATGTGCCAGCAGATCTGCAGAGCCCTTTCATAAATAGGTGTGTCAAACATCACCTTGATGGGTCCGTAGATGCCCTTGCTGCCTTCAATGAAAGCCATCGCTGCAGCAAATAAAAAACACTGAAGAACTGTCAAATTGCAAATGAAAATTTCCAGAGGGTTTGAAGTTCACCACCAGTCTCCAGAGATGTCCAACAGATACTAATATTTGAGGAGAAACAAGAGTCAACGGTCAAGGAGATCAAAGCGAAGATGTCACCCAGCACTGCGAGCGAACATATGCAAATTCAGTGTGTGCCAGGACGAGGCGGTGATTGGAGGACGTCATTAGATCCTACATGCTGCCATCTTGTGGTAAAATCCTATTATTGCACCGTTTAAGTTATTGAACTAATGTCACTTGGTTCAAACAGTAGGTACAATACTACAGTAAGTGTTATATTGTTCACACATTCGTACTAACAATAAATAACTCGATGATTTTCAGTCTTGATTCAACATTTGTTCATTTGTGAATCAGACATGGAAACTGTTTAGAAACAAAAATTAAGTTATAGATACTGTATTTTGAATAGGATCTGACATTGTGAGCCAAAACATCTCAGTGGTGACGTGAACTTCAACCTGTAGAGACGGACTCACTGATGCTCCCAGTAATGAACACAATCACTTCATCCACCTTTAGATTAAAAGAGCTGCTAAGAAAACATCAACCAGTTTATCGAGCTAATAACATGACATTCAATTCTTTGTATTCAAAAAACGAAAAATCCACTATTAAAAATGTATCATTTTTAATCACACAATCACTGCAGAGATGGTGAATCAACGATGTGGAAATGAAAGCGAGACAAGTCATTCTTCAAAGCTGCAATGTATTCGTTTTATTTACAAGAAAATACATCTTCATCTTTCAACGTAAAGTGACCTCAGCACATGATTTCTTAACAGCTGTCCCCGTACGCCGACGTACCGCCTGAGGTTGGGGAATACAGATTCCTACACATGCACAATGAGATCTCATTAAAGGAGGTCTGAGCTAATATTACAGGAATTAAAAATATCAAATAGTTATATATAAGTATGGGAGTTTTGATTGCAGACAGAGCCCTATTTAAAGTAACTATGTATTCAATCTAAACTGTAGTCATCCCTGGCTCTGAGAGGAGAATCACTGCATGTTGTTTCTGTGAACCAGCACGGTCTGATCGATACCTCAGAAACTCTCGACCTTTCATAAATATTGATCGGACTGCCTTACACCACTGGAAGAACATGAAAGTTCAACTTGAGAAGCATTGTCCTTTCCGTAATCCCACTTCACAAACCACACGTCCAGTCAATCCCACTTGAAACACACTTCTTGACCTCATCACAACACGACGGACACGTTCAATCTCTTACTCACAAAAAAAGGACGATGGAATGAAAAATTTTCGGTGTCAAAGTTTTGTTAGTAAGGACGTCATTACTGTACACGGCGGAGTCACGCAGCGTAGCGGACCACAAGATATCTCCGTTTGTTTCATGAGGGGAAAATACATGATGAGGTGCCTCACAAGCTCACCCGTGGATAATTATTAACTCCACTGAGGAGATGATGTTTGTTTTTGTTTTTGTTTATTCGTCAGGTGGATAACGCAAAAAAGCCCTTTTGGGCTCTTTGGCAGGATTTGTGGCGAACGTGGCGCAGGGGATGGTGCACGGGGGTCAAGAGAGAACATATTCAATTTTTGGACCAGATCCAGTTTAAGAAGGGAGATAGAGCATCTTCCCACATGTATTTTTATATCAGGAAATTATGACATATGGATCCAGATGCAGCACTGCGCTCTCTTGTGGAGCAGTTAACCTGACTGAACTGTTACCAATACAATGGGACAACAGCTCCCCGTCTAATATTTCCCTGGAGAAAATGTGGCGTGAAAAGTTTCTGTGAAAGCTCACAGAAAACACACTACGTTGCAGCGGCACGATCGCACAAAGGAAGACGGCCCCTTTTTACTTGAGATAATGCTTCATCGCAGACTGTTATTCATTCCTATGTATTTCCGGCACCGTCCGCCCTTTAGCTGACCTTGTGAACCAGTGTCACTTTGCAGACTCTGTGTCATTCAGCGGCTCCTGTCAACAGAGTCTGACTGACCCCCCCCACACACACACACACAGCGATCAAATGAAAGCAGAAAAAAACTCTTATTTTTTTGTATGACAACAGTATTCCTGTTATTATTCCTTTGGATATGAGGAATTCATTTCAGTCACTAACTATATTTATTTTTCAGTCACATTCGGGGGGGGGGGGGGGGGGGGGCAAATCTCAAGTGTGTCCTTCAGTAACCTCGCAGCCGTCACCCCGCTCGGACCAGGGCTGCATTCAAATGGTCTTAAATCCTTTTCTGTTCTCGTCCACTAAAAGCCAAAAGAGGAGGTTTTCAAGGGTTAAAAAAAATAAATAAAGTAAAGACGTGGCAATTTTAGACATCCTGAATGGAGTCAGAGCTCAGGTCATAAAAAAAAAAAGGCCTGAGAGCGTCATTCAACTTTGACGTGTATGAAACAACATACAATATATGTTCCGTATCAATCTAGATAATGCAGATGTAGTTAAATTAAAAAAGCCATGTTCCTGTTCTGCCGATGATGTGACTGATTGTCCATTCTCTTCATGAAGACGTGCACGCGGACACGAAGGTTTGTCGCCGTGCACGCTAACAAATCAGTGGCATATTAAACCAGCGAGATGACTTGGTATTCTCACACTGTGCTCGTCCCTCGAGCCCGACAGTGACAGTGGGTCGAGTCGCGTGGATGCAGGACAGTGTGAGAATTAGATGAAGAAAATCCTGCGTTTGTGTCACATTTGAACCAATCATGTGTATATTTCACTGCGGCCAATGTTTCTAATGTGGCGCTAACACACGCTAATGAATTTAAATGTTTCTAGGTGATTTTTGTGTCACTTACTTTAGGACCATTATGAATGAAAGCACGTCTGTGGTGAAACCTGCAGACTAATAAATGAATGGCACAATTGTATCACATGATTCCCCCCGTCCCATTGAACCCCAGTATAAATTGGAGGGGCCTGGTGCACCATACCACAGCCTAGATGTGCAGGACATGGCTGGAGCGTGGGCACAGGTCTCAACCTCATAATAATAATATCAATAATACCGGATAAATAACATAAGCAGCCACTGCCACAGCTTAGAACCACCACATAAAAAAACACAGTGTTTCTCCTTAGAGCAAAAATAGAGTTCACGCAAACAAATCACTAGCTTCACAGTATCACGACCTCGGGGTAAATTGCTGGTGACGAACACTGAGGCTAGATGAGGAGGACAAGCACAATCTACGTGTGACTGCAACTGGAGAAAAAAAACGCCAGTTCCCTCGCGTCGGCCATCGAAGCAGCTTAGGTCTATAAACAAGTCTGACCCCCACGCTCTGTACCTCTGAATATATTAGCCCGATTAGGAAACATGCAAAATTTTGTACAACCCAATAAGGCCTTGAAATATTATGACATAATAAGAGTAGAATATAATCTGGAATATGTAAGTGTATGTGAACATACACTTCCATTGTAGAGAGGTGGGAAATAAAAAAATGTTTTTTTAAATCGAATTTATATGATAGTCCAGTGCCTCTGTGCGTTAATGTGCATGTAAAACAGGCTCAAGAGGACTCGCAGTCCCAGCGGGCACCTGACACGCAGCAGACACACACACAGTGTGTTTTGTGTCAACACGAGGAGAGGGGAGTAGCTTCGACAGGTGGCCGGTGTGTGTACGTGTATCTGAAAGGCCACCAGTGCCCGCCTTGCTCTCGCTCCTCTTCGTTTCAACGGGGCCCCTTCGGTTTCATTGTGTTTGTTCACGAAACCACAACTGCTATAGTTGTTGGAGTCGGAGCTGCGTTGCTAATAGCTCTAATAATAGACCTCTTCTTTATCGCAAGTCAGCAACGGAGCCCGCGTCGGTGGCTCGGGAGTCTCGTATAACCCGACGAGGCCTATAAAAGTGAGGTATAGAGAAACGGACTGTACTGCGGGCGTTCACTGGCCACAAACCAAGCAAAAGGCAGATTGTGACTCGGTGAAGAACAGTCTCACGCGACCTCCGGAAAACAAAAGAGGTCATGTGGTTGTTCAGCGAATTTCGCTCGAATTTACCGATATAATCACGCAGATAAAAACAAAATGTGGATCCTGCAGAGCCCCCCCCCCCAGTACACTGAGTGTGGAATACTTTTTTGACAACATTTAAGTGGTTTCAATATTTAAAAAAAAGTTTTCCAGCTCGAAACACAGTGGCCGTCTCGTTTCACCGTGCGCTACCACGACGAACACCGACAGCCCCCTAAAAAGCAGAGTAAAGTGACAAAAAACAAACTGAAGACGTGAATCGTCGCGGTCAACTTGAGATTGGTCAGTTCTGCCAGAAATTATCTGGCGGTTGATGTATATATGTATATATATATATATATATATATATATATATATATATATATATATATATACACACGAACCAAACCATTTGAGGTCCACCATTGACATAATGTGTGCGGCCACAGTACTTGAATTCACTTAGCTTCCGCCCCTCCCTCTGTTTCTCTTCTGACTGGAGAGCAGGGCAAAGGAAAGATTTGAAAGAAGAGGGAGAGGAGAGAGGGAGGGGAGAGCTGAAAGACTGGTTGGCATTCACAGCTCTCCTGCTTTGACGGTAGAGGCTCGGAGCAAAAGAAGAAAAGAAAAAACATCTGAGCAAGCAAAAAAAAAAAAGACTACTTACAAACCCCCTCTACATTTCTTTTTGCGTTTCATTGCGTTTCCGTCTCCCACACTCTCCTCCTCTCCTCACTTCAGTCTCTGCTCTTTTCCCCCATTGTCTCTTTCCCCCTCTGGGCCCCTGCCTCCCCTCCCTCTCCCCCTCCCCCTCTCACTCCTCGGCTGTCCTGAGGACAGAGTCGTCTCCCAGGATCTTGCAGAGCTCGTTGAGGCGATGCTGCATCTCGGGGATGCCGGCGAGCTGCGCCTCCAGCCGCTGCTTCTCCTCGGTGAGCGTGAGGCGCGTCGCCGTGTCCAGCTGCTCAAAGCGCCAGCCGCCCTCCCCGTCGAACTGCAGCAGGTGGGTGTGGTACTTCCTGGAGGTGGAGATGCATATATATATGTATATGTATATATATATAACATTTTATTAAATGAACATGGAAAGGGTTCCGTGTCTTACCACAGGGAGGGTCTGTGCGTGATGGAGAGCAGGGAGATGCCAGCGTCTTTGGCGGCCTGGAAAATCTTCCCCTCCACGTCAATGCTCACGGCACTGGTGCACTCATCCAACAGGGCATATTTAGGCCTGACACACACACACACAACACACACACACACACCACAACACAACACAACACAACACAACACACACACACACACACACACACACACACACACACACACACACACACACACACACACACACACACACACACACACACACACACACACACACACACACACACACACACACACACACACACACACACACACACACACACACACACACAGGGGAATGCTTTTAAAAAATTGCAAATCCATCCAGTTGGAAACGGATGAGTTTGGCTATGTTGTCATGTCATGCGAGTACACACATGATGTAGGTGGTATTTTACTTCGTTAGATTAAGGCTGATCCAGGCAGAGATACTTCAGTCTGGACTGATCAATACTAGGTTTATCGATCGTTCTCCTTACTTGTGGTAAAACATGCGAGCCATGCCCATCCTCTGCTTCTCGCCCCCCGACAGCACGTCCTTCCAGTCCAGTTCAGCATCCCAGCCTGGACACAAAACATGATGTCATACA
Organism: Scophthalmus maximus; assembly: GCF_022379125.1. Taxonomy (NCBI): domain Eukaryota; kingdom Metazoa; phylum Chordata; class Actinopteri; order Pleuronectiformes; family Scophthalmidae; genus Scophthalmus; species Scophthalmus maximus. The sequence continues at coordinate 14,092,005 of NC_061526.1, read as the reverse complement.
GCCTCGACGGCTCTAGAGATAACTTACAGATAGTGATTTTGTTTTTTGGAATGGACATAAAAAGAGCATCATATTTATTTCAGGATGGAGATCAGCATTTAGAGTATGATGGGACACAAAATATCTATTTTATTGTCGTGGAAACTGTGGGCTACATTATACTTTTACATTAACAGTCAGTTAATAATGTATTCATAGCAGTGTAATGAATAATTCAAATGTAAACAGAAGGATTTAAAAAAAAGTTTTTATGTGGCTCTTATTTCCACAAAGGACACTAGAAGACTGACGTTTGCTGAAGGGGTTGAACCAGTGTCACCATCAGACATCTTTCCTGTGGACGAAACGGACCCGGTCCCGTTGCCAGTTACACTGCCTGTGTGCGTGAGTGAACTGACCGGTTGTGCGTGAAGCCGGCCGATTTCTCAACACTTCCACAGTGCAGCCATTCATACATTAAAATCCTCTTTTGCTGCCCTAAGCTTCGTACAGTAGCTGGTTTTCAACAACAATAGGTCTGTTTTTTCTGGCGGTGAGAGAAGAGCGGCTGCCAATTAGTCGCTGACTCGAGTTTGGGAAACACAAGGGTAATACCCTAGTGCATGACCAAGTACACACACACACACACACACACACAGATGACCTACGTCTGTTTGATCCCAAAACACCAGAAGACTTGCACTGCAGCTACAGCATGCGATTTAAAAAAGAATGTTACAAGTCTGATTTTTAACACAAAAGATGACTGATTTTGGAGATTAACACAATTTTACCAACTGTCGATGACTTTATTTCAAAGGAGCATTGAAGGAGAGTTCGACCCCCAATGGAAGCTTATGGTTAATATTTGTCTGACGGATGTTTTGTGTATTCTACACTTGTGACGTTTGTCTGATGGTTATTTTTGTGTTTTTCTAGGTTTTGAATTAAGTTTCAGTTGTCAAAACTCTATTTCAAGCAGTTTTTGTCACTTGAACTTGACTCAACTCACATATCCGTAAAGCGGCTGTCATATCCTACCTCCCTCTCTGGTGACGATATGGTTGAGGTTGACTATGTCCAAGATGGCCTCCAGGTCCTTGTCACTCAGGCCTCTGGCAGCCATGTCCTCCACTGAGTCGGGGTAGATCACCTGGTCCCGCAGTGAACCAATGGACATGTAGGGCCTGGAGAACACAAACAAACACACACACGCACGCACGCACACAAGTGTCTCCTTTATTAACGCTCAAAGAAAAGAACCAGCTGGACAAAGGAGGGCGTGACTGTACAAAGCAACACATTTTTCACACCCTCAACAAGAAACACGCTAAAAGAAAAACAAGACACCCGTTGTGCTTCGTGCTTTGTTTCTATTGCAGACGGCGTATTGGATTTTGTTACAGCTGCCAGGCGGCCGTCTCATCCGACGTATAAAATATTTACCGCCCCGCAGGAGGGAGTCTGCTGAGTCAGCGGCTCTGAGCAGCCTGGCTATAAGATTACGGTTCAAGTTTTGTTTCACTTCAGCTCGGTTTTAGGGACGACAGGACGTGGGCTCGAATTTTTGCAGGGTTCGCTGGTCAACCTGACTGTTACAAATTCAGAAAAAACACACGGAAATTCTTTCGGAATGATCAGTTGAAAAACAATCAGGTACTATTTAAAAATAACCTAAACGTTTCAGTTACAATGTCAAAATGTCACCAGCTTCTCACTTGTGACAACTGATGCTTTGTCATATATGGTAATAAACTGAATATTTTTAGATTTGCTCCACGGATAAAATAACTAGAGCTGCAACAGTTAATCGATCAATTGATTAGTAATCGATTACTAAATTAATCGCCAAACTATTTTAATAATCTTTCAAGTAGTTTTTATGGGAAAAAAAAATCCAAATTCTTTGATTTAAACTACTTCAATCTGAATATTTTCTTTGCTCCTCTATGACAAGAAAATAAATATCTTTGGTGTGTGGACAAAACAAAACATCATCTTGGGGGTTTGGGAAGCACAATCAACATTTTTTTGGCCAAACAACTAATCAATCAATTGAGAAAATAATCAACATTGAAAATAATCGATAGTTGCAGCTCTAAAAATAACACATCCGAATATTTTAATTTTAGTTTTGAGAGAGTGTGTTGAGCACATTTTCACTTCTTTCTTGACATGGACATTGAGATTAATTGAAAATAAATGACCTTTAAATTCACTGATGACGAAGAGCTGAACACAGAGTTAATGATCAATTCTGATATAATCATTCAACGAGTCAATTTCATATCAGGCACTTTTTTATCCCTCAGAGGTCAGGGGTTAAACTTTGGATAATAATAGTTGCCTAATCATTCAACAGAGTTACCACAGTTCACTGGAGCAAACGATGGATTGGACACATGGTTTTGTCTTCACTTTATGAAAATAAAACCGGCAAAACTATCGATTAAGAATTAAAAAAGTCTCAGATAGTTCTACCTCGTGTTCTTCAAACCTCATCTTTGTGTATAATGAAGAAAAATGTTGCAACCGAGAGGATCGAAGACGTCTCTGGGTGGTAAATATTTCACAGTCGCCAGTGCTCTTGTTTCTCTTTGCCACCCTCACGCACATAAACACACACAGGTCCCGTTACAGTGGATTCACTTACTGGTACGGTTCACCCGTACAATGATTAAACCCTATCAGCAGTTTTGGTTGCACTCACTGCTGTGGGATATCTGAACACTGGATGTGTGAGAGTGTGTGTGTTTGTGTGTTTACCTCTGAGGGATGTAGAACATGTGCTGAGGAGAGGGCTTGTGAAGCCGGCCGCCGTAGACGGGCCAGAGGCCGCTGAGGATCCTAAACAGGGAGCTCTTGCCACAGCCGTTGGGCCCCGTGATCAACAGGTGCATGCCCTCCTCTACCTGAAAATGGAGAGATTTCCGATTATGAATCCTCCTGGAGTGGAGCTGGTAATATTGGAATAAGTCATTAAGATCATAAAGCTGTGGAGCGATAGGAAGTGTCGGTGGTTGTGCGGATGTTCTGCACACAACATTTTACGTGACAATTTGTAGTCGCTGTATTCGCTATATATTCTTTTATTACAGCCCATGTGCAACAAGCTGCGACACATCGAATATATTCAAGATACCGGCCACCCCTACATCCGCTAATTCGAATATGTGATTATAAAGTGGAGTTTGGAATAAAGGATCATTCTGGTGCTTTTTTTCCATTCGGCTAAAGCAAAGAGACACTAAACAACGGAAGCAAAATGGCCTGATAGACAGTGAGGAAGCCAGTAGAGCTTCCGTCTCACCTTCACATTCAAACAGGACACGACCACATCCCCGTTGGGTGTGATGATTGGTACATTCTCACACACGATGCCTTGGTCCACGTCTATCACTTCACCTGGCGACACAATGGAGAGAAAAAGGCATGGAGACGGATTAAAAAGACAGAGCGCATGTGTATTAGAAGATTAGACTCTGAACGCCACTGTATAAGTATGGATATGAATGGGATAATGCCTACATAGCAGGAATTATGGGGTTAAAAATAGAAAAAAAATCCCCCTCTGTTTTACTTCCCTAAACCCAATAACAGGAGATTCATTCACAGGGTCAAGTGATGTTTACACGCGGATATTTATGCAATGAGCCTCCAACCAACCGTTGACTTGGATGCCGTTGCTTGCTAGTAATGTTGTGTTGTTGAATGTATTCTGCTTATGCGAGGCGCCCCACTTAAGGGTTTGGCAACATGCATAACATTACCCATTAAATAAGAAGCTCCTGAACTGTATTTCAACCTCTGGAGGTTACTTGAGTGTACAGCAGAAGAGGCCTACCCTTTATCTCCAGCGGCCCATCTATGTGCATCTCGGGCTTGCTCTTCTTCTCTTCTCCCGTGGTGGTCGACAGAGACGAGCGCTTGTAAACTCCCCGCTGGACGTCCTCGAACACCTTGAACATGTTGTGGACACGTGCGGTGTAGCCTGCCAACTCTGTGACCTGACCCAAAACACACACACACACACACACGCAGGGATCAACGGTCAATGTCAGGTCAAAGAGGGATGTTAGTGTAACCAGGGAACATCGGACTGTGGTGTGGATCAGAGAGTATGTGGAGATGTGCACAGCAGATGACTCATTTGAAAAGTAGTAATCACATCAGGGCGGAAAACACTAGTCAAGTGACTTTTAGAGTTTGAAAACAAGCAGAGGGCTTGAGCAGTTTAATAAAAGTGAGGATGAATTGATGAAATTATAAATTAGAAGCAATGGCATAACCAATTTTTTGAAATGGTTTGCTAAAAGTTATGTACTGTAGAAATGTTAAAACATATAACACATATAACAAATTGATAAATGGCTAAACAAAAGATAAACACAAAAGTCTTTAAGTTCAAAAGGTGAGGAGCAAAACAATTGCCTTCATAAGCAACTGGGGGGTGTTCTGCATTCAAATATTATTAAACTCAACAGAAAAAAGGGGGAAAAAAATACCCCTATTGCTTTGACGGCATCCTGGAGCGAGACGATGTGGCTGTTGACACAGCTTGATTGTATTAAACAACAAAAACTAATTCTGGGAATTCGCCGGCACCACGTGGGCCTGCAGAGACGGGACAGGGGTGATGAGCAACAGCAGCTTATCGCAGCTTTGTGCATTACTGATCATGAAACGTTTTTCCGTCGTCACTGAAGAAATAAGACTTTTCTGGGGGGAATGGGTCTGAGCGGGGCGACTCAGAGGGAACAGAGCGAGGAGTGTATGGAGATTAATCTGGAGAGTAAATGAAAAAGCGAGGGAATGCTTCTGACGAGCTGGATTCACATGAAAGTAAGCAAAAGAGAGTGGTGGCGAACTAAAGCTGCTTTCGGACATGCACCGAACTTGTCCGGGGGGCTGGGTTTGAAGGAATCGAGTAGTGTGACCCCCCCCCCCCCCCCCCCTGCAATTACATGACAGAACGTAGTGTAGTATGAACGGTACAGCGATCTGACGACTTTGAAAATCGCGTGTCACACCCAAGGATAGTTCGGCATGCTGGCTGGGGTTAAGGATTGAACCGCAAACCTTCTGGTTAGTGGACGACCCAACACTTGCTCAACCACTTTGAAGGTATGTACTGTAGGTATTTACCTAATGTAAGTAGGTAAACAATGAGTTACAAAACTACCTAAGCAAATAGTCTTCAGGGCTCCAGCAGGAGCTAATATATGCACTGGCCAAGTGCACACTGCTTAGGTTCAGGTCAGTTCATCTGATAATGGTCTTTACTCATTTGCCAAAAAAGGTGCTTTAGAACATAATATTGGAGAGAGAGATGGAGAGAGAGAGAGAGAGAGAGAGAGAGAGAGAGAGAGAGAGAGAGAGAGAGAGAGAGAGAGAGAGAGAGAGAGGGGGAGGGAGAGAGCAGGAAAGTGAGGAAGAGATGCAGAAGTGTGGGATGGAGGATCAACAGATGGAGGATTATTCACAGCGTGTCTTAGCCCAGAGAGAACGAGCTCCACCCACGGGCACGAACGCACGCACGCACGCACGCACGCACACACGCACACAAACACACAAAGATTCACTGCTGGTTGACCTACAGGGACATTTGAGGCAGGACATTTGGCATAATGAGGATATGATGCCTAAAGATTCCTGTGTTCAGTCGAATGCAGTCTAATATACATAACAGAGGAGCAATGTGATCCAACCCAACACGTGGATTATACAACATGAAATTACAGGATCTTTTTTTCTTAATAAATAATTTATAAAGCTGTGACAAAGCTATCAGACGGGCCTCAGCGCTAGATGAGGACAAAACAAGGCCTGCGAAGAACGAAAGAGAGAAATCTATGAGATGAGTAACCAGCTAGCACGAGCTGGGACATGTCACAGGTCTATCTGACCACTTACGCACGCACACGTACACACACACAAACACACACACACACACCTGACTAATAACTACAGTGCGCACTGTGGTATAAAATAATCAGTGTTTGGAGGCGTGAGCAATGGCACACTGGCTCAGGAATGTGCTCCATCTCTGCTGCCTGGTTGTTGCACACACACACAGGCAGGGGCTTGCTGCTACTCACTGTACTCGACACACACACACACACACACACACACACACACACACACACACACTCACACAGAGAACGGAGCTGCATAAAACTCGCATTTTCCAGGTAATGTTTAGCAACAGATAGTTGCATAGCTATTGACGATTACATGAGAGAGCAGGTGTCTCGTGATAAATGGAGGCAGACGACATTCTTCTACGCGATTAAAAGAGTTTCAATTCGCCCTCAAGCGCAAACCGCAAGTTCACAGACAAGTCCGACCTGAAAGTTACATACTTTCCATAGGGAATTACAGGTTGCCCTGACAGAAACAACATGTCAAAACACAGGGAGGGCCTGCGATCCAAAGTACAACCATCTGCACTGCAATACAGCCTCACCGCACATGTGCCATTGCTAAATCCTCTTATGGTCCGTAAAATGCAGCCAGAGAGAGAGAGAGAGAGAGAGAGAGAGAGAGAGAGAGAGAGAGAGAGAGAGAGAGAAGGCATGAATGGCTCTTGCTTTTCCCCCCTCGTTTTGGATTAAAATGCAACGAGAGATCAGGGATTTGGCCCTGAGTGAACAAGGCCTTTCATTCACTGATTTCTTTCTTTTGCCTTTTTTTTCCAGTCTGTCTCCAACACGTTCCTGGGCGCACACGGCTAGCTTGGAATTTGCAAAGAGGAGAAAGATGGATGTGCAGTACAGCAAACATCTGTCAATCACTCCTGTCTGCATATTCATCCATGCAACCATCTGCTTGACCGCTGGTCCACATGAACATCGGCCAATCAAACCACCCGACCACCCATGCCTGTATATCTGCTCAGGAATATATTGACAATTCTTTTCTTTCCTCATAAATGTAACACAGCATGGTGGAAAGTTAGCTCTTCCAGTAATTTTGATATATTCAGTGTTTCCCCTACAATAAAATTGTTATGGTAAACCTAGGCGAAACAATGTTATTTATATATATATTTTAAACTATTTCCATGTCTGGCAGGTTCTCAAAGGATTCCTCAAAAGCACTGATGGATAAATAAACACAGACCCCCCCCAAAAAGCTGCAACGATCTTTCATCTTATCCTGAATATTGTGATGGCACAATGTTCAATATGTCAGCAATTTGTCAGAAATAAATGCTGATTAAATCTCCATTGCAATCTCCCAAAAATGAGGCCTGGTATAAAACTGAGAAAAGGGAGCACATACTCACATGGAAGCAACTGGAATCAGAGAATGTTTGAAATATGACAAACAATCAATTGATTATCATAATGGCTGCATATTCATTTTCTGTCAATTATTGTTTCTAAACATGTGAGCAGTGCAGTTATCTGGAGGTAGGGGGAGGTCTATCATAGTTTTTTTTAGATTGGCTCCATCCAGAAATGGAGCAAGATGGTTCAAAAATGACTTACGGTTTTTATGAATTGCTATATTATAATTTCTCTGGGCCATATGTACCTTGTTTTAAAGCCTTGTGGCTATCTTTTATTATTTTAATGACTATAGTTTTGATATTTTCAATAAAAATGAAAAAACAGAACTTTTAATAGAAAACAGGGAGGGCAAAGAAAGCAGTGATAGATGGGGGAGAACCCCCAGCTGATTCTTTTCAGGCATCACTCCAGCAACACGACATAAACTTCCACATGCCTGCGTCCTCACCTCTTTGTAGGATGACATGATCCTCTCGATGGCGTCGGCCCCCGAGGCCAAGAGGTTGCGGGCGGTGGTGAAAGCCTCCGTCCTCTCGCTCACCTTCACCTGCGTGTGGCCATCCGCCGTTTCTGGAGGCGAAAAAAATGCGGGTTTAGGAAACTGCAGAAAAGAACTACACACGTTACGTTAAGCATCAAAAACTTCCGCTCCATGGCTCACGGTGACTGAACGTGTCATATCTTTCCCATTGAGAGCCTGTTCACACCACTGAAATGTGTTCACATCCCTTACATCCCAGATACCGTCCAAAGACATGTGAGCTGTGGCTTCTGCTTTTCACTCGCGCTACGGATTTGACTACGAGCGAGTGCGTGTGGGCCCGCCTACCATTGTCGGCAAAGCCAGTGGCCGTGATGATCGGCACGGCAACCATGACGAGCCCACAGCTGCTCCACACGTACTTCATGAGGAACTGCTCGATCATGATGTACCAGAGGCGCTTGGACAGGATCAGCTTCATCTGGTCCGCCAGGGCCCGGTAGCACTTCTGCAGCTGACGCATCTCCACCTGCGACGGACAGTGTATTACAGTTTAATTACAGTATATTACAGTGTATTACAGTGAACAGCAGATCACTGACTCCATGTGATGGCAAATCACACGCGAGGGATGGGAGTCCTCAGTGAAGCTGGAGCATCTGTTGTGTCACCGCCAGTCGGCCTGGTTGTAATCTGATCACACTGATATACACGTGTTATGACGTTAAATTATTGCATTAACTTTGTCACTGGTTGCCAGACGTAATACAGTTAAAACAAGCCTGGACTATACTGTACCAACTGAGCAGCAGGTTGTGATTTATGCAGACGGGCTAAGTGTTACTATATTGTTCATAGTGAAAAACATAATAGCACTTGGTATTTTAATGATCTGTTAAAGGTGACATATTATGCTCATATTCAGGTTCATACTTTTAATTTGGGTCACCACTTCAAAAGGTTTACATGCTCTAATGGTCAGAAAAGGCATCAGTGTTCTCATACTGTCCATTCCTGCAGCTCCTCTTTTCCCTCTCTGTCTAAAACACCTGGATTTCTTTTAGCCCCTCCCTCCCGATAAACCCCAGTCTGCTCCGATTGGCCATCTGGCCGAGTCTGTTGTGATTGGTCAACTGATTTCAAAATGTGTAGGAAATGTCACGCCCCTTCACCAGGTGAAGCCATACAGGCGGGGTTACCCCCAAAAAGAGTCCAACTGTGACATCACGGTGGGAGAGAAATCTGAACCAGTGGTTCAGAGCCAAGCTGTAGGGTTTAGCCAGCCACCAAAAAAAACACAGGGTGGTCTGTTTTCACAGTTTGTGGGCCGGCAGGCTCCACCGATACACACATTTAGGTGGACGAACACTAAAAATGTGATTTTTTACATAATATGTCACCTTTAATGGAGAATGTGGAATCATTTTCCTGTATCTCACACTGGAAATGACCAAATTGTGGGTGACACTGATGCTGCAGCAACTTCCCCACATGTCACCATTCATTCATCCCCTGCATACCTTGTGACCCCTGTAGAAAGCGATCTCCTCAGCATTCGCGATGATCCTGGAGTGCACGTAGCGCAGGTAGCCCTTCCTGTGAGCCTCCTCGGCCACCAGCTTCCCAAACCTGGGCGAGCAGGCGCGCAGCACCTTGGCGGTGGCGAAGACCACCAGTCCGGCCAGCAGTGTGGGCCCGCTGGCGTTGGCCCCCCTGGACCTGGCGGTCTGGATCAGCGTGTAGGAAGTGAGCACCACGTCCAGTATGGGCTTGGTGAGGTTCGAATAGAGGTGAGCCACCGACTGGGAAAACATCATCACGTCCTCGGTGAGCGACTGGTCCGGGTTGGCCAGCCTCCCGTCCATGTTGCTGACTTTGTAGTAGGTCTGGTCGGTGAAGTAGGTCCGGTAGGCATGGTTCACCAGCCGGGTGCGGAAGGCCAGGGCCAGCTTGCACTCCAGGTACCGGATGGCGCTGTTGACGAACGTGGCCGGGATGGCGATGAGGAGCCATTTGATCAGCTGGAGGATGAAGCTGCGCGGCTCCTTCTCCACGATCGTTTTGACGATCTTGCCGTCCAGGCTCGCCACGTATATCGACAGAAACGTCCTGGATACGAGCGCGAGCGAGTGCAAGGAGAGCAGCGCGAGCTCTTTGGACACGAGCTTGGGGAAGAGGATCTTGCCAAGCTCGAGGATCTGCTTGAAAAACGCTGCGTTCACCGCCGGAGACGGCTTCCCGCGGCCCGCCGCGTCCAGCTGCGCGTTTCCCGAGCAGGCGGAGCCGTTCTCCTCCTTCGAGACCCGGCGGTTCCTCCCGGGACCACCGCCGCTGCCGAGCTGCCTGCAGATGATGGGGTAGAGCGTTTTAACGCCGTATGCGGCCGCCGCAAGGAGCACGGCTCGCTTCGCCGCAGCAGTGCGGTCCCATCTCACTTTGGACGCCGCATCGAGGATGCCGGACATCTTTTCAAACGTTGGTGGTCTCAGATGACGGTCCGCACATCGGCCATCACCCGGGGCCGACCCGCCGCGTCGACATTAACGGGGAGACGGAGTGCCGACGGCTGGATTGATGAGGGGCGAGCTCGATACAGTACATGTACCGTTAGGTTACATCCTGCTTTCTTTCTTGGTGTTGCCGTCAAGTGACGTAAACTCCGCCGACTGCACTTCCGCTTACATCTGTCAAAATAAAACCTTACGGTCAAACTTCCTCTAAAAACCACGAGGGTACGTGAACCACACTTAACCACATTTCGCCCAGCTGACTACTTTACTGTGATGGTTTCCGGGAACTCGGCGCTACTTATTTCCGCCCTACGCTTTCACAGCGGCTCTTCTCATTGGTCGCGCCCCCCCCCCGGCAAAAACTCGATTGGTTGCGTGACGGACGTAAACAAAATTTGCCTCCACTGTTTCTGCTATATGATAAAAGGGAAGGAGACTGGGTGTTGAGTTTTCTACATCAGCGTCATTAATGTGTAGCTTCTAAATAAAAGACAAAAGGGAAACTATGCCTCCCTTCCTTGCAAACCATCGGTTAAATGCTGAAGGCACAAAATCACGTGGGAATAAATCGACAGTAGGAAGATAGTGAGCAGCCAACAGCATCAAGTCCAGCAGGCGGATGTACAGCACTGTAATACATCCCGATCTGTGCACTGAGAAAGATATGACCTCATTATAATAGTGAATAATCGAGTATATCAGTAAAACATTACTGTGAACTAAATTTGCTGGATTTTGGTGTCTGCTGTTTGGATACATTAGTCCCACACTGCTCTGCATTAAAAAAAAAAGTGGAGCTGCAAAAATCCACGGCTGCACAAACTTAAAACATTATTCCAGGAAGAACAGTATCGAATCTCTCAATCCACACATCATTTTCTGCTAGTACAAAACAATCTGTGCATATTAACTTTAAAAACCAGCTACGCTACGACCTTCAGCTTTTACATCTGCATCCTCTCCATTCTTCTTAAAGGGTTAAAATAATCAGACTTCCACAGTAGACCATATAGGTGAGGATGATGCCGAACACCATGCCTGCTCAGCAGGATTTAATCATTGCATTGATCAGATTCTGGTCAGTGACCAGTGTGGAGCATGCATGCTGTCCAGAGAACCCCCTTCAACTCCAGCGGGGTGTCAGGCTGCTGCCCAGAGAGTAGGATGCAGCACCACAGGAGGGTTCTCCAGCATCCCTATTCTCCGACAGACTCATCTTTGCCGTCTTAACTGCATGTGAAAAAAGACAACAGCTCCATTTAGCACAATGATGTTGTGCACATTTTTTTCTTCAACATGTCCAAAGAAAGAAGAACTCCACAAAATTTACTGCAGCATCTTATCATGAATCAGCTTCTTTTTCCTTCTGCTTCATTATGCAAAAACATTCCACCTGCCTTTCTCCATGAACCCAAAGAAAAAGAAATATATCACTTTCCCAAGCGCAAGCACGAACTTCTGCTGGTTCCCTCAGTGGCAGTTAGGGAAATGGAGGCAGAGCATTGAAGCTGCGGGTTATTGGGTAATTATACAGCTCCTCCATTAATTATCCAGGCACATTTGCAACTTCTTTTTCCAGACTCCAGAAGAAAAAGAAGAATGGCATGTGCATTTCCCAGAATGCAAGAAAGGATTTTAGGTTTTTGTGCATTAACTGGAGCTATAGGTTCAGTACCTACGACCCTTGAATCGACACTATTCCACAGATGATGGTGGCACAAGCAGCGTCCCACACAAATAGCGTAGTACGGTGCTGCCGTGCAACACTCACAATTAAAAACACTGACTTTTCATGACCTGGATATGTGAACTTGACAGTTCTCCCCGTGTCCCCGTGGGTTCCAGGAGCTCTGGTTTACACCCTCGCAAGCTGTAAAAAAAATATGAATATTAAACAAATTTAACCTGAAAGTTAAATATAAATATAAGGATTCACATGTTTATACAATTTAAGACCGTGTAAATGATTTACTTTAAACAAAAGGCTTAGAATACATTTTCTTGTGCCACAGAATTCAATGGATTCATATCTGAAAGAAAAGAAATAAAGCATTGCCCTCATATAAGAACCCAGCACTGCAGTCAATCATTGTGTTCATGTCACTTTCTTTTATTAACAGTAGCTAAAGTTATCAGGTCAGGGAAGCAGAACAAAAATTACAATATTTTAGCTCTAGAATATATGGAGTAGAGTTGTTATACTATTGCCATACAGTCTTCCCAAATAAATTTTAAAAATGAAAAAAAAAAGTGAGCTTACTGGTGTCATGATACCGAAGTCCAGTTGTTTCCAGGAAGAAAATATATATATTTTGTGTTCCCGTTTATGAACATTGCAGAGTGGCGCGTGCAGGGATAGTGTTTGTCCCTCGCGCATCATTAAAACGCGTCAGCGTTAGCCACGGCTAGCTGGCTAGCTACAGTAACAGTGCACCCTCAACTTAAATACACATTACATTCATTGTCCAAATGTTATACACGCATTGCCTACAGCTGTGCTGTTTCCACACTCGCCCACTCTCGAGTTTTTCCTCCGCGTCTCTGACAGCCGTCGACGATGAATTGGGTCGGGGGCTCGAGGTGAGAGGCGCGCTAATGTTTCGGTTTAGCCGTCGTGCTAACGTTAGCGTTAGCCTGCACATGTCGACGGAGCTGAGCTAGCCAAGGCTAAATGTTGTCGTGGATGTATTTGGCAGGAGCCGGCTGGTGACGAAGGACGATGCTAAAAAGCAGAGGGTGACTCAGCCAAAAACAAAACAAAAAAACACTTTACTGTTCCTTCCACACGCGCAGCCACGCATTAAAGGTTTTGCTCTTTATTTTCCCAGGAGTTCTTTGAAAAGAGAAAAATGCAAAAGAAGCTGAAGAACCTGGGGCTAGCTCTGCCGGCATCCCCCGGGGGAGCCGGCGCTGCGGCCACCGGCAGCGTGGACCTGGTGACCTTGTTCATAGTCAACCAGATCGCTACCAAGAAGGAAAATAAAGGTGAGGAGTAAAAGAAGTAGCAATGTGCAGGCAAACACGCTCAAAGTGAACCGAGAAATCGACAGAATGAGTTGAAAGGGGAAATGTTATCAGTCCTGCCTGGAACTACATCAGCCCCACTGAAAAGAATCTGACAAGTACTGTTTCACATGTGGCCTCTGTGGCTCTCAGAGTATACTCGGTTACAGACACGCCTCCACCTCTGTACATTCATCAACGCCTGTTTTTTAGCAAATGATGGCAGTAAAAAAAAGAAGTGTTCTGTGTTTTTCCAGATCTTCCTAAAGTTGCAGTTCTCGGCAGCGGCAGGAGAGGATCCAACAGACAGAACAACCCCCTGGTTCTCCCGATGAGCCCCTGTTCCCCGTCACAGCTGAGTCTGGTCGAGAGCCAGCCTCAGTACAGGTACAGCCGCAGCACGGTTTGTCAAAAGCAGAATCATTCTTTTTCCCAACTGAATTTTCCTCAATTGCCAGACAGTTTAATAGCAGTTAAATCAAGCTCAGAGAATTATGAATACCTTTTTTTTAACGACAAATCATCTTCCAACATGCTCTGTTTCGACATGTAGTGTTCACGGAATGACAAAGAGCAGGCACGTTATTCCACAAGGGTTCAGGTGTCAACAGGTAAGTTACCTTTAATTTCTTATCCTTGTAAAAATTTGCTGAACGTCAACTACTGTCGGTCTAAAAAAGCAATTCATTTTTCTCTGCCACGAGTTGTCACCGGTGCTGGAGTCACCTTTCTCCGACAACAGCGCGTCCGACTACCCGCCGCCCACATTCGCCCGCCTCAGCCCCTTCTCCTCCATGTCGTCCGCCTCCTCGTGCCAAGGTGGTGCTGTGAAGTATTTTTTGTCCATCAGACAAAGTGCACGAGATACAGTTACAGTTGATGTTAATTTGTGCATTGTTACCTGGCGTGAGAATATTTTACACAAGTTTAGGCCCAACTCCCACTGCTCTCCTCAGGTGTGTTCCCCCTGAAGTTGAGTCGTCGGCAGCTTCCTCCTCGCTGCTCCCCTCCGCCCTGGGTCACCTCCGGGATGAGGCACGTCCAGGTACAACAAAGGGAATTATTATGTTTCTAAGGAATATTTCACATGTAATAATACAACAACATCATCAATGCAATCAGGGGATTGCTGTATTCTTGCCAATAAATCAGTGTGAAAATGAATCCAGTCAAAGATTTGCTCAGAGGGGGATAAAATATATTAGTTGAATCGTGTTACTCTTCCTAAATTACAGTTTTAAAAAAAAAACCTCTTGTCTAACAAACCTCCAATTACATTTACGTCGGTGCTCTTGACTATTTTATTAAAAACTGGCAAATTATTGTTGAAAATTACAAAACAAGAAATGGGATTTGCAACATTTTTATTATCTGGGAAACAAGGGAATGATAACGGGCGAGACTCACATAGTTTAGATGGATAAATACATAGTATTGTAGACTAGTCTTTGGTCCCTATTGCTGGGAGGTGACAGTGTCTTCCCAGATATGATGTAACTCTAAAGTCTATTCTGAATTGTTATTTATTCTTTTGCTAGTTCCAACCTTTCTCCCAGCCCAGAGGGATGACAGACAATCTGCCCTGGTCCTGTGGATCCGACCCAGCGCTCTACCAACAGGAGACGCCCACGGCGGCGCAAGTCCTGTTCGGGAGTCCAGAACCAGAGTGAGTCCACCAATGGTGGTGTACAGGAAATGGTTATCTGCAATCCTTTAATTAACTGGTCAAAGCGCATGTGTTGTGTGTGTGTTATCACAGCGTGTCAGACGTAAGAGTCCGCGACGTCAGCTTCTCCCTTGATCAAACGGAGGACAAGGAGTCGGCGTTGGACTTCACGCTGCACCAGTCGGACGCCGAGCAGCATTTTGAGGAGGACGTCTTCAGGGGCTTCAGTAACGAAGACGACGAAAAAGAAGGTAAACGCCGCCTGGAAGCATTAAATTAAACTTATGTCGTCAGGTTTAACGTTCACAATGTATAATTCCAGCTTTTCATTTTGGGAGTGCAAGGTCCAAGATATACCTCAGAGATGGAACACCAGTCAAATCCTCAGCACCGCAGTAAGTGTTTACACTTAATGTACAAGCAATGAAAATATTATTATTGATAAGCTTCATGGGTTCAGTGTGTTCTCATCTTTATCCATCCAGAACTGTCCCTGACTTACATTGTGTGGGAATGGAGGCAAGTTCTCACATACACAATCATGTTAAAGTAGCCATCTACCGCCACCAAGTGGCAGAGTTTGTAATTGTCATGGTTGACCCTGGTTCTCTGATCATCACGAGCATTTTAACAGTATTCATGTGGACAGTGGCAGTTTCTCATGTCAGTCCTTTTTTCCATTCGCAGCTCTCCAACTGCAGTGACAAAAACTTCTGTAAGTTTACGTTGTGTACTTTATAAGTTGGAGGAAGAAAGATTAAAATTTAAAAGATTGCCCTCTTTTTTTTCTTCTTTTCATCCCTCAGCATATCCTGGACACAACAGTGGCCACGTGGAAAACTGCGGGTATTCACAGAGTTACTCCTGTGCGGGATGTTACCTCAGCTCAGACTCAAACGATGTAAGTGAAGTTGTCTCTGAATTAAAAAAATAAATATATCAGTAGTCAAAGTGATGATTTTGCCAGAGGGATCTGATCCAGTTCAAGTCACAGCAACATGTTGTCTCATTTAAAAAGCTTTCAATTTTAATTCAACTGTGTAAAGTCTCTGTCACCACAGTGCAAGTGTCTGTAGCTGAAATCCACAATAAACGTGTCCCGGACACGTCCAACATAATTCCGTCAGTTTCAGCTCTTCTTCAGATGCCAAACATCAGTCAGCACTCTTCTTTTTAGCAACATCAGACATGAACACTCTTGTGTTTTTCCTTTTTCTATCTGTATTCACAGGAAGAAGAATACTGCCCGCCATGCCTCCAGGCTTCTGCATCTTCACACGCGGAGCAAGCCTGTTGCGCACATGCCTCGAACCAGGGCTCAAAGGGGGAGCCAGAACACGGGCCTCTCACCCCACACATAAAACCCCAAATGAACGTCAAAGTTGATGAGACGGTTACGAATAACGCGGCGGACAAAGCCTCAGGAAGCGGCGGCCGACGGCTACGAAGCGGCACGGCTCAGTCTGCATCTATTCGCCCTCCGGTTCAAACTCTGACCTCAGAGATCTTCGAATGCAGAACACTCTCCGGTGAAACCAGAGACGCCGGGACCCAAACCGTCGCCTGGGAACGGTGCGATGCCTCGACTCAGTGCGGCTTCCTCATCGGGTCCGCAGCCCCCGGGTTCAGCATCGGCCTTCCACCTGTTGGCGTGTCGGTGCAATGTCTCGCCACCGGGAGGCAGACGGACACTGCCGCTGCCTCCGCAGAGCCGAGCACACACACTGCAGCCGCAACAGGCAACGGCGGAGGGAAGCATACGCCCTGGAGCAGGAAGAAACCCGAGGCTGGTTCCCCACCGGGCGGCTGTGGCTTCGTGACCAAATTCTCTGCCAACAACGACGATAGCAAAGTGTCCCCAGAGACACACGGCGGCCGCTTCCCGGAGGCTCTGAGCTCGACCGCTGGCAGAGGTAGAACGTGTTCACGTGCACACTGAGACGCTTCAGGAGGTAATGAATAATGCTGATTTTATGCCAAATCCTGATTTTGTTTCTGAGGTATAGGTGAAGAGGGCAGAGGTGAGAGAGGGCGACGTGAATCAGACACAGGGACCGGAGAGCTCTGAGGGAGAGCGTGAGGGCGGAGGTCACGTCTGCCACCGGAGGGAACAGACCCCCAGAGGATATTTTGCTCCTGGTCAAGCAGAGGAAGAATTAAGGGACGATAATCATCGACCGAAGGAAGCTCGAAGGATGGAGGCAGTGGAAATTTAAAAAAAAAAATATATATATATATATAGTATATGCCTGTTCTGTTCATGTGTTTAACTTCAAATGATCATTTAACTCATTTGTATTAAGCTGTAAAACCATCAAAAATGCAGCATCTGTTCTTTAAATAAACCCCAAAGCCTTTTCTCTGATTCATAACTTTTATTTATTTTTCCCATATACATATTCAAGTGTCAAGATTTCATTAAGATATTCATATTTTTATAGAATATAAACTCTAGCAAAACATTTACAGCTCCAACAATAGTCAAATAAACTATACAGCACTAATTTTTTAATTTTTTTATTTGCATTTTTGTTGTTCCTCGTGAACGGTAGAAACACTCATAGAAAAGACTGGCAGTTGTTTCACCTTGAGCACACATGAAATGTCCCCACTGTGGCAGAAGCAGTGTTTGGGACGCCAACACGTATCTGTGAAAAGCTGCAGCCTGAAAAACACTCACGGTAAATATTTGGTCGATGCACGAGTTCTCGTTAGACAATCGGAGTTGTGGACGGATTCATCTGTAATAATACAAAACTAGTTTTGTTTTTTTAAATGACACCTGATCGCGAACCAAATGAAACTAACGGTGAAAACAAACGCCTTCACGTTGTGACGGGGTTAGTTTTCTTCACTCTGAAAGCCTGTAGAGACGAGTCTCCATTAGTTGAAAGGAAAAAGTTGGAAAACGTAGAAAAATTGGTCCGAGCCAATCACCTTTTTCTGATAACTGATTAAACAGGATCTGCAGGATGTTTCCCATCAGCTTTCTTTTGGACTTGAAGAACCACATACTAGATCATTTGCATGTTTCAGCCTCACAATTACAAATCACCGGTAATTTACATTATTGCAGATCATTTTCAAAAGTATATGATATATAGATTTTTTTTTATTGACCTTTTATAGTTTCTGTGCTGAGGCCTGTCTAATGTCTGTGTGCATGTTTGTCATTGAAAGGAATCGAAATCAGCTTGCAAGACTGGGAATCAAAACATGTACGGCATGCTTTGGAAAACGAGGGAGCCTTCGGCATACGTTTATGCTTTGAAAAGTGATCAGCAGATAAAAAAAACTATGATGATTTGTAAATAACAGGCTGAATATGGTCCTGTGAATGTTTCAGGAAAAATCGATGTTCACATGTTCAAAGTTAGGTGCAAGATGCTATGTTTGCTACTGTTTTACCGTTATCAATTTAGAGGAACATTTCCATTGGTATTCGTGTGTGAATGTGAGACAGCTTCTCAGTTGAGAAGTGTATTGGAAAGTGGTATTAAATCATACCACGGGCTGTC
The DNA here is from genome assembly GCF_022379125.1 of Scophthalmus maximus. Taxonomy (NCBI): domain Eukaryota; kingdom Metazoa; phylum Chordata; class Actinopteri; order Pleuronectiformes; family Scophthalmidae; genus Scophthalmus; species Scophthalmus maximus. Next base: position 14,073,553 of record NC_061526.1, on the reverse strand, counting down.
GATCTATCACGAGAAACCCTGTTCATTGAGCATAGTAACAGCGCAGCATGTTCACCGGTCTGGTTTTGCAACACACTGCTGACAGGTTTTTCTCCGATAACACTGAATCACAATGTGTATTTGACTGACAAGGTTTGACCTCACGCACGCTTCTACTTTTTACAAGACAACACTGGCAAATGACACCGAATCCCCCCCAACGTCCGACACGAGGGCCACAGCCGGCGACCGGCACTCTCCGCTATTTGTACATAAGGCTAAGGAGGAAGACGGAAAATCAAAAAAGTGACTGAAATAATAAAAATCAATCGTAAAAAAAATTAATATTCCACCATGGGTGAAAGGCAAATATGTACACGTCAAATAAAAAAATAAGAAAGAAGCCATGTCGACTGATCATAACGTGCCATAATAATCACGTGTCCACTTTTACGAATGTGACAGAAAAATGGCCATGAGGCACCTTCACGACACATAGGCACTAATATGATTATGTCAGAGATAGAATGAAATACTGGGAATCTCCATCATAAAACTAATGCTATTTTTCAAATTTACCACCACAGAGAGAACAGACTGCCCGTCCTTTGCTCGATATATTATCAAATACGCAATATATCAGGCAATGACGAGCAGCTACGGTTGACGACAAGGGGAAGGTTTTTAGCATCATTGTAGATTTTTGCTAAGATCATGACAGTATTATGGTAAAAGCAAATAAAATAAAACTACGCTAAAGCAATTAGATATCTTGTGCAAATGTGTTTGAGGGGGAAAAAAAAACTATCTTAGTTCAATAAATAAATAAATAAGTCACATAAGTTATCGTCCTTTCAGTGCTACTATTCAGTGGTGTTTCCGTCTATGCAACCACTGACAATACGAGTTTTAGCAGAATTTTAAACAACGTACTATGTACATCTCCACAGCGTGTTTGCTTTTTCATAAAAAACTAAACCCAATACGAGACCAAACACAAGCTAAGAGTTGAGTCGCCACGAGGACCTAACATCAATGTGCAATGCTACGAGCTCAAAACAACCATTTAACCGAGACGTGTTTTTAAATACGGAAAGGCCGAGTGGATCTACAGATTTTAACGACGACTCACGACTGCCGCTGTCGCCATGTCAACGGCAAATGTTTTGTGGACGCACTCACTGTACCTGTAGCGCGGCTGTGTCATGTTATGCTTTTCCTTCTGTATGCACAACATCATATATAAATCCGAAATTTATATTTACTCAAAAGAAAAGGAAATATAAGTCATATTTTCTTTAACACTGGGCCGCAGCTCCTTTTGTAACGTACATCGCCATTGGTATTTTGTATTTTCAATGTGCTTCAACAGTTTCCTGCCCACATTTCCATGAACAGGACACTGGTGTGAAAAAAAGGGAATGTTTTCGCCCTTTCCACTTTGTATCGTTGACAATTCAGATCAGAGATTAGGCTGGAAAAACATTCATGTACTCAAACTAAAGTGTTGTCGCTGATTTTGGATTCCTGAATTGACCGATTTTGTAAGTGAGCTCACATTGCCGTGATACGAGCAAAAGGCCTTTTGAACTTTAAAAGAAAGAAGAAACAATTCTAAATATAACAGACCAAACCATTCTGTGTTCCAGTTATCGCCAAAGCTAAGGAGACATCCGGAGGGGGATCACGACGACACCAGAACTCTCTCTCCTAGTCCACGTCAGACGCGTCGTTGTCCGATAGGTGGTAGTTCGAACCTTTCACCCGGATGTACTCGACCTGCCGCCCCTCGTCCGAATCGGAGGCGCCGCAGGAGCAGAGCTGGTTCTCGAACAGCGCCTCGATCTCCTCGAGGCGGCGGCCTTTGGTCTCGGGCAGGCAGCCGTAGGTGAAGACGAAACCCAGCAGGGCCATGCTGGAGTAGAGGAAGAAAGCTCCTGGAGGAGGGAGAGGGAGGGGGGGGACAACGACGTTAGGGAGCCGACTCTTTCTCCGAACAAGTTGGCCTCATTTGTCAGCCAGGAAAAAAGGAAACGGTGACAGGAGACCCATAATATTAGATGTTGACTGCCCACAAACTTCTACCACGCAGAGTTGTGTGTGTGTGTGCCGCAAACATGGAAATGTGTTACCCAATTGACACGTTGTTTTCTGGCTTCCTAGTCAACGTACAGCAAATGCGTGGTAGAGGGAAAAGGCCCCTGTCAAAGCGGCATTACAGCAGGGTTAACAGGCGAAGGGAGCGACAAGGGGCTTAATGAGATTTCCTGGCGATAGCGCAATCTCCTTTTTCTCTCCTTGTCAAAGCACAATGACATTTCAACAGCTACAGACGAGGCTGCGTTAGAATAAATACCGTTACCGTCTCTATGACAACGTCAGCGTGTGGCTTCTTTTGACAGTTATTCATTGTGAGCAAATGATTTTTATAAGCCGGATAAATGGTATCAGGATGCCTCCACACAGTCACCCCTGGATCGATCGCCAGCTCCGCCGAAAGGTCAGTTCCTTCCTGACGGAGGAGAAACCTGCTGTTGGGCCACATCGACTGAGGGGGTATGGAGGAGGGGAAAAGAAAAACACCTGAGGGTATCAAATCAGCTGTTACCTCCTGGTTAGGTTTTGACGTAAGGCGAGGATCGGCTGGGTTCCTGACAGACGCTTTTATTCAAATTTCCTTTGACAAATCGTCTGTTTTTCTCTTCCTTCCACAAAAAAAATCCAGAATAAATAGCTATTTGGTTTTTCTGCAGCCCCCCCAGAAACTGACCGTAGTAGGTGAGGTAATGCGCCAGGTGGAGGAAGGTGACAGACACCAGGATGTTGAAGGTCCAGTTGACTCCGGCCGCGCAGGCGTTGCCCGTGCTCCTCGCCCACAGCGGGTAGATTTCCGAGTTGATGGTCCACGGCATCGGACCCATCCCTGAGTAAAGAAGAGACAAAGAGAGATGAGGCCCCGCGGTGGTTTCGTTTTTGAAGAGGTGGAGACGAGGTTACGATGGAGAAACAGACGGAGCCGCACGGTGACCGGTCTGCGTCTGTCTGGGAGATTTAAAAATCTGCTGGAATTGTCTTTTAAATCATCCCCTTCACACCATTTGCAGGTGCGAGCCGTCGGTGCACTTCAATGTGACGCCCTCTGCCTCAGTCACTGTGGAAATGATCCACGGTGCAAAGCAATAAAATAAAATAAAAAAGTGAAAGGGGCGATCAGCTGCAGTTTCAAGCTGCTTTTTCATGTGATATTATATTGGGTATGTGAGCAACAACCCCTCAATTTAGCGAGGGCCGAAAAACATGATTGAAAACATCTCGGCGTGGCGGCCGAAGGGTAAACTCTGCACGACTGCATCCAGAGCAGTTGATCAACGGACGTCTCTGTTACCTGGAGCGAACGCAGCGAGGTAGAGCACCAGGCCCATCAGGACCAGCCAGGAGTAGGAGGTGGGACAGTAGTTGTAGGCCCAGTAGGTCTGATCTCTCATCAGGCTGGAGTTGGAGCATCTGGAAGGTGGAGGCACATTTATCCAATATGTGTAATTTAAGCGGTTAGATTAATACTCCAGTCCCCTCCCCGCCACAGCTTCCCTGAACACATGCACATACTCAACGCAGGTATCCTGTGACTCACCTGCCCCACGCGGCTCGCTCAGTGGAGGCCTTATCGACGGTGACGCAGGAGGAGGCGAGGAGCGCCGAGCCGTTCTCGCGGTAGCAGAAACCGCAGCCGGGGTCCAGCATGCATGGCTCGCACAGCCTGCGGGCGGGCAAGCGGAGGACGCGGCGCGCGTTAGACACAATTTTTCCCTGAACAGCAATCAATCACAGGCTTCCCTCCCCCTACTGTAAACTGACAAACATATATCTGAAGTACAATATTGAGCGGGCGCTGCACTCCAACTCTGCACTTTTTCACATTTTTGACATTTTGTTATGTATCAGCTTTTCGGTGAAGAAAATGGGAGAAATGGGAGGAACCTGAGCTACATTGGTCATAGCAAAGGGTCTGACAACTTTTGTCAGCATGATAGTTCAGTTTTTCCTTCTTAATGAATGAAAAAAAAAATCTAAAACCCTTTATTTTGCTTTGTCATTATGGTCCAGAACTATTTTAGCGTAAGGCATCACCATAACAACATTGAAGGGGGTGGAGACTTACAATATACAGCATATCACAGAGAGCAGCGTTCCACCTCCTCTAATTGAGACTTGCCTCATTACCCCAAATGAAATGAATGTATAGACTGTTCCCCAGATACAGGAAGTAACAAATGGTGTGCGATTCACCGTCATTATCTCTTCATCCTGACGCGTCCCGCCGCCATGTCGTCGTGAATTAAAAGTGCATCTCGTTCGTGTCGGGCGCGTGATTGTGAGAGCGTTGTGAAATGCAGGCCTACTGTACTGACAAACAAAAAATCTTTACAGGGACAAACTGTCTATCTCGCGGAGCTTCATCTGGGTTTCGTTGTTGTCGCGCCTGATAATGGCACTGCGTGAGATGTGTGCTTGGTTTCGGAGGTCGACTTTTTGCAGCGCGCGGACAGGGCCACCTTGCTCAATTTACACACCGAGGTCGGCCTCACCAAAGTGAAACAATGTATCGCCGAGTAGGAAGGTGAGGAGATGAAACAGCGACTTAATACTAATATCGTTTCACAGGGGTTCAGAGAATGCACAATTGATCATTTAAAGTTAACACATCCAAGAGATTGCGTCATCTTCCACCTATATAGTCGAGCCCCACTCGAGACGGCTAAAGAGCAGAAGACGTCCTTCTGTGTATGGGAAGAGGCGTGCGGTGGCTCGGCCGCTCCTCTGATGCAGCTGTGGTCGGCCAAGGCGGGTGTGTGGGCTCATATGGAGTAAAGTGAACTCAATGAAGCCACTACATCGTGGTAACAGCACTCATCTCTTCAAATTACCTCTGTGCTTGTGTGCGTGTGTGTCAATGTGTGTGTGTGTGTGTGGGTGCCGCACAGCGAGTCCATTAGGCGTTGTTTGTTGTTGTGATGAAAGACCCGTCCCTACACATGAGATCCAGCTCGTGTCTGTGCAAGTGCTGAGCAAATTGGACCACGGAGGCATCTGATCTCCGGACGAGCGCGGAGACACGTGCAGTGTGTGTGTGTGTGTGTGTGTGTGCGTGTGTGTGTGTGCCTTCGCCCTTCGTTGCCAATGGAGACGATAATGTGAATTGGAGCTGATTTAGTCCTGTTTTGGCGAGGATCAAGTCGTATGAAGTCGTATATACATGAATACAGACATGCGTCTGTTTACTTTACGACCTGGCGTTTTATGTAGTTGTTGATATATCAGTCGTAGGTCAGAGATAATATTAGGATAGATGTTTTTTAATACAGGAACTCTGGACTTTTTCCTAATATACAGAGTGTGTTTTAAATACACAGACCCTGCTGTGAACTGATCAGCCTGCATGCGGGTCGTGCATCTGACCTTTCTGACCCCTGAGGACTCTACTGAATATGTAGCATCTGTTTTCAACGCATGTGTGACCTCACAAGGTCAGAAAATGGCCTCCTATAGAGTGCAGTACCCCCTGCAACCAATAACATCAGACTCAGGGATTGCAGCTTGTTTAGATTAAACGATCGTTCGACACCACATGGTATGAATAATATCTTGATGACGTTCTTATGAAGTGGCTTTATTACAATATAAAGAAGTTAGCATTGCCTGGTGGTGTGTTGCAGGGTGTGCATCGCCCCTCTGATGATTTTCATTCCATATAAAACAATGTAAAGTCTTTTTTCACTTTTTTCCTTCTCGCGGTGTGTGTGTGTGTGTGTGCACTCACTGGTACTTAGAGCATGTCGAGTTGGCCATGGCGGGGTCTAATGGGTGAAAGCTGACGGGAGGACTGTGCTGGGCAGATATCAGAAAACCGGTGGCCAACAGACTCAAACTCAAACATGTGCCTGTTGAGGAAAATTTAAAAAAAAAAAAAAAAATGATGTAACATTACAAAAAAACAACATTCAAGAATTTGCAACTCATTTCACACTGCCACGGTCATTTTGGGGGGGACGTACCTGCGTTGCTGCCCAAGATGAGCTTCCTGCGTCCCACCCTCTCCACCAGCCACACCCCCAGCAGGGTGAACAGGAAGTTGGTGAGGGTGGTGAGCCCGGCCAACCAGATCGCCAACCGGTCGTCCCGCACGCCTGACATCTGCAGGATGGTGGCGCTGTAGTACCTGCGGCACACGGGGACAACGTGGAACGACTGAATAGCCGTTGCCGTGACATTAAAACGGCCGCACGTCCACTCTTACGGTGAAAAAAATCATAATTTTCTATGCCAGATAAATAAAACTGGTCACAATAAAGGATTATTCGGATTTGTTTCTCATTTCTGTGGATTCTTCCATCGTTTCAATCAGTTATGAGAACACTGTACACTGTACAATTTTTTTTTTTAGATGGGGGAACATGGACATTAAATCAAACAAAGAAGTCAACAGTTGATTATTTAAAGGAACAAATCAACATTTTGAAAAAATATTTCCTTGTTGACTTACCTGTTTGCTAAAATAATACACAGGACACAAAACGCACATTCTCATAATTAAATATATAGAATAAATAACATATAATCAAGTGCAGTCATTAGTCAAACTGATCACAACCTCTCTTCTTAAGAGCCTACTCATTCATCCACCAATCACAGCCTCCCAATCCCAGCCGCCCATCAGCTAGAATCAGCTATAAATAGTTTCTCACCAGCCACTTTCGACGGCTCTTCCTCTCTCTCTCTCTGTACCCCCCCCCCCCTTCTATCTGCTCTCAGACTGTAAGTATACTCGCAGCCCTGGCACCGTGTCGCTCCACCTATAGGCAGATTACCTCCAATCATCATCGACAAGGCTCTAAATGGGCTGCGGTCAACAATGCAGACGTTGATTATGATCTCATATCACTAAGACAGATGAAGGGAAAAAAACAAAAAAACAAAACATGGACGAGCGTGCAGAGACGATGGCAAAGGCAAAACACATGCACCTGCAAGATGAAATCGCGTGCTCGATTTGGAAGAGGAGGGAACATTTTTTACCCACATTGGCTTGTACATGTGCGCACAAACACGCACGGCAGCAGATACGAATTAAAAAAACCCCCTCGGAGAACGCAAACACAAAAGGAGGTGATACTCGTTGAAAAAAGAAAAAGCCCAACTCAGAAAAAACTCCACAGAGACAGACAAAAAAACCCCCACCAACAACAGTTTGCCTCTGTGCGTCTCAACAGGCAACTCGGAATTAGCATTCTGCTCCAAAAAAACACTTCAAAAGCATTGTTATCTCTCTCTCTCTCTTTCTCTCTCGCTCTTGCTCTCACGCGCGCCCCCCCCCCCCCACACCCAAAAAAAACAAAGACGCTCATTTGGATTTGCACGATAACAATTTTCTATCATCATGGTTTTCTTCAGTCAGACGGAACAAAGAGAGAAGTTCCGGTTTAGAAAGCCTGACCGACGGTATAGGACGAGGAGCCCGTTGCAGAAGGCCCTTGTCACACTTACATATGTACTTATGCGGTATGTCTGCTGACATATATACCAGGCAGCGAATGCATGTGGTGGATGGACACACACACACACACACACACACTGACATAGAGACAAGACCTGCATGTGGACAAACACACAAACAGACATGAAGAAATAAGTCGATTTTGGAGCAACAGCGGGGATAAAAGCACTATTTTCTGTTGTCAGCGATGCAGCCTGCTGTGTTCCATCTCCAGCCCTGCATCTTACTGATTACAGCACGCTCACACACACACACACACACACACACACACACACACACACACACACACACACACACACACACTGTTCTGACTTAAAAGCCACGTTGCACAACAGCCTGCAGAACCAAAGTGATCTTTTCCTGTGTGTTTTTTGTGTGTCAAATGTTAAAAGCATCTCAGAGGCGACGTCTCAGACGCAAAAAGTCCCGCGACAGGAGCTTGTTCCCGTCTGAAGTCTGATGACCGTGATTATCCGTGCATCTGCACCTTTGTGTATATACGACCTAGTCCTCCTGTGTACATTGTAATGCTACAAACAAGTGCAGGCAGGCAACGCGGCAGAGAAGAGGGCGACACCTTGAGGAAAATACAGTGTGCAGTCGCATTTCTGCTCGCGTCTCGGTGCAATTCGGGCCGTTGCCCGGGGAGCCACTCATCGTCCCAGCGTCAAGGGAGACATACTGTAGCTGAGGAGACGAAGCCAAACTTTGGGTACAGGGAGATCAACGCGCGGTGAAGCGGCTTGCAGCCTGCAGCTTGCAGCCTGCAGCTCAACAGTGTCACGGACATTCCTCCCCAGATGAAAGTGCGTCACGTTAATGGGTTCGCTCAGAACACCGTACGGTACGCGGTGTTCTGTGTTTACTTTGGCGTGTCGTTAAGACTCTCCAGATTGTCATCTTGTTCATGTGTGGGAGTTTGTCTTGTTTGCGTTTTTCGCGCGCTGAAAAAGATGCCTCGAACGCGAAGGCGGTTTGCATTTTTAGGGAGCCAGTTTATTTCTGCTGTGGGCGAATTGTTGTATTTGTAGTGACACAGGCAGGGAATCAGGAAAACCTCTTGCCTCATCTGTTGGGGGTATTTTTTTTTCTCTCAGTGATATTGGCAATATCCAGAAGTTTAAGGTGTCAACCCTGATAGAAAGTGACACCTCTCAGTCTGAAAACCCCAATACTTGCCAACTCTCACACATCACAGACTGACAGGACGAACTCCAAGCAGAACCCCCCCACAAATCATATATATATATATATATATATATATATATATATATATATATATATATATATATATATATAAATTATTGCTTTTAACCCGGAGTGTGAGGGGTACAAAAACCACAAGTTGAGCTCTCTCATTGAACAGTAGCATCTGTTCATAATGGAAGCTGGTGTTTATTAAAAATAGAGTTAGGGGGGTGTCAGACTGGATTTGGTCCAATTACCTGGATGTCTGGGAGCTGCAGTAATCATCACTGAAGTGCCGCTGTCCCGCTGTGATTTCATAAACCACACTGACGGGATGAAAAATGCTACTAATGATGCAGCCACCATTTTTCTTTGAGTTCTGAGGATTAAATGAAGGCTCATTGGTACTTAATATTTTTTTTTTTTTTTTTTCAGGGAGTGGCGCCATGTTATTCTCAAAAATATGAGACAATTGTTGAAATGTCATTGTTGACTATGTCGACTGCAGGCACCGGTCACGCCAGGATTTATTTTAGAACAACAACACTTTGGTGAACTCGCAAATTCACACCTTTGACCGACAGCACCGCGTCTCTGACCTCTGAGGGGAAGGCGAGTCCAAAACAGCGGAAGCCGGCAGAGATTTCACGAGGACGAGTGGACGTCACTCTGTGGACGTCACCCCTGATGTGTAAAAAAGGCCCCAATGCAATCGACGACCTTTCACAGTAAGAAGAATAGGCTTCCAGTCCCAGTCTCCCATCGTTACACGCAGGCGGTAATGACATGTAAAAAGGTGAGAACCAAAGAGCGTGATATTCGATCATGGACACATTGTAATGTAATCATCTGAGTGCTTTTCTTTACCTGTGCGAACAAAAAGCAAAATCCAGACACACCCACATCCGACCAGCACAAACACACCCTGTGCCTTTTTTACATAAGAGGCCCTGCGGAGCGTCGGTGCGATGTAAACAAGAGAGGGGGCGTGATCTGGCCCTGACCCCGGTGCGAGAAAATGGAAACGTGGATCCGCACGTCAGTCACGCTGCGATTTTACAACCCCCCTCGCTCGGCATCATTAAGCGCAGAGATAGACGACGCAGACGTCGGCAAAGGAGGGGGGGAAGACGGATGCAAAATGAGGGACTGAGATGGAAATAGCTCGGGGGGGGGGGGGGTTGGAAAGGAAAGTGACAGGTGGAGGAGGAAACATGCACGAACGCTGGTACTTTCATGCCTCCATTTTAGTCGCTTGCAGAGCATGTCACCACCTTGTCAAGTTGTCATATACACGTGTCAACATGCACGGTAAAGCAGAGGAGTAAAAACGCAATTGGACAAACACAGCTTCGAAATCTGCCTCTCGTGAAAGCCGATTTAAATGGATGGATAATAAACCTGTTTTTTCTCCCTCTTGCATTCGATCTCTTCCCGCTGTTTCTCAGCCCATTTCACATGGTTCGGTGGTGGTGGTGCGAGGACGCCGCTGACTCATGCCCTGACATTTTACTGACACGGGATCATCTCTGAGGCTGCTGCTGACTCTTGGGATTGCACGACGTGCGGTCTCAGAGGACCACACGCTGGCTGTTTGCATCTTTTAGCCCATTGACTGCAAATCACATAGGCTTTTACATTTTTGACCAACCACTTCCTGAAATGTCCAGGCTCCTCTTTGCCACCGGCGACTGTTCCCAGGTCATTTCGGGGAACGAAAAAGAGCGAGTATATTAAATCGTTTGGTTTTTGGGGCCTTTTGCCCGGTCGCACCGTAAAGTCGCAGGGACATTTTTTAATTTAGGTGAAGGCTTGGTGATTAGGGGGGGGATGGAAAAATGGTAACAAAGAGGAAAGCTGTAGGTGGTATTGCCTCTCATTCAGCAGAGTGTGGTTATATAAAATTGCAACACTGACACATTTTTACTCATTATTCTGCCTATGAGACGCTACGACATGGTGCTATGAGTACGTCTCCCCACACCTGCACAGAGAAGCTTAACTGGAAATGGCAAACATTTGAAAAATGTTAAAATATATTTTTAAAAAGTTGTTACATTTGGTTGAAGTGGAAAGAGTGGAGATGAGCTCAGTGAATAATTCATGACATGAAACATCTGATATGCTGGGGCGATGAGGAAACTATAGCCCTCCTCGAATTGATTCGTAAAACAATAATAAAGGCCATATTTCCATTCAGTTTCCCGCATATTTTTCATGTTTAGGGCTTTAATTATGCTCCTCCAAAAGCTTTTCTTCTACAATAGCAATAGGCAGCCAACTGGGGAATCCGTCCCACCTGTGATGCACCCAACTCCTTATATTTGTCTAACAATAGATGAAAATGTGCATCAATTTGCATTTTTGTATTTTTATTATTAAATGAGGCTTAATCTGTAAAATCGTGATTATTTCCATAGATTTTCTTTCGGTTATTGTGTTCGTTTTTTTAAAAAGATTGTCCTATTACTCTCACTCCTGTGGCTCCTGTGGCTCAGGAGTGAGAGCAGGTCCTCTGCTCACCAGGTGGTCGGTGGTTTCGATCCCTGGCTCTTCCAGTCTGTATAGCGAAATGTCCTTGGGCAAGACGCTGGACACTAACAAGGCCCCTGACAGCTGTTACATCGGAGTGCGAATGATGTGTGATAGAAGGAGCACGTGTGTCTGAAAGTGTGAATGTACTTGTAGGGTAAAGCAGTTTGAGTGGTCGCATCTATATATACATTCCATTTAACATTTTCATATAATCTAGATACAATGCACAACATACTACACCGCTGAAACCTTAAACATGCGCAGGGCTGCAACTGGAGGCTGTTTTCATTATCAATTCATCTGTAAAGATTACTTTACTTGATTGATCATTTTATTTTAATTGATAAAATGTCAGGAAAATAGTGATAAATGCTCGTTATGATTCCCCACATTCGAAGATAATGTGTGCAAACTGCTTGTTTCAGCCGACCGTCGGTCCCAAATCCAAACATATTCACGTTCTCTCATATATGGCAAAGATATGCAGCAAATCGTCACACTGGAGAATCACACGCTTGGCAAGTGTAGCTTGAAAATCAACTAAAAAACAATTGATTGACTATTAATATAGTTGTTGTGTCACTCTACAGATACTGTATACCTGAAGAAACCGGTCCTGTCTCGGCCTGGTAGGTTTGCTCTGTGCCTTCGGAACAGCTTGCAACTCCTCAACAGTGCAAAATTTGCAAAATCTAAATTTGCCAACGTTTAACTCTACAACTCTGCAAGTGAATCGACAAACTGGGCCAGTGCTGAAAATCCTGTTATGATGGGTTTTTAGTGTTTGGTTGAACAAAAGATTTTTATGATATTAACGCTCAAGTCTGCAGTTCAGGTGACACGGACATAACCTTTTCTACTGCTGCTGTCTTTGTTTTCGAGTTTTGTACAAATTGAGTTGACGCACTCTTAAGTCACGCCCTGAGAAAAGCTTTCACCTAAGACTAACCATCCATAGAAATGAAAGCATTACAACTTTAAACAGTGCCACACACTCCTTTAGGCTACTGTGACAAAGTTGAGCCTGTGCACGTGGTGACTCACTGAATCGTGTTTTTCCCATGGCGGTTTTAATGTAGCTCCGGGCCCCTCGCTGCTTGGACAGCTTAGTACAACAGTGCAAACTCCAATCACTCCTACGATCCTCCAACGTCCAACAAAACCTCTCTTTACATCCTGGAGGAAAACAAAGCAAGATGCTCCGACTGGCAGAAGGTCATGCTGCGTTGGAGCGCTACATGTACACGATGAGCGATGACACAAAAAAAACCTGTCTATGTGCACCATGTTGTGAAAGACGGCTGCAGAGGTTTCCCTCGGCCGTGAGACAAAACGCTCTAACAGAGTGCTACTTATTGACAGAGCGCTGATCTAATTATGTAACTTAATAGTATGGATTTAAAGGGAGCTGGAGACCAAGGGAAGGAATCGACTGTAAAGGCGGCCAAACAAGTGTGTGTGTGTGTGTGTGTGTGTGTGTATGTGTGTGTGTGTGTGTGTGTGTGTGTGTGTGTGTGTGTGTGAGAGCGGGTAAGTAGTGAGTGAGTGGGTGCAAAAGAACCAGTGACTGACTGGGTGAGTAAGAGAGCAAGTGATGAGGTGTGAGAGCAGCGAAACAGAAGGAGACAGAGAGAGGGCGCAGGAAGGAAGTGAGAAAGGGATTAAAAGGCGAGAAGGAGAAGGAGCGGTTGGAGAAAAACACAGAGGGAGGGATGTGGGTGTGAAAACGAGAACAAAACGGACAGACAGGAAGAGACGTCGGGAGAGACGGGACAAGAGACAGAGAAAGTGTGTGTGTGTGAGCGAGAGAGAGGGAGATGGAGATCCTCTTGGGAACTGGCCTATTTTTCAAATGAACGCGTAAGAGCACCAGAGCCGCCTCACATTTACGCTCTGGAAAAAAGAAAAGAATAAGTTAGATACGACTACAGATTGGATGTTCCGATTCAGACACAAAGCATTGAGTCGGTTGTGACATCTGCAGACGTCTGCCGTCATCGCACAATAAGAACTCCCTTTGCTCCGCCTGGCGGGCAGGCCCCCGACAAGTGCCAAAATGTTCACCACCACCAAACAGTTTAACAGCAGCAGCAGCAGCAGCAGCAGCAGCACACAGTTACATTTACAGTACGGCCAGGTTACAGTATGAAACCCAGTCAGACGAATTGTGTTTGGGTCGACTTCTGCTCCCTATGGAAAGAAGGCATTAAATCAAATATAGACGTGAAATTCTACACTGACCGCCATGATGTTAAGAAAAGGTCTAACATCCGACCTGGATGTTGTCACTCAGTTTTAGCTGCTCAATTGATATCATCTTCAATGCTGCCTTCATGTGGTATTGGAATCATGTTAGATACGAGTTGTCGATTTGGAAATTGCACATGAACAAGTCGTCAATTCGTTCCAACAACAAAGCACTTCCCGTAAATCGTAATTCCAAGTTCACAAGCGGGAAGTGCGATCTTCCGACAAGCACGCGAATCGGCAGAACTTCGATATTGCGACTCCGCGACACGATCACTCCTGCACATACAGCGTCCATATCCGGACGTCCAATCAGGCAAAATAGGTGGAAACACCAGAGTAGGTACGAACTCACAATGAGTTTTTACTTCTGTCTTATGCATGACTGTACTACACAAGACTTTGTTGCTTTTGTTTCATACACATCTCTACTAAAATGCCACTTCATATGCTTCATAAATTGGGAATCATCCTGTGAGAAGTGCGTGTGTGTGCATAGCGTGTTTCTGTGCACATTTGGAGGGGCAGTTGGAGGGGAAAATCACAATATTTCTCATTAAAGAGGCCTGACTGCAGCTCCACTGGAGACGGTGGAGGAGGTCGGCATGGTTAAGCTGCTTAGGAACATACACGCACAAACACATTCAAACACACAGGCACACGCGGAAAAAAAAGACCAAAAAAGACCTCTGTATTTCAGCTTTGAATCTTTTCTCTTAACGCGCGCACAAAACACACAAACACACACACAACAGCGAGGTCTCTGCCAGCTCCCCGCAGGCCTGCCAGCAGAGATACCATGTAAAAACTGGCGTTTTTGTGACATTCCCAACGTGACATTTGTCCACGGGACCATCTGTGAGGGCCAACTGGCCTGTGTCAACAACAAAACGCCATATTGCCTCCTGACAACAACTCATAATCATATCATATCATACATATGGATGTACGATATATCAATACAGATTGACATATCTCTACAATTTCATTTTAATTGAAATAACAAACAACACTACATCCAATAACAATAATGAAGAGTAGCAACTTTACAATGTGCCAGTAATTTCTAACATATTGTCGAGTCAAAAAAGCAGTCCAAGGCCATTCAGAGGTCTAAAATGAAGGTTGCAAGGACGGATTGTTGTTGTTTTTTGAACGGAGGGGAAAATATTCATTCAGTAAAATTATCCACGTATCACACCTGGACTCACACTATTCACCTCCTTGTTTGTCTGCTGAGAAATCTGTACCATGAACACACGAGACGTTTCCACGACAGTGCTTGGGCAAAGTTTTCATCGTGTACATGATTTCAGATGTCCTTGACTCTGGGGCACAAACATTTTCCAAACTGCTTGTCACAAAATGTACCAAACGAGCAACAAAAGAGACAACAGACTGAAAGAACACAAGGTTTTTCTTCCTCAGCCGCTGTTCTCGGTACTTCTTGGTCCTTTTTGTCTGTCTAAGTTCATAAATCCATCTTCCCCTCCCTCGTCATGTCAGCCGCCGCGCCCCGCTCCGTCCTCCACCTCATCATCATTACTGTCATCTTCTCCATCCGCCCTCCTCCTCTTCCTTCTTTTCAACACAGTCCGAGGACCCGACAGGACAAGATGCAAACACACACACACACATGCACAGCAGTCCTCGCCGGCCTGTAGTGACCTTTGCACGCTAGAATCACGTGACTAATTGAATCGAAAATGATTTGGTTGCTAATGGGGAGGGACGATATCTGAATTGACCCGCTGCTGCTGAACCCCACTGTTGTGCGTTTGGGACTGAAAAACAGAAAGCAAAAAGGTGGATGAAGAAGACAACGCACCAATCAATCCCTTCCTCTAGTGGCAGGGAGATACTGCGGGGACGCAGCTCAGGCAACGAGCAGACGCAGCACTTGACACATTTTGTTTGGTTCCTGAGAGATGTATTATTGACAGACACATCTCTCATCATAGAGGCTTCTGTGACAGGCCAGCGTGTGACTGTGAGTTTGTGTGTGAGGGGGCAGGGAGGTTATAAATATATATATATATATATATATATATATATATATACACACACACATATATATATATATATATATATATATCAACCAGAGTCCTGAGAGAGAGAGAGGGTCTGACACCAAACACATAATGTGTGTGTGACCATGCATGTGCTTGTACCTGTCACGAGGCCTTTTCCGCAAATTTCAGTGAAAAAAATAAATATATATATATATATATATATATATATATATATATATATATATATATATATGTCTGCAATTACTCAAAATCCTTTGATGCACTGCAGACAACAAGCCCGAGTGTTTTCTGCAGCTTTTCATCATTGGTCACATAAATCAAACCGTTACATTTTTCCTTTTTTTCCCCGCCGTGCTTCTGCGGCGGCTCTGTGGAAAATTGACTTGTTTAGATGGATCGGCCATGATATCAGGTGCACATATTCATGTTAGAGTGCCGCCGTGTCGACTGGGGGCTGCTGAGCACTCTTTGGGATAAAGTGTCAACGTGTTGATTAGGGTTTTCATCGAGATTGACTGGGCTGTTTGTGCTCGACTGCATTGCGTGGATGCGACTTTGGCAAAATCCAAATATGCTTGTGTATGCACTGCTTATGATGATATGCGTTTACAGTGTGGCTGCGTGTTCTTAGTGATGATATTCAAAGGAGCCAATGGGAAGTCACAGGAGGTCATTTACCCACCTGTCAGCTCATGAGTTGCGTTTCATATTAGTTTGAGTAAAATAACGACCATTGAGTCCCGCAGTGCAGCCTTCTGTGATTGTCGCCTGCGATTGTGGGTGCTCACTATGGCGTATTCAGCCGTTGTGTGTTTTTTTGCTGTAGTGTCACCGAGAGTTTGGATGAAGTTCTTCTGAACTTGTCTGCATAAATGCGTGTGATTACTCAGCACACTGCCACCGGCGAGAAAAACAAATTTGCAAGTGATTTGTGATTTTGGAGAGTAGGAATAGGATTTGGAAGAGGAACCTGATCAGCTTCAGCTGAGATGACATTTCCATTTGGCAGACTGTTGTGTCATGTTATGCCAAGGTCAGACTATATCAGACTGATAATAGCCTGACCCGGGAAGACATAGGCCGTCAGGTGAGTTTGGAAACTATCAGAAGAAGAGGTTTTAGGATTTCCGAGCACAAGACTTTGGATGCCATGTTTGTTTACTTTCCCGTCCACGGAAATTAGTTGCGCTTACCTTCCGGTACAGTCTGTCATGTCTCTCGGCCTCGACATCACCGTCTCAACAGACTCGCAGTCTGACCCCAGCAGTAAGCGAAGGGAACAAAGAGGGAATCCCGGTGGGACACTGAGAGATGAACGGCTCCTGGATTCTCCAGAACTCACGTGAAAGTGGCCCGTCTCCGTCGCGCACCCTTTGCTCTGCTTTACAAGCCCTCTCTGTCACAATCTGCTCCTCTGGCGGTCCGCCAGCCTCCTCGCAGCACCTCCTTTTCCCGTGCACCTGAGGCCCAATTACAAGAATGTGACCTCCAAACAGGGAAATAAAAGAAATCTATTGTGAACTTTTGACCTTATGACCAAAATTCTTATTAAAATCTTTTTCGAAAAAAAGACTACCTCACTGAACAAGTGACATAACAGGGATCCACTCGATGACCTGTAAGGTTCCGACGACAGGCAACTGGTTCTTGAACCAGGTCCCCTTCAGGATTATTTGAACTTTGGTGTCGTCCAGTGAACCGGCCTTTGCGTTTCCACCGGTTTTGAGCAGCAACATTGTAATCATGGACGCATCACCAAAGAAGGACACAACGGAAGTATCGATAAGTTGTGAGCCTTTCGTTCTGCTATTGAAGACAGTTTTTTCACCTTCAAAATACAAGCATGGACCAACTTCTCATGATAAGAAGTCGTAGAAGACGAGCACTGGCAAGATAAGAAATAAAAAGCCTTGCAACGACAACTAAGCGACCGCTGTTGACGCCACGTATTTTTGGGTGCAAGCTCCGAACCAACTTTCAGGTTCCGAAACCAGTTTTCATTTGGTCGAAACGCTCAGAACAGTCCGACAGCCCGCTCCCTGTTGGCGGAAAGAGTGTATTTTCCAGACTGGGCAGGGCAGCGATGATCTTTCTGAGTGAGGCAGATCTGTGGCAAGTTTGTTAACCAACCAAATCAAATGGTTTTATTTAGTTGGTGAAAGTGTTATTGGTTGAGCTGGCTGGCTTCGATTACAAATCCAGCTCCACTCCTTCGCCCTTATTCCGCTGCTGAGGACTACGGCTCAGTTTCTTAAAGCTTTTTCTTCCAGGATCACTGAAGGGAGGATCTCAAATTGAACCTGCGTCTGAGCGTACTACACCAGTGAGGAGAATCTGTGAACGTCACAATCTGTTCCTGTCAAGGTCCCAACTTGAGAGAGAGAGAGAGAGAGAGAGAGAGAGGAGTGTCGGAGCAGAGTAACAGATAATGTGTGCCGTTCGAGTTTGGTCTGCGTTTTTTCCCCTCTTTTTTATTTCTTTTTGGTCCAGTCTGCCAGCTTCTCTCACTGCCCTTTTGCTTCTTTCTCCGTGCCAGCTCGGTGGTTTTAATCAGGGAAAGCAGCTGGGGACAGGGAGAGTGGAGCTTGTCTCTAAGCCCGGCTGATTTACTGGCTCCCTGCACCTCCTTTACATCTCCCCAAGGCTAATAGGGCTGGCCTGGCAGCTCTCCTCAAAAGGGAACAAAAAAAGCCAGGTAGGAGACGGGCGGCTGGGAAAGTATACAGCGATAAGAAAGCACACAGGAGGAGACACATCGGTGCTGGGGGGGGGGGGGTATTGTGACTAATACAGACAGGCACGGACGGAAGAAATGCCGGCTGGAAGACAGAGAAGCGTTGACAATCAATCGGTGAATGTTGAGGAATTAGCGCGATTGCTGCCTTTGAGTGAGTCGAGGGCGTCCCTCTTGTTGCGTTCACCTCGAAACTCTCCGAAAGCTCCGAGTTCCTGAGCTGTGACGGTGTTTTCTGACAAATTTTCGGAGGCGATGGAGGCCTTGGACATTCTGATTTCACTGGATGTTAAGTCGATATAGTGTAATTTTAGTCCTATCGTTTTTCTTAATGGTTTTCTAATACGTCGTAAGATACAAATCATTGACTTCCTCATTAGTCGCCATATAAGGAGCTGGACAACATTAGGAGGAATAAATATAGTGTGTCAGAGGGCAACAGTTTTAACCAGTCATCAATTTCCAGCAGCCAACACTCGGCCTCTGAATTCAACATAAAACAAGACTTTGGAAAGTTGCTGCCACATAAACTGTTATTCTCATGACTTTACACTCATATTGTTTGGAATTACAGCATGTTCATCAAGCTTTGAACAAAATTTTACACTTAGACCTCCCTGTCCTGTACACCCTACCGCTGCACATTGCTTCCTGTTAGTGACCTGTGACAATGAGTTGTACTAAACGCTTTTTGCTGCTCCTTGTAGTCATGTCTGTTTACCTGTCTGCTGCTTCTATCAGCAGTTCATCATAACCTTATCTTAGAACTAACACGTCTCTACTGTCTACACTTTGTTTTTTTCCCAGATACTGACGCTCTGACAACCACAGGCATTTTGTCCAAATGACAGTTTCATCATCACAGCAGTCACATCAGCAGTGAACACACCCTCGATGATTGGATAGAAAAAACCAAATATAAATATAAACCCCTGGAGTATAAATGCACCCATTGGATGTTTGACTCTCACTGTGCAAACCACCTCCACCGGAGGACATGGTCGACCCACGCAGACGCTTTCACCCATTTTCCACGATTGGATCTCTCCCGGTGCCACATTCGAGTCATGCGGGATGAACGGGAAAGATTCCCGCCACACTTTAGGCCGACTCAGGGCAATCTCAGGAATGTCGTAATGAATAATGAAATTATATCCACTAACTTTGTGTTTAATCACGTTGAAAGTCAGCCTATTCCATGTAATGCCGAAGCCCTCAGAGAGACCATTCATGACTTGGAGGTTGATATGTATTTGATATTTTGTAATCTGTGACTATGATAATTTAGCACTGTGTTCCTGTTAATTGTGTTGCACCCATTTGAACAAGACCATTTTCAAATCAACTATTGTTTGTTAGTTTAATGCATAAATGCCGCATTGATTTTGGTAGATGCACCTTCGACATGACTGAAGACCTAATAATTCGCAAGAACTGCAGTGGTCTTCAACAAGGAATTGTTACTCTCATATGTCGCCTTGCAGTGACCCAAAACAATACCAACCACACGAAACAAACAGCAACCGACTCAAACGGAGACACCGTTGTCAAAAATTGATTGTCAGCAGGATGGGGCCTCTAATGCCTGAATGAAAGATGTAATTATCACCAAAGGAAAACCTCAGTGGGTGTTTTTTGTGCGTTTTTTTTGCAAATGAGAGGACAATCAGATTTCAATTTGGAGAAAGGAGACACATTTTTTGACGCCAATTGTGAACACAACACAATCTCGGCAACATATTGATCGAAGGGAGATTAATGGTCAGTGTAAGTGGGTCACCACTGACACAGACGAACTAGCAGGAGATGGGCTTTTCAGAAATACTGGAAGACCGGCGGACGCACGAGTCAGGGAGACAAGAGAGGGGGGAACAGGGACAGAGCGAGTGTGTCCCCTCCGCTGTCGGCAACAGGAGATGGAGATGAATATACAGTAAGAGAGGCGGGCCTTCAGCGAGACCGATGAAGAGATCTGTGACAGATCCAGAGTGTCACCTCTGCCGACCGCAGCTGGATGTCTCGAGACACGAGCGCACACACATGCAAAACGGCCAAACCTTTAGCCTCTCACACACACACACACACACACACACACCCGCGTGAGCACACATATGTCAGACACACACACACAGGTGCACATGTGCAGACGCTGCAGTCCAAATGAAATCGCACACGCATGCACACACGCGCTCGCTCGCACAAGCGCGCACGCGCTCATCCCATTACCCTCACCTCCGCTGGTTGCCAAGCAACAGCACATATCCACAGATTGTTTACAGAGCCTGGAATATAGTTCATCTCCGAGGGGAGGTGAGACGGAGACAGATGACACAATCTCCTCGGATGGAAAGATAAAGAGGAATAAAAGAGGGAAGTGGGCAGTAACGCAACGAGGCCCCTGCTCCCCGGTGTACGGTGTGTTATGAGAGATGAAAGAAATATTTTGTGATTTAATAACTGCCCTGCCAAACCGAATACATACGTTTGTCTAGATCCCCACCGTTTGTGTCGGATGGGAAGGCAGGTGACACGCAGAGTCAGAGTCAAGTGTCACAGCGCTGTTTTGATTAACCCCCGAGGGTGGAGGAGATGAAAAAGATCACGCGCACGCTCCTTTTCTATGAGCAAGCAACACTAGAGTCCTCGACCTAAGGCACACAGCTTCACCTGTACATTTTAGGTAGGTAAATAGATTTTCATATATGTAATTGCTCAGTGTGTTTATGTTTTTCATATCAGATTGACGTAAAAATATGTCGTGGATGTTCAAATGTCAGTAGTACAAAAGGACACATTTTTTAAACGTGTCTTTTTGTTGAATGAATGATTAGGACGAAAATAAACCCCCAAATAATATAACAACAAAAAGAATCTTTCAGAAAATCATTGTGAACACCAGTTGCTTTAGTCTGGAGGCTGAACAAGCTGAGCCTGGACAAATAAAGCTGCGTATTCTCTGCACCGGCCAAGTTGTTGTTGTTTTTTTCTCTCTTCTCTCTTTCATGGTCAGTGTATGGAAAATTAATAGAAAATTGATAACACAGCCGTCAGGCCTGCAACTATATGCTCTCAGAGTGTAAAGTGAGTGACACCCTTACCACAACGCAGGTTCAGTTGATTTATTTTCTTCATTGGAAGCAATAATGTAATCCTCTCTCTCTCGACCCCCTTGGTTTATCTTGTGACCCTTCATTTCGACCCTTGATTTTTGGAAGGCTAACATATTGAAATTAAACCAAAGAAAGTTGAGAGGGGAAACACCGTAAATACCGTATGACAAACCTGCTACTGTATATGGTTTATTTTCTAGGCAGAAAAAGAGGAATCAACATGGAATTGATGTGGATGAAGCAGGGGAAGAAAAATATTAACGGATTCACGGTAGTGTTACGAAAATAATCGCACAGTGTAATTGGCCTTGTAACTGAGAACTTGGGAGCATGAGGTTTTTTTCAACTCTCCTTTCACAAACCTGTCACCACGGCCGTGCGCGTGCCGCAGGCAGCCGGCACAGATGTACATTTTAAAAAACTTGCCAACACATTAGACCGCGACTGAAACCGCAGTGGCCCAAAAGGACTTGGCATCAGATCGTGAATCCTTGACAACCATGTGCACTTTGAAACTACCAGCGGTTAGTGCTCTTGTTCCATCGTCCTCTGCGCAGTTTTGATAGGTCCGTTGTCATGGCGCTGCCCGGGGGAACGACTCAGACCTGAACTGGGCGACAGGACCTCAACTTTTAGAGCGGATACTTTTGACTCACATGACGGTGTTGATCCCGGAGAGCTGCTGGAACATTTGAAGACCGCAGCCCACCAGGAGGGCTCGTCGAGTCGGGGGGTAGGTCAGCATCCGCCAGATCACGGGGCCGTCTGGAGGCACAAGCAGAGAGGCACAGCGAGAAATTAATTTCAAACTCAGCGGGGGACACACTCGGTTTTAACAGAGTTGAATGAAAAGAATAAAATGAATAGGCTACACATCATGAGAAGAGAAAGACCCTGGCTGCTTACCAGCTGCTTGCTGTACCTTAATATTTTGTTTACAGACAATCGTACCAATGTTCTGATTTACCGCCAAGACTGCGAATAAGAATATTTCCTTTGTTTTGCCGCTTGTGTTTCATAATAATATTCATAATAGTTGAATGATTGGAGCATCGGCTTGGCAAAATGAGTTATACTGTCCTCAAACTGGAAGACCTACTGCGGGTTCGATCCTCTTTGATCTCATCCGCGTGCGTCGCAGAGGCTCTGACCTCTGACCTCCCTGTGATTCCGGAAAATTGTCTCTCTTGAGGAACAGCTTAGCACAGAAGCTTTTTTCTTTTCTTTTTTTTTCAGATGTTGGATAACTCATTTTGGGATGAAACAACTATTTGACGCCAGCTTTGGCCTGCCGAATCCCAATTTGGCTCAGCCGCAGAGTCGGACTGTTTCCAACATATACACACACACATACACACACACACACAAACAAACACACAGAGGCGGTTCCCAATTTGGAGGAGAAGTCTGAATAGGAGGAGAGTCGTGCATGGAGCTGTCGGCTAAAGATGGGAGACACAGACAGCAGAGAGATCAGATAAACAAGCCTTAGTACACACACACACACACACACACACACACACACACACACACACAGGTAGCGCCAGGATACACAAGAACGTACATATTATCATAAACAAGCATGGCATGAGCCTGCACATATGAGTGATTAACTGGGAGCAGCTGTGTGTGGGAGGGCCAGTGGACATCTCCTTTAGCTGTTTGACGAGCAGACCAGACTCCTGAAGGCACTTAGGCCTTCCTTTCGATGGCCGCCAGTCACACTTTCGATTCCTTTCAATTCCCGAGATGCTGAAAGGTCCTTTGCAACTTCTTTTCTCACATTTTAGCCGCAGAAGCCACTTCACAACCTTGAAAAAACGAAACTGAGAGGCAATTGGCAGAGGCAGTGATGAAAAAAATGTAACTTTACAATAAATCATTTTTATATAAAGTCTTGAATTTAGCCTTGATTTAACACCTACTTTTCTTTCCTTGTGTGCCGTTCAAGCACAAGCTAAAATTGCTGCATGCAAGCAGGATCTGCAAATATATTTTATTGGGGTTTGTGTTATTCAACTGGGTATAATGTGAAAAAAAGCAGTGTTCATATTTATGGAAAACAGCAAAATTCCCACTCGATAATGAATAATCTTTGTATGTTTATCAGGAAATATCATTTGTTCAACTGCCCTCAACATGTTAATGTCAGAACTTTTTGACTTTTGAGTTATCAAAGCATTTTCCATAACTTGAGGAGGACAAGTGTGTGGCCATGAACGCATCTGATTCTCACTGTCACCGTTGCGTTTGTCTGGTTATTGATTAATCACAATTAAAATGGCCTTTTGTGTTATCGACATGATGAGAAGAAACTACATTACAAACAGCTTTGGTTACATAAAATGGTACAAAATGTGTTTTTTCTTACTGCACTTCTTTCTTCAGGTGTAGTCATTTGTCAAACAACCAAAGGAACTGGAACTAAAATGCTACGTAACTTCATCCTACTAACAAAATCACACCAATGGGAAATTAGAGACCCTGAATAAGTTGGAACTTGACCTAAAGATAAAAGGTCAAGGTAAAATGAATCCCTTAGACTGCGTGGATTACAAATATACAGGGATAAAAATACAGTTAATAGTAGGTCGCTATCGAAACAGTTTTTATGCCATAATGGTGTTCTCAGTGAGCTACTGTATGTTTCTCCCAGGAGCTGTTTGGATTCAGCTTCTCAAAGCCAATGTTCAAGCTCATGCCTCAAACAGTGCAAGAGGAAGTGATTAATTTATGGGTTGAGCCATTTCCATGGCGCTAACCAGGTGGAGCGAGATTGGTCGAGCCCCAGAGACCGGAGCGGAGGACTCTTAATCTGATAAGCAAACAGGGGAAGTCAGGATTCATGGGCCGAATCAAGTATCATGAGAACTGAGACCTGGCGGCCGCCCGGGGAGGAACCAGAAGAAGAGCTAAATTTACCCTGCCAAACTCACATTCAGATGCAATCGATTTTACGAGCAGACAGATCTTCTTCTCTCTATTTTTTAGCTCTCGCTCTCTTTTTCCACACAGAATCGCAGAAGACCAAAGGGCTGGTCATAAGCAAAACATACGCACATACAGTAAGTAACAGGGATTGTTCACACAAATACAAACACGCACGCACACACACACACACACAACCCACAATTTCATTTCCTCAGCTGGACACACCACCCAACTGTGATTTAATCAGATTGAGATATTAAAAAAATGAAGGTTGGTGACAAAAAAAAGAAAAAAGAAATGCCTGCAAGGCCACAAGCGCCGTGATTAAAGCCTCGCACTGCTGCGGTAATTGCAGTACTCACGCTGACGCTTTCAAACAATATCTGCTTCACGTGTTTCCGTATCGCAGTACCCACTGTTTACACAGCTCCATTTGGAATATGAAACGTGCTTTGCAAAAAATGGATGCATTGGAGGTGTTGTTTATGGTTAAATGCGTGAATAATAAAAAGATAAAGTATGACGACGCAGCAGTTCCTGAGATGAGCCGTATACACGCACGGAGGTCACACCAAAGACTCTTTTCTTGTGTCAATCTGTCCACCTGAGCTCTGTGATCATTCCACCTGCACAGATCCACGTCGATCCCCCGTCAATACAGAAATGACTGATAACATCACGTCCCGGAGATCCATAATACGGTTTGTTTAGAGAGTGAGCAGGGGAAGACTGGAGGTGTGTCTTTAATGAGAACCAGGTCCGTCTCCCTTCCTCTTTTGATATTCGGCCTCGGAGTCTCCAATTAGCTCTCCTCTTTGGCTTTCGGGAGAAACCCCTAACTCCTCTGTGCGGTGACCCCCAAGGCCAATTACTGCGCTCGTTAGGCATGGTTAGTCCTGTCAGAATATTTATTTTTATTCACACTTCAAACGCGTGCCACAGTCGGCCTGATAGGATGAAATATACAGCGGGAGAGAACGGGGGGGGGTAGTGGAGGAACAAAGAACCTGATGGAACACTCCATTCACGGAAGTGATGATTACCGATTTCAAATATCGATTTTACAAATCTTTTGTGCGAGCACAGGGGGGAAATATCAATGCCACGGCTTTTAAGGCGGCCAAGAATAGCACTTTCTATCAGTCCAATCATTATGTCCTGACGAAGTGAGTGGCTGGGAGCGGGCTTCACTTGTGTAACTGCAATCAAAGACTGAAGCAGGCAATGTGCGGCCCCTCCCGCCTCCCCCTCTCTCCCCTAATTATTTCCTCCGCACTCTTCCCGGCCTCCTCGCCCCCTCTCTCACGCGAAACCTCGCGCTCGACGCGGTCAAGAGCAACACAGAAGTTCGGGACTTAGAGCGAATTGAAAATGGGATTTTGTGCTTCACCAAATTGCTAAGGGAAAGTGCCGTGTCCTACATGTTCGCTTGTGATTCACTCACGCGTACGAGGCCACCTTTTGTGTCTTTACGCTAAATATGAAGCTACAGCCAGGAGGTGCCTGGCTTGGATTGGCATGAAAAATAATGTCCACATTCTACTTTATAGTCCAGTAAGGACGGTTTCGAAGGTGCGCTGGGTTAATTAAAATCCCAGCAGAACATCTCCATGTCCCAATTGACCACTTAAGACGACACTTAGACTTCTCAATTCTATTGACACGGTTCTGTGCTCTTTGGGCTGTATTCCCTGGCAGCCAATAATATCCACAACTTAACCCAAAGTGTAGGTGTGGCATGTGAAGAGGGAGGAAGGAGAAGAAGAAGAAGAAGAAGAAGAAGGACGATCAAATCAGCCAAAGAAGATGGCAGTCAGGTAGGAATTCCCCTGTCACTTACACCTGGAGCTGACATAAGTGCCCGCGTGGCCATGTTTAGATATCGTCATGTACGCGATATGTGGATGAAAGCGGAGGTCTTGGATCCCCTGGGTTACTTAGAATTACCACGGACTCGCCAGCGTCACGTAAAAGCATCTCTTTAAGTGGAGCTGGTCGAACTCTCGCCAATATCTACGCCTCCTGTCTGCGGGGCGCGGGGGAGCAGCTGTGTCGACGCGAGGGCGCTGAGGGGCCGGCGGTTGCCAGGAGCCCAGAGACAGAGGACAGACGGGGTCACACACAGACAGGGACTGAAGATAAAAATTACACAACAGCGGTGTTGGAGCGTATACTAATTCAGCATTAACACACTTTATCAACATTGCGATCGGCAGCTGGAATTTCCTAAGTAAAATTACAATGGCCCGAATATTCAGCAAAGATTTTCAAACGCTGGGCAGATGCAGCAGGTGGGAGAAAAGCCTATGAAGCTGCAGCCGGTGCTTTACGTCTTGATGCAGCAGCTGGTGCAGCAGACTTCTATTCACACCGTCGGAACTGTGCAGCTCCATCTCTGACCACGACAATCTGCTTCTCCTGTCCCTGAAATGTGTGACCCCTTTCATTCCCTCACATCTGATTGCTTTGTTTTACTCCCGTGAGAACATGCAGCACACGGTTCCTCGATGGCTAACTTTCTGCGTGCCTTCATTTTTTTTTTTACACAGTTGGAAAACCAGAGAAAAGCCGAGACAACCCCGGATGAGGTTGTATCAAACCAATGCGCCGTGGCTTTCTGGTGTTGAACATGTTCAATGACTCCAAATGTGGCCCCTTCTCTAAATCAGAGAAAGAAATGGAAACAAGCCAAGCCAGGCAAGTGTAACTTTTATTTTTTTTTCTTCCATTTTTGGCTTAAAAAGTGTTGAAAAGTCGGCGGCTGATTATGAATCGGGATTGTACCAGCAGGGGCGCCTGAGGCCGAGCGGAGTACGCGACACAAAGGTGCATGCATTTTTAAACTCCGTCCGATTTTCCAGCTGAGATTTTCTATTATTCAGCGCTCAGACGACTCTCCCTGCAGACGTGCCCGTCCATCATCAGACAGAGAGTAACACGGCAAATAAAAAGAAAAAGTTCAAGGATAACACATAATTCTTTTCATTTTCTGAACAGAAGTTGTTTTTGCCGCCCTCAGATGGCAGCTCAGTGGGTGAACTCTAGTCGTCCAGTACAGATGGATTGTAATCACAACGCCTTATAAATAATGTTTGCATATTTTGCTGTTGCATCATGGACACTTTATGTCAACTCATAGCTTCAACACACAAATGAATGAATGAATCCCTGTAGGGCTGCAACTAATGACTATTTTCATTATCGATTTATTGATTAGTTGTTTGGTGCATAAAATGTCATAAAATGTCAATCGTTTTTCCCAAACCCCCAAGACGATAAGATATTTGGTGTACTGTCATATAGGAGCAAAGAAACCAGAAAATATTCACATTGAAGAAGCTAGAATCACAGAATTTCTTCCCACATAAAAACTACTTGAACCGATTAATCAAAATAGTTGGCGATTCATTTAGTACTGTTGCAGCTCTAAATTCCTGTATCCCATTTTGTCACACACACCCTTGTCTTATGTGAAAGCATCCATCTGCCTGTGCAGGGCTCATGACAGGCGCAGCGGAGGATTCATGACGGATCTGCCCCTGCAAAAACTCCCCTCGCTCAATTATTAAAGAGCTGCTTCGAACCCACGGGGCGGGGGGGGCGACCCGGGTAAACATCCACTTCGACACAGTTCACAGGAGTGGCAATGGCACTAAAGCTAAACACTTTCGTTCTGTGTCCGTTTTCGTGGAGGAGGGTTAGAGGGACAATGGGAAATTTGGAAAAACCTCCGTTTTTTTCTGCTAAAATAGACAAACTAAACTACTAACTAACTAAAACCTACCTCCGTATCACCATTAATCTACATATCACAAAACATACGGCATAAAATGTCAGTGCACGTGCAGCTAAGAAACATATTTAACTGTGTCCAGGTTTCTAACTCTACTGCTTCAAGTGTGTGTCTTTGACTGTGGTCCAGACTGAATTCACCAAAGTGAATATTTGCAGAATATTTGTTCCTCTACTCCTTCTTTTTTCCCCTGCTCTCTCGCGACATTGTGTTTGAAGTGTGAATAAAAAGAAGTATTCTGACAGGACCGACTAACCATGCTTAACGTGCGCGGTAATTGGCCTTGGGGGATATTTTCCCGTGAAAAATACCCAAAAAAGACCCAATTTTTCTGGACACTTTAACGTCTGAAAACAACCTCAGTGATTTTCTGTTTCACTTATGAAGAACGCAGGAGGAGGAGATTGTCCCGGCTCAGACAACAGCAGGAACGGGTCCGTAACATACAGGTGACGGGGTGGCACCTGGGTAGAGCGCCCACTCGCTCGCTGTGAACCTTACGGAGGTTTTCCTGCTGTGTTCAAACATGTACGGGGTTGGCAGGAAAACATTTCCTGGAGAACGTCTCAACTTAAGTAGCTGAGTAAACTGTGTCTCACTTCTCTGTTGGACAAGGCTTCACTTCCTCATCTCTAAGGATAGAAGACAAGAACGTCTTCTACGTGCTTGATTTCAGCATTTACATTATTAATGCATGATTTGCTATTCTTTTCTGTTTGTTTTATTAAAACAAAAAGAAAACCTAATAGGGTTGACAGAATCTGGTGTGAAAGAGTTAATTAGTGCTTTTCTTAGTTTAACCTTGTATTATGGACACCTTTCTGGATTTATGTATTTTATACTCGCTTCATGTCCTGCAGAGCGCTTGAGTTACATACTGAGGCTACATTTCTATGAAGATAAATCTCACTACAGTGTTGAATTGGATATAACTGACACGGTGGGTGGAAAATAATAGAGGCAGTCGGTTCTGCAGAGGACGATATAAATGCTCGGTCACATTCCACTCGAGTCGAGAGTCAACCGCCAAACAGACGGCACACATTTTGAATGCAGACGGTTGGTTCGAGGTCTGTGCAGAAGATGAGTAACGGCTAACATGACTCACAAAAGCAAAAGTGACTGGCGACATCGGCAACGCTAAGAGACTCATTGGTGAAAGAGTCTGTCCAGCAGCGGGGGGAGGAGAGAGTCATCTGCATTTCAAAAGGTACCCAGATGACCTTCACGGTCGCCGAGTGACGCGGCTTGGGATGTAAGTCTGCAGAGACACTATTACGTTTTGGTTGTAAGGATACACAACTTTTTGTTACACTTACACGACTACAACTGAGTCTTTTGGAAACGCTGCTGGCCCTGTTTTAGTTTGAAAATGTGGTGGTTGAGAAAGACAGAAGCTGCTGTCACAGAAGTGGGACGTTAGGTAGAGGTGAGAGGAAAACCCCAGGGGGGGGAATGGATATGTTGTCATTGGAAACAGCAGTCGACTGGATGGCGTCCATAATCAACCTGCTGGTGTTTAAACTGCCGTGGCATCCAACATGGACTGTTTAATTCAAATAAATCAGACGGCATCTACATGCGTCGCTATGTTGTCTGTAACTAAGCTAATGTAGAAAAACAGTTGCGCACCAGTAGAATAGAATAGAAAAGAATAGACCATTATTGTCCACCAGAGAGGAAAATGAAGCAGAAGCATGAAGACAGACAGTCGTAAATGACAAGCAGGCAGTGACAGACAGGGTTCATTAGATCAATAGACTAAAAACAAGGAACAACCTAGGCACGTACGCTGCAGGGAGCATCTAAGTCGGCGCACAATAGCTACAGGTAACAAACTACTGATGTAACTCTTGAACAAAGTTTCTCCTCGGGTATGCCTGAAAACCTGTGAAGAGATTAGCGGCGGAAAAAAAACCTCCTCACCTCCTGAAACACCGTCTCCTCTCTGCGTGAGTCACTTTGCACCTCTTGTGTGAGCAAGCCTCCGGGCGGTTTACACTTTGTAACAATCGTACTACACAGCAGAGAGGCGGCGGATCACGGTGCGCCCGAGACAACTTGGCTCAAAGCAAAGCCTCCGAAAAGGAGAATAGATAGATCAATGTCTCATTGATCTATTCGGGCAAAACTAAATACTCAGAACATTGTGTGGTGCGGACAAAAGGACATAGGGAAAAAGGAGTTGCATTGGGGCCCCAAGAAGGTCCACCAGAAGAGTTCATTTCAGGGGAAAAGAGACACGCCGTAACAGAGAGATTTTGAAACTTCCTATCGTGTACCCGCAAACTGCTGGCGCAGTTATTCGAAATGGCCCGAGGCGTTTTTCAATGTGGAGCAAGGAAACAAATGTGTGTTGGGGAGACAGATCTTGCAGAGATTGGTCTCCTGAAGGCGATCGGAGAAGAGCGCTGCCGCAATATGTATATTGCTTCAGTGGAGATAGACTCTATTTTTTGAATTATTACAGTGGGCAGCTTTTTCATTTTGGACTCTTTTTTTTTTTTTTTACATTTCTAAGTATCAAAAGGTCTGCAATTTCCAGAATTGTTCAAAGGAAGGCCTTTTTTTTTTTTTAAAATCCAAAGTTTTTAAGAAGTGCAATGAATTAGACAGAGCGATGATCAGTGCGTTTTTTTTCACCACTTTTGCTTGTTATTGTGCAACCAGCTGAATAACTATAATACAGTCAATACATCACACAGTCATGAAAGTATGTGAAAGTTATCTAATCAAGAGCAGCACGTATATAAACTTATTGACCTAATAAGCAATGGCTGTACACAAAGATGGACGACGTAACAGCTTCCAAAAGTGAGCCACAGCGTCTCGATCGCCCCGCTGCTGGCTGACTGCGATAAAGGTGATGAACCTCCATCAAAGAACACGGTCTGGATCAACCTCCGTTAGGCACTGGTTTCCCCCGGCGGAAAACTTTCCGATCCAGTCACAACCAATTATCTGATATTTGGCGGGGGTTTATACCACGACGCGGAGGGATGCGACTTTTGTGAACAACCGAGCGTTTGAATTTAAGTACCCGATAGACAGACATTGTGGACTCATCATCACATGCATCTCCCCTCCGTTTGTGGGCTATTTTGCCTTATTTTTGTACGGTTGGAGGAGGTGGAGACGTGTCATCCATTTTGATATACAGTCACCGGTAATAAACCTGCATCATCATGCTGATAAGCATCAGTTTTTTCTTGACAGAGGCATCCGGCTACTCCTGCAACACAAAGTAAATTAGCTGAGGGTAGCTATGCAGGTAACACTTCGCCAAACATCATCATTTTAAAATCATATCGGCTCTTGGAGGTGATTTATGCTTAGGCTTCAACTTCCAGCTTTCATAAAATATTAGCATTTTTTTCTGCTGGATTGGTTCGTGGAGCATCCTTTCCTTTGAACGCCGCTGCAATAGCTGCACTCACCACCCGGAGACATGAACACTTGCGCACACACTCACACACACACACACACACACGCACACACTCATCCATCTATCCATTCCCACGTATGGGTAAGGCCAGTAATGAAATCTCTGGGGTCATTCAGTCAGTCTGTTGGTAATTAATCTAAATGAGTTATTGAGATTCATGACATCCCAGCTGTACACCTGCCCTATAGGAGTCTTCCTTAGGGGCACACACACACACACACACACACACACACACACACACACACACACACAAAACATACAAAAGAGGGCTGACGAGGCTTGGGGGGGGACAGCAAACATAGGCACCATTACCTATGTCATCTGAAATTCTCATTTCCGTGTTTCCCATTAAAGCCTATTTGGATAATGATTTTGCCAAAAAAAGAAAACAATTTACTGACTAATAAAGCCACGTCTACCGATGGAACATGTGAGACATAACCATCTCTGTGCTTGTTATCTTCAGTCAGGCCTCATTGGACTTTATGTACCCCAAACATACCAATTCAACACACGCTCTTTAATTGAATGAGGCCTTTCTGGATGAGACACAGCTCCTCTGCTGCCGCTGCGTGTGGAAACCACGTGGGACCACGGAACGGCATCTTCAGAAGAATACGGCTACATGTGAAAGTAGCTTTTATTTTAATCACATTTTGCCTGTTTATGAAAACCTCCACAGGTGCAATTACATTTTTTTTCCTCCATTGTGATTGGCAATTAGTCAAAGGGCGGAAAAGTTGCAGTACATATATAGAAACTGACTTCTTTTTGCAACCAGGGAGTCGCCCCCTGCTGGTCATTCCAGAGAACACAGGCTTCGGGCACTTCCGCATTGACTTCATTTTCCGGACCCGGTGGCTATGTATATTTTTTTATATACAGTCTATGATGTTAATCCTAACGTTAGCTATGTAGTGAAAGCAAAAATTTACAAATAGCTCGTTCAGAGGAATAGAAGGCCTATGACAATTTGGGAAATTTTCTTGCTGAGGGTTGGATGAGAAGACTGACGTCTGGCCTTTAGATATAAGGCTGGAGGTGGAAGATGGTGAGCTTAGCTTATCACCAACATTGGAATCTATGGAGAACCATCTTTCTGTGTCCAAAGTTAACAAAACCAAGTTTGTTAAAATGTTAAAATGTCGTTTTAACAAAACGATGCATATGAAAAACACAATAGTGTGAAAACAATAGGTTGTGCCTTTACACAGGCTAATTTCTTGGGAGCGATGAGAGACAAGTAATAGTGAGACTGGTATCAAACTGCCCGTCTACCTCTTGGTAAGAGAGTGTATACACCTATATCCTTAAAATGTCGTTTTTGAAGCCTTTTCAATTCCTCTTGACCCATTGTGGTTTCTTTAATCTTCTCATGCAAAATAGATTCAAAACTCCAAGCGTTTATCTTTTCTTTTCGCTATACAGCTGATTACATTTCCTGTTCAAAATGTATTTTTTTCCCATGAGAAATGCATTTACCGAAATAATCAATTTAACCGTCTCATTAGCAACTCCTCTCATACTGGCAACTTTCCAATGTGTAAGCTGCTTAACATTTATTTAACCCCTTCTCATAACTTTTAAGCTCACCAATTATTTCTGCGGAAAATTAAAAAAACAAAACACAAAAAAGCAATCCCCATAGTGCACTTGTGCATCGAGTGTATTGATTTTTCATCAAGACGTGATGAACAATGTGTGAACACCTCCATCTCCCTGCCAGTTCGTTCAAGATCAATGACGTTCCGCAGCTGATGAATAGTGAATTAATAATTTGCAAGAGCAATAGAATATTGGATGAGTTGAATGTGGAGTTTTAATGCATTCACGGGCTACCTTTGTTTTTAGACCACGCAGGGCCGAGGTAGAAACCAATTACTGGAGTAAGGAGAAAAGATAATTCCCTAATCTCCCCCTCTCTGCTTTCATCAGAAGCAGCTTGCCTTGCTTTGCATCCTCTGCTAATGCAGCCTCCACAATAATTTCCCACATGGGACATTTGG